>NW_003315035.1:1076041-1100536 GCF_000150825.1 Verticillium alfalfae VaMs.102
CGGTGCGCACTCGCCTGCAAAGAGGTAGCTAGTCAGCATGCTGTCCCTTGTGCGGGCCGACGGCCCTGGCCCCTGGGCGTCGCCGAGGCCGAGCTCCTGCAGGTCCGGGGTACTTGACCACCTTGAGCTTGTGCTGCTGGTGGGCGTCAAAGTACTTGTTGAACGCGTCCGCCGGGAGCTGGATTGCCTCGGCGATGAGGGACGTAAACGCGACGGAGATGGCGCCCATGCGATCCATGTAGTCTGTGAACGTCTGGCGGAAGTTCGGCAGCACCGAAGGCGAGGGCCACTGGTTGGGGGCGTGCAGATTGTAGTAGAGGGGGTCCAGGGGACCCGGGACGGGATGCTCTGTTGAGAGGTCAATCTGCTCTCTGTGGTCGATGGCACCGGCTGTGATCTCTGCTGAGAGCTGGGAGTACCCGAGGAACGATTTTGCGTTCTTCATCTCAATTTTCAGTCTGAATCCGCGTCAGTCACGATGACGAGGTGGGGCAACTTTGGCAACTTTGGGACCGAGCCGCACTCACTTCTCCTCCTGGGGAATCTCAAAGAAGCCCTTCCCTTCTGCAATGACTTGATTGAAGAGCTCATCCGAAATGCCGACATTCTTGAGATACAGAAAGCCGACTTCCAGGAGTGCATGGCGGAGATCCTCAAGAAACTTGGGTTTCGTTTCGGGATCACGAGCGAGCGCGAGGTCAAGAATCGGAATAGATGTGAAGGACATGTTGAAAGTTGGTGGCGACCTTGTGACTTGTGCTGTGCCGACTTGACGTAGGTGCCACAAACCCCCTTCGCAGATAATAGACGTGCGTGTGTGCTTGCTGGGGTGTTTTATTGAGGGGTGGTGACTTGGTGGACCGATAAACGATTGGTATGGACAGAATCGAATGATGTTGAGGATTGAACCTAAGAAAATGATATATGCGCTTCACTGTCCAGTCATCTCATCAAGTGGACGGATGGCGTTATTTATTCCGGCCGGCTATCGGTCTACGGCGCCCTTCGCCAGTGTTTTTTGACATTCAACCCCGCATGTCTTGGCTAGCCGATCCGACCTCTGTCGGCAGGAAACGGCCCTCATCTTCCGCCGTTGTTCCTTTTATTCTTCCCTGCTCATGCAAAAACAGACAAACCCGTCAAAATGCCCAGCATAGATTCAAGAACGCCTTGCATACAATTCTAAGCAGCAGTGCTTGCCAGCGGCTTCGTGGTCAGTAGTCCGGTGACCTTGTAAAACATGTCCTCGATTGACGGCATGGCGAAGGCCGGCGCAGCGTCAAACAGCTCGGCGAGCTTCTGCCTGCTCACGATCGCGGTGTGTGTCTCGTCATCATCCAGCTCCATGTTGTCTCCGTCCGTAGCAAAATCGATCTCGCTGGCCTGATCATCCTCATCGGCGTCGCCGTTAATCGCATCATCCTCAACCGTCGTGTCGAGACGCAGATCTTCGAGAGGCTTGGCGAGGGAGATTGCAGACTGGTCCGAAACCTCAGTGACGCTCCAGAGCTGAGCAGCATCGTCCAGAGCTACGAAGCCCGAGGAGCTCGCAGATGACACCAAGCTCGTAATGCGGTGGGGGACCGTCTCGATGCAGAGAGGCTGAGGGTCCTCCGGCTTGAAGACCGCAATCTGGGAAGAGTATGTGAATGGAACGACCATGGCGAAAGTGCGGGACTTCTTATCGACTTGTAGATGAGCAAAAGCTGCAGGCACCGAGGAAGCATCCCTCTTAGGCAACTTTACGCCGTACTGCAGTTCGTCGGCCACGACATCATAGACCCGAAGGTCGTTGGACAGGGTGACAATGTACGGAGAGAGAACCTGCAGTGAACGGACATCGCCCTTCCACATATTCTCCAGCATCATACGTGTCTCGCCAGTGTGCGTGTCGACGATGTATACAGTCCCATCATCCCGGCTTCCAAAGGCAACAAACAGCGACGAGCCATCTTCTGAAAAGCTCATGCTACCGCTTCGTTTGGCTGCCTTGTGGCCCTCGGGGGCAGGGATCACGTCTGCCCCGACATGGCTGCCCATGCCAACCGTAAGGCCGCAAGACCAAGACTGTAAAGATTGACCCTTGGTATCTTTCGAAGTCAGGCCATCAGTCTGCCTCGTCTTGAAATGCCAGATTCGGACCAGGCCGTCATCTCCCAGGGTCGCAAATCGTGGCGCGGCAGGATCGGCAGCCAGCGCAAGGACGGTCTCAGGTCTGCTGGTGGAATGAGGCGAATTGATGCGTGAAGTGAGAGCGAGGGATTCGTCCTCGGCGGAGACCGACCAGAACTTGAGGTAGATTTCACGACGCTCTTGCACAAGGTGCTCCTTCGCGTCAGGCGACATGTTGTCGATGTCTCCCGTAGGCGGCGACCAGTCGTCCACTGTTGCCAGCCATCGCGCATCCGAGGAAAAGGCAATGTGTGTGATAGCCGGTTCGGAAATGGGATTTCCCTGCGCCGTAATGTTTACATCCGTGGGCTGTGTCCTTGCTAATGCTTGCTTGGAAACACTGGTAAAGGAATCAAGGTCGAAAGACTGAAGAATGGGTGCTGACTGTTGTGACCCAGACATCATGGCCTGCTGACCCGTGCCCACACAAACATGCAGCTTCGTTGCGTCCAGAGGGCTGAGAGCTGCCGGAATAGGGTGGCGGACTTCTTTTGAGACCTCTCCCACCCTCTTCACCAGTGTATCCTTAGGCTGTGCGAAGTACCGGGCTGCAGATTGGATTCCTGACACGTACGTGACCGGCTTCATTTCAGAGGTCGAGATGACCATTGCCGAGTTATCGTCAAGGTGAACTGCGTAATGCGCGCCGCTCGGTGACACAACGATGTTTTCAATAGCGCCGGGAAGATGGGGAAGATACGTGGTGATGGCAGTATCAACTTGCCACAGGACGAGTGTGTTTTCGGAGCCACCGGAGACTAGATAGTGACCTGAGAGAAAATTAGTGACGGGCCCTCAAAGGAACCCAATGGAGCGCTCACCATCTCTTGACCACTTGACGCTGCGAACAGCCCGCCTGTGCCAGTGAAACTTCCTGGCCTGAACCTCTTTTTGCTTGGGCTTGGGACCGCGCATGCTCTGCAGCTTCGTCATGATGTCGTTATACAAGAAGATAGAGCCTCGGCCACATCCAATAATGACATCGAGAACCTCTGAGCTGGGTTTGACAGTTTGCTTCTTGGGTGTCGAGAGGCCTTGTTGACGGCTAGTGACCCGTAGATCCAAAGTGCAGATGATGTCACTTGTGTCGAAGTTGAAGAAGTCGCCTTCTAGTTCCAGGTCCTTCCCAGTGATTGTTCCGACCACTAGGCCTTCGGAGTGGGCACCGACCACATATTTTCCATCAGCCGTGGCGCGCAGCACATGTATCGCTTGGTCCGGTCGGACGGTCTTGAAAAGAATCTGGGATGCGAGGTGGGAAGCGCCCTTGCGGCAGTATGCAACAATGGTGCCCTCGTCATTTTGCTTTTTCTCCGACACAAAGACAACATCGTGAAGTTCCTCGTTGACCTTGATCGCGGAAACGCAGAAGTCCAGTGCAGTATGAGACTTTGTTATCAGGGTATCTTCCGGCTTGATACCCCGTCTCCAGTTGAATTTCCATATCCTTCCATCAGAGCACCCAACCCAGACGAAGTCTGGTTCCACGGGCGAGAGATGAGTGGTGAGAACCGAGGCAGCAGGGCCATCTTTGTTGTCTTTCGCAATCGGTAGGAGGATTCGTCGGACGAGGAGAGAGTCTGCTACAGAGTAGACTTGAATGGAAGTGTGGTATGTGAGAATGAGGTTCCTGTTTCATGTTAGACGAGTGCTGTAGCAGTTGCAATGTAACATACTTCGCATCGCTGCTGAAAACGGGGTCGATATCAGCGATTCTGCCACCCAATGGCGATGAGATCTTCCAGCCGTTGGACTCGCCCGCAGACTGCAGTTCACTCTGGTCTCTCGTTTTTATGGTGGTATTCGCAGTCTCGCCGTTCTGCAACTCGGACAGAACCTTCAACGCATTCCCCTTGAGTTCGTTGGCATCCGATGTTCGTTTGTCCGACTTGGGCGTGGTTTGCTTCTCGTCCTTGCGGTTGCGCTTGATGTCGGAGCTTCGTTGTTTGTCGCTGGCGTCACGCTTCCTCTTTTTATTCGGGTCCACGTCTCCCGCGCGGGGCTTCTTATCTGTCTTGCCGACCATCACGTTGTCCTTTTGCGCTGGTCCTGTCGTTCAGGGCAATGTGGAATACAGAGGCAACCGTTGATCACCACAGAAGTGCTCACACGCAGTTCCAAATGCAGGCCTTCAGAAAAAAAAGTTGCTGCCAGGCCCAGTCCCGCTTGAAAATTCGGGGCCGCAAGAGAGACGCACCACATGATTGGTGAACTCACCCCACCTCCAGCGTGCGATAAGATAAGGATTACCCGGTGAATGCCCGTTACACCAGGAAATTTCTCCATACCACGGCTACGGCTCTCACGCCTTTCTCGCGACGACAGTCTTCAATCAGCGACGACGATCATCTTCGCCGAGCATCGTCCCCTACGAGAAAGCCGACTCTCGGTAACCCTTACACACGGTGGATGCCTCAATTTCTATAATACCGATAACGCCTGAACGACGCCGCCAAGATGATCATTCCGGTTCGCTGCTTTTCTTGCGGCAAGGTTGGTTAGCCCCTGCGCCATTGTCGCAAGGCACACCATTGATGTTATCACAGGTGACAGGCGACTTGTGGGAGCGCTACTTGAAGCTCATTGACGACGGTATCGCTGATGGGTACGATGAGGATCAATACTCCACGGAGGGGCCAGTACTAACGGATGCGACAGAGACGCTATGGACGAGCTCGGTCTCAAGCGATACTGCTGCCGTCGCATGATCATGACCCACGTTGATCTGATCGAGAAGCTTCTGAAGTACGTGTGGTGGCCACGTCAGAGCTTCAGAGTGGCTCTGCTAACACTGTCAGATACACTCCCGATGGTCGTAACGAAAAGAAGAACAATCTGCCCGCATAAGTAGGCGCGTCCAGACGGCCATTCGAATGACCTGGGGGTCTTCACACACACGAACAAAGCATTGCAAGGCGTTTAAGGGTACACTGGAAGGAAGGTTTTCGAGCCACGGAATAGAGCAGGCGCTGAGACTATGCACCAATCCTAGGACGCGGCAAATATGTCTGATAAGCTTGTACGAATGCCAGACCTTTTGCTCAGTGACTGAAGTCGGCGTCTGGCTCAGCTCGTGGGCCTCGACGCGCGTATGTCGATTCTCAGCGCTGTCACTACTGCCTGTACAAACACCCCGTAATGCAGCCAGGCATCCTCCTCCACTGGGCCAAACCAGAGGAGATTGAGTCATGTGTCATGCCAGAGGTAGTGAGATCAGTAGGGCCCCGGGGCTAGCAAAACGCAGGTCGTGTTGGCCATGTCATCGGTGCATCACTATGGTACCAGCCATGCCATGGATCGTAAGTTGCCGATGATACCAGTCTAGGTATCATCCGTCAAGCACAGCCCTGGAAGTCTGCCTAAGAATACACAATACAAATGAGCTCATCTTCGCGTCTGCTTTCCATTTCACGGCTCTTGCCATAACAGACCTGTCAAAAAAGGGGCGTCGACGGGGCGTTCCTCGTTGGCGAAGGCCGAGTGTTACCACCCACTCGGTGCCCTGCTCGTCATGTGAATGACAGTAACATAGCATCGCAAAGCCACATCGATCCTTCGAGCATGAAATCCCTGCCTGTCTCGTTGGTTTGATGTTGCTTCACTGTCCAACTTGCGTTCCCCAAGCGCCGCTGCGCTTGAGGATTATTGCCGGCGGCTGTGCTTGGGCCAACACCAGACGGCCAGCTCTGTGGAGCATACCTTCTTCGGCAAGGGGACTTGCAGTAGTCCAGCAGGGTTTACTTTCGACCCTGGTACACCTCTTTCATCTACGATATCACGCCAAGTAGACTCTTGATATGGCGGTCAGATGATGTTCCGCCGTTGAGATAATGGGCCGCGTCTGACCATTGTCGGCCACCACGCTGGTAGTAGTGATGGGAGATTGGGTTCTACAGGCAGTTTTGAACCTCGTTGGAAAAACATAGGTCACAAATGTCTCCTGTCGGCTACGATCTTTGGGCATGCCACATTCAAGAGAGAGCTGGCGCTCGGTGTCGAAATGCGTATCGGGAGTTTTGTACATCATACCAAGTAGCAACGAGGTCTAACAAGAGCCTTGGCCAACACAAAAAAAAACTCCCTTTGACTGGAGCTACCCACCACTGCAAGATTGAGCAGTCGTCTACGTTGGGTGGAGTGCATTTACTGCGGCATGTCGGCCCTCAAAACACGACCTGCACGAGGCACAGCTTTTGCCGCAAGCATCGCCAACTGACTTTCCGGAAGAAGAGCAACATCCGCGGGCTGTCGATGCCTGCGTTGTTGTCGGCGAGGTTACTCAGGCGCCGAGATGGCACATCCAACACCAACAAGACGCAAAACAAAGCCACCAACAAGGCGAGGGGATTGGCCCAACAGAGCAGAGGTCCACCGTCATGCCGGCTTGCATCTCGTCGACGCGATGCATTGTTTTGACTGAGACGAGACATAGGCCTTTCTTATCATGTCATAGCTTCTCTTGGGATATTCAAAGTACACGAAGCGACGCGCAGCATTAACGATGAGGTGTTCACGCGATTTGGAGGAACGGGACGAACGCAATGGGCCTAGTAGCCGCGGAAGGATTCGCTTGGCCAGACGATGAGCACATGTACTGGATCTGTAACCAGGGAAAATCGCTTGTGGCAGTGTTTTTCGACACTGTGTCAAGGATGCTGGCGCCTATGCAAGGTAATGTGGTTCGCGTACGTGACGAAGAGGTCGGCATGGCAGGCAAGTTGTGTGTCTCGATGGCCTTGGCGCATCTTCGTGCTCAAGCGGTAGTGCATTGGTCGACGGGTCGAAAAGAAATCCCGGATGTCTAGGTAATGAAAAAAGATACCTGGTAGTGGACTTGAATGGAAAAAGGTGTCGTGTCAATCATCGGCGGTGAGCAACAGAATGCTGGACCATGGAGGATCATACGGCAACAGGATCGGGTCTAGGCTGTGGTCGTGACCCGATATTTGGGACGGGCTGATTTACCGGCCGTAAGACCTCCTAGCGCCGTGATAGGGGAGACATAATCACATCACCAAAACAGCTGGCTGGGACGGCGGAGGGCCAGGGCATCTAGACACGATGCTGTTTGTTCTTCAAAGGTCCAATACCGCCTGACGGTGTCGCGTACTCGATTCGACCTGAGATTCCCACCATCAATTGCAGTGGAGAAAGAGAGGAACGAAACGTCTGCCAATACTTGCTTGCCTCTATCTACCGTGGTCGGAATCATTCGACTTTTCTCACAAAGCGTGCCCAAAACAAGTTGCGTAGTAGCACATAGCTGATCGTCAGTGACCCCGCGTCTGCCTGTCTCAACCTAGAAGGCCTACAAGGATGCACCTTCCGCCACATGCCATAGGCGCTTTCCCTCTGTTTGCTGGAAGGCCCCACAAGCACACCTGGCCTGCCTTCCCACACGAATAGACAGCCGCCGGACCAGATCCCTGGGAGCGATACACATCTGCTGGACTTGACATTCAGCCCTCTTCCGTGGTCCGCTACGGTTCCTTCTCCATCCTGGACCGTCGGGCCAACATGATCTGGCGACAATTTCTAGCCTTCCCCAGCCTCTCTCTCTCTCTCTCCCGCCCCCTCTGCGGACATCAAGAGATGACAAGGCTGGTTCTGCCTAGGAGGATGCTACTACTGTGGCGGCTTCATCAGAAAAACGCAGCTTCAAGACTTGTTGAAGCTGACACCCAACGTCGCTTACAGAGACGACACTGGCAGAGTGAGATCAACTGCCGAGACCGAAACCTACGATGAGCGAGAGGCCAAGTGACAATGGGATTGGCGAACGGTAAGACGTGTTTAAATTGGGGTGCCAAGACCACGGGCAGTTCATGTTTTCCATGACCAACATGGGTATAATGCCTGCAGTTTCTGCCCGGAGCTTGTGCCCGGCATGCGTTCCCTCTGGCTGGCCATCGACCAACCTCAATAGTAGCACATCACATCCGAAACATTCCCGCCTTACCTGGACAGGCAGTGGGACAGCTCTTCGTCAGCACGGATTCGACGGGCCTGTGCAGCATGCAAAGGCTCCTTTTCTTCGTCATGAAATTGCAGCGATAGCCGGGCGAGCAGGACTTGCTCCCTCCCGTTAGCGCTCAAGCGCCTTGGGTCGCAAGGCCAGTGAGGAGCCACGCGTGTCCGCATTGAGACCCAGACCGCATGACAATCCGATTGTTGCCCTCGCATCAGAACATAGCCTGCCTGGGATATCGGGAATCGCGCGGTGCCCACCTTCACAAGGTTCACGATCACCAACGCTGTCGTTCTAGGCTGGCTCCGGCCTAGCTTCAAAGGAGCTGCCCACCAGCGGAGCTCTTGGAAGCACCTCGGTGGAGGCATATCAGGCAGGGAACGACTGTGACTCGACAACGGACCATGTGGGTGCAGGCTGTTAAGCGCCGACGCCTGTCGCGTTCCCTGCAGCCCACCACTCCACTTGGATACCCCGTCTCGCAACATCACGCTGTCTGCGCACGCTCCCACTGGCCGCCTTTCCCCAGAGGGTTGTCTTGAAGCTGCTCAAGGAAAAAGACGCGCAGCTGCAAACCTGAATGGTGCTACTCTGTACCATCTTTCCCGTCCCCTCCTCCACACCAGGCTTACAAAGTACCCCGGCATCATCGAGCTACCTCGGGCGAAGAGGACGGTACCTGCCTGACACCACATCCGCATGCCTTGGGCTGCCATACCTTGTTCCTCGTGCCCTTGATCCAGGTACATGTTCGTAGGGCAGAGTCATTGGGTCGTTCTCCAATTCTACTGGTGAACTCGTCTCCATGGCTGTCATGTTGAATGAAGCACCCTACTCAGAACTCACCACATCTGCTGCAGGGTGCTTGTCCATTTGCGTCCACCGCGCTCTGCCTTTGATCTATCGGGGAATCCCTGTCCAACTGGCTCGTCGTGAGTGAGTCGCCAGCTCTTCCGTGATGCGCGTTCCAAGTTACACATCAACTACAACTTGGATATTCAAGTTCGTATCAACGGTAAGCAAGTAAGTGACTCCAGTTGGATATCTGAGCCAGTCCAGCAATCCCGTTGTGAGCTGCAAACCTCGCTTTCTCGCGACTAGCGCCTAGCCGCCTAACTAGGTCGCAGCTGAATTGATTCTTCATCAGTCACAGACAGCAGCACCAGCAGTAGCTCTGACAGCTAGCATCACCACACATCTAGTAGTCAAAGTAGAGGCGCCATCCTAGCCTTTCCAATTCACTAAACGGGCACCGTCAAGCTGACCCCAACCTCCGTCTCCGTAAATTCCACGCTCCCCTGGGCGAACCTGGGTCCCCTGGACGTTGGAGGTTCTGGAAATTGTCGACAGGCGCACTTCCGTACCGAGCTACCTGGCCCCGGTCACCTTGGTGGGAGGCACAGACGGCCGCAGACTAGACCCTTGGCCACCACCATTACCCCCATCCCCCAATCCCTCCTCAACCCACCACCATCTTCTGGGTCATCTGCCTTAAGAGTGCCTGCCGTCCTTTCCTCCAAGCTTCGCCCTTTCCCACGAGCTAGCCCTTCGTCTGTGGCACAGCTCAAAAGACCACCAGGCCGGCCTGACGAGACCTGTCGCGCAGCTCGGCACCGCTTTACTTGGCTCCGCCAACGGGATCATCTCTCCACCGCGCCCTCCTTCTCCATTAGCGACCAACTTGATCGGCCGAGGCGCTCAGCAAACGTTACTGTCGAAGTCTGTTGTGGTTTTTAAGGGAGGCGATCCTCCCATCGCGAACTGCCAGCGACCACGGCCAAACGAACCGCTCGCGATCGACACGCTGTCTCATTATTGCATCGGTTGATTTAGTCATGGCACTCGAAGGGCCATTGCGATCGTCCATCGGTAGCCAGCTCTCGGGGTTCTCTCACCATCACAAAGACATGTCTGTCTCGTCGCCAGACTTCGGAGGCTCCCCACTCGCCCTTCATCAGCATGTTCGTAACGCCGTGGCGATGTCATGATATGGCCTACAAGACTGACAACACCTGATTACAGGTCTTCGGCGAGCTCAGATCGCTCGGCTCCGTACTCCAACTCCCTGCGACCGAGCTCCATCCAAAGGCTTCCCGTCAGCAATATGAATCTCATGAGCCCCAGTGATATCGTCGGCCCCTCGCCAGTTACCTCGAACGGAACTGAAACAACCGAGATCGAGGATGAAGAAGCGGAAGAGAATGATGCCCACATCATGGCTCATGCATCGTCTCCTCCACAGGTCGGCTCTTTCCACTTCCCTTATTTGAGCTCCTTAGTAACATACTTAGTAGCTTCGAATGCTGGCGACGAATTTGCCCGATCACCTGCGACAGCCGACAACCGAAGAAGCAGTCTCCGTGATACACGCTCCTGAGAGCTTCCAGGCATGGGTGGGCTACATGCAAACACCACTCTGTGTTCGCCACAATTACTAACGGAGGCAGACTTCTTCTGAGCCGACAACAAAGTCAGAGCACACCAGCACTAGATCATCGCCCAAGACGGATACCACCGCTTTGCCAACACATGCGCAGGAACAGCTAAGGGTAAGTGTTTTGAGGGCTCCTGTATTTACTCGGCTCATACTAATTACCTTCGACAGTCGCCCACATTCCCTCACCCACCTCCCCTGACGACCAATATCAGTGCTGTAAGGTACAGTCTGGACAGTGCCACGCCTCGAGCTCAGGACCTGCAGGACATGCTGAGCGAGTCTTCAAGACTGAGGTCAAGCAGTACTAGCAGCCTTGAAAGTATGTATTCGTCTTCGTGTTGGCGGCCTATCATCTGACAACGTACAGAAATCGATGAGATTAGGGAGACAGATACCGAGGCTGAGCCTTATGACGATGAGACCTTTGCAACACCCGGTTTACCAAGAGAAGAGTCGGAGATCAAGGCGCTCCGGACGGCACTCAGAGAATGCTGGACGCTTTGCAACACGCTGGCAAACCTGAGCTCAATTCATAGAGCTCGTGTCTTCAACAGCTCAGGCCTTCCCGATGCTCACGAGAAGGCATGGATGGCTTGTTGGAGGCTGTGCCAACGACTGTACGACAACAGGGACGAAGACATTGTGTCTTTTAATGTGCGCGAGAGTCTAGACCTGTGCCGCGATTTCTGCCAGTCGCTGTTCGATGTTCGGCAGAAGAAAGAAGAGATTGCCGACTCGGTTCTCCGCGTAAGCTTCGAACTCAACAACCAGTACGTGCCCCCACATGACTGCTTGTTACGAGAGTGGCTGCTGACTTAACAACAGCCTATACAGCGCCCAAGACAGCCGAAACCTTCCGGAGGAGTTCCGAGAGAGGACTCTGGACTTCTACATAACCTTGTGCCATCGGCTGATGAAGCAACGGAGCGAGTTGGCAGAGGAGACAGACTCTCTACTCAAGGCTTGCTGGACTTTGGCAGAGATGCTGTTCAGCTTGAGACAAAACAGACGCGACGGCAAAGCTCCCGACGAGGAACTCTTGGGGTCGGCTGTACAGGCTTGCTGGGATCTGTGCGATATTTTCCGAGACGGGTGGACTCAAGTTCGACCGGACCGCAATACCCCTCGCCCGAGCCAAACAAGCTTCTTTGTCAACGAACAGCCCTCAGGGCGTGAGAGCCGCACCTCGAATCGTTCCTCCTTGCATTCGACGCAAAAGAGCCACAAAAGTCTAGTTGATGAACGGCCCCGCAAACCACCTCCAGTTCCTGAGACTCCAGTTACAGAATTCGAAGACACCCCGATCTCGCCTGAAAGCCAGTCGCCCAGAGTGCCCAATATCCTTGTACTCGGCACCACATCCGAATCAGGCCGCGGCGGCAGGTGGTCTAGCAGCGCATCAAACCTATCGTCATACTCCCAGTCCAGTGCCAAGACTTCGAGTACCGCAACAACGGCGACAGCTGGGGAAGATATAAATGTTACACGCATCAAAGCGTTGATGCTGAAAGCAGCCATGAATGTCGGCTATGTTCGCGACCCCACCAATGACGGCAAGACTGGGACTTCAGCACTACAGTCCTTCGTGAAGCAACTGCCTAACGGATCGTTCGGAAACATTCCCTCACAGGCAACACTGCTCCAAAATTATCGAAACTCCGTCCTTGGCGATGCTGCTTTCAGAGGTCCAGCAGCTATTTTACCCGCCAGGGGCAAAAGGGCCTCAGCCCCTGATGTCGCCAAGAGTGTCAATCTCATGGCACACCGGTCCTCACAATACATTTTCCTCAAAGATTTGTTCCGACTCGTCTTTGGTTTCCCTATTGAAGAGGCGGAGACAAGAAAGAGCGTAAGCATCGCGATCTGATGGGAACGTACTACTTTCTGCATCTCAGCTACTCTGCCCTCGACGAGCCATCCCCTTCGCTCCAGATTACAGACCATCTGGAAATATTACCTTCCAAAGGATGCTAATGTTCCTTTCTGCGCAAATCACCTCCATTTTCTCTACCTTATGCACTAGATACCCATTCTGAAAGGCTCTGGCGGCGCTCGGCAGCGGCGGCGGGACTGTTGAAATTCGGAGGAAGGCCCTCTATATTACCATCATTCGTTTCATGCGGGACAAGGACTGTCCATACGAACTAACATTGACGACTTCCTCAGCGAGCGTTCTTCTATTCATGAATTGGTAGATGAGTCGGAGTTGAACATATTACATGAACACGATCAGGCTTAAAAAAGTCGGTGCTTTACCCCTTTCAACTAATGTGAAATTGTGATATCGTAGCAACTAGAACAGATGACGCTGCTCAATGGTGAGTCAAAGGGTCGTAACTTTGCATCACCGGGGCCGTCTTTTTACTGCGAGGTTTCCAGAATGAAGAGTAGAGTGTTTGATATCATTACCTCATGCTTTGAGAGTTAGAGATGCCTCAGCCGTGAATATCTGCCCTATCCCCCACTCGCCACCCGCCACGCATAACAGGCGCCCATCAGCTCAGTCCATGTATGCGCCAGCCATTTCGGAATCTGTAAAAGCCGCTGCGAGGGGCGTATCGGCCTCGTCGAGATTGCCATGCTCACCAATGCTCCCCTTCCGTGAATCAGTGAACGCCACCGCCTCGTCAAAGAAACTCCAGCCCTCCCCAACACCTCGTGAGGCTGCGTGGTCGTGGGTGCGGCGAACCAGCTCTAGAGCATCGCTGCTGTAGCTTGACTGCTGGTCGACATTCGTGTCGGTGGTTGACGCATCGTGGCTCTTGTATTCGGCGGTCTCTTGGAATGTATTGCCACACTGGCCAATTCCATTGCTGGTTTCGTCGGGCATCGCTTGAGGCACGTCGATAGTTAGCTGTAAGGCTTGGGTCTCGTGAGCTGTTAAGTTCGAGTTGAAGGAACTATTGAACAGACTATTGTCTATACCATCGGGGATCGATCCCGTAGTACTGATATGCGAAGCTGTAATTGTGTTTCCCAGCCCTGGATGATCTTCAGAGTAAGGTGGAGGTGGTAGATCCTCAGAGCCCTGCGGTGCGGGCCAAATTGAAAGTTGAGATTGAGCCCCTGACGGAAGACCAGGCCATGGATCATCTTGCAGACTGAGTCGTGGGGTATTCGAAGATGGCTGCCGAGAGGCGAATGGTTGATAGCTGTCTTGGGTCTTGTTGAGTTGACCGTTGGGCATGGTCTGTCCCTGCTGAGGACTTCCGACGGTATCCCACGAGGTTTCCGGTCCGTCCGTATTATGTGAGGTGTACGACAGCGAGTTGCCGGATAATAAGCAACTGTGTCCTTGTACAATTTGATCGCCATATCCTTGTTGCGACGATTGATAGTGGCTCTTTTGGGCGTTCCAATGCTCGAAATTGGACATGAGCCTGTCAGGTAAATCAGAGGCATTTGAAGTTGGAGACACTGGCGAAGTGACCCCGACTTGCTGCAGTTGGTCATCTCTCGGCGCCCAAAGATGATAGTTAGAAGGGTTTGTATCTCCTGTATCTCTGGTCCTTGGCGGAAACTGACTCATGATTTTGTAGGGATCGGAAAGTTCTTGTGGCAAGTTGTTGGTCCAATACGGGCCATGATCCATAGATGTGTTAGCATGAAGAGGTTGTGATGGCTGCCGAGCAGGGTGATAACCATCAGCACACACCATTCTGCCTGTTTGCTCCGTGATGGTCTTTTGATAATCCGTAAGGGAGAAGTTTTCAGCAGGTACACGAGGAGTTGGAAGACCATTACAGGGATTCCATGGTCCATGCCCTGTCCGGTTCTGCTCTTCACTTGCCCTCTGAGACAACCCCGAATGTTGGCATGGTTGATAAGGAAAAATTGCATCTGCTGGAGTGCGCCTTGAACAATTGTCAGCTTTTGTGTCCTAATATTGAGCATGCAAATGATAGAGCTTGTTATTAAAAATGACGCAAGGGACAAACTTACAAGGTTGCCAGTTCTTCCACTATCCTCACACGTCCTTCAAGAAGAGGCGACCTGTATTCCGTGTGAGTTTTGATCTTTGATGACAGAAGTATCCGCTTCTTACCCGAAGTCTGGATCTTTGCCGTACTTGCTCTTTAAATATTTAATCTGCCCAATGGTCACATCCTGGCCAAATGTCTCCTTAAAGGCATCGATGATCCTATGCAGGGCTACTTTGTCGAGAATATGGATGAGAACAAACTCAATTTGTTTCCTTGTATAGCTTGGCTTGCCAGCCATGCTGCTCAGTTCCGTTTGAATCTCTCGGGGTTTTATTTTCGAAAACGCTGTGATTGTTTGGGATGCAAAGACTGGATGTAAAGTTTCAGTCATGTGCAAAGTATGCATGATTGCAGAATTGTGAAGTCGTGTCTGATCCATGACCTGCTCGACTTTATAGACGAGAATCCAGTATTGTGAATCACCAGTGGGCTGTCCTTGATATGGTATTCTGCACTGTGAGAAGGTCGCACAGGGCGTGGTAAGGTCGGTCGTGACTAAAAGGGGTAGATAGGACAGGGTGGTGGTCGGCTCAGGGCAGGTTTGCTACGCGGCTCCATTCTCTTTGTTTCTTCAGACCGCGGTTGCAAGGTTGAAGCAGAAAGATATCTTTTAATGCTGGCAGGTGCTCGGTGTTGGTTGAGAAGGGAAGCGTACGTCATTGAGAGCCCTCGCGCCGTGGTGTAAATATTCTGCCCGGGGCGATGGGATATAGGAATGCTCTCCACCAACAAACTCAACCATTTCAGGTAGGTTGTTAATTTGTTTTCAGTCGTCCTTATGTGTTTGTCTGGGCGCGAGCAAACATCCCCCACCAACAACTAATCAAAGAGCTGTCGTCGCCCTCGCCCCAGTCATCCTGACCGTCGAGCGTGCCTTCCTCTATGCATTGCAATACGTCAGGGCCTGCTTCCATAGAGGCTCTGAAGGTCTTCAGGAGGTTCCTGGTCGTTTCGTCACGCAATGGAACCATAACGACAGCTCGCGAGTCGCTGTCGAATGACAGATGCTCTGAAAACGCGCCAGCGAGAAGAGCAGGGTGAATATCGTCGTACATTGGGTCCGCGGCCAGAACAATCTTCGCTCGTTGTCAGCTGATGAGTGCGACAAGACTGTGTGAACTCACTTTGAACTGATTCTTCTCCCCGAACAGCGCTTGATCGACTTCATCCTCGGATGTGCTACCCCATGTCAAGGCACCATCATTCAGCGAGCCCCCGAGAGACTCAACAACGGAACGGTTCACATCAGCATTATGGTGCAAGTTGGCCATGATTTCAGGTAGGTCGCTCAGCACAATGTCGACCCTCCACAAAGCTGCTGCAGCAATCCCGAGAAGCCCTGTCCCTGATCCAAGCTCGAGAACTGTAAGCCGAGACCCTTCATGACTTTCGGCAAATAGTCGAGCCAGCGAAGTTGACGTTAGCTGTGGTAGGTGCCTTGCGAGTACATAGGAGGAGCCCCATGTCTTGTGTCCGAGCGAATCTCCGGTCAGCGGCGGCTCTCGGATCATCAATTCGAAGTTATTTGGTCGTTCGCTTTCCCTGAAGGGCCAACGACGTGTGATTTCGCCCATGGCTAGAACTGTCAAAAATGGTTGGAATGCAGAAGGGGAACGCACCTACCTGTTCTGCCACAGCGCTCTGATAATCTCCGGCTCGCCTCTGACCAGATGAATTCCTTCTCCTCTTCGTCATCGATCCAGGTCAATCCACTCTTGACAATGGAGGAAAGATACATCGACATCTCGCGTCGCACATATGATGTAGCCTCTTGGTCCTCCTCAACCTGTGGCTGACGACTCATATGGCTCCATATGGTTGGGCTCATTTCCAGGCTCTGCAAACAGGAACGTATATCTTGGCTTGAAGGCTTCTGCCACATCTGAGGAAAGTCCTTGGGTTCAAGCATCCTGACTGCCTTGGGTACCAACGACTCAAATGACGTAGGGGTTTGAGACTGAAATGATATGATTATGGCATCGAGATAAGGAAAGAAAAGGTCGACGACATATAAATCAAATAGGACACCCTCAATGCAGCTTCATGAGTACGGTGGGGTTTTTCAACGGGTAACCAAGAATTCGTCGCTGGTTGACGGGATCGCACCAAAAAAAACCCACGATATCGACACCCCTTTTTCGTGCTATGATCCACATGCGGGGTGCCCTGAGGGGAAAGGGAAGGTGGGGGGCATCATGAAGGACCCTTCACTCTTTCCTACCCTCTTGGCCTGATAGCATTGCAGCTCCCGATTGGCTGCCTGACCTGCGAGGCTGCCATCATAGGTGAGGCACCTTGAGTCACGGCCCAGGCGAGACCCCACACTGGACCGCAATAAAAGTTTGGAGCTACGAAAATGCCATTCCCTCCACCTTCTTTCTTTCCTCACCAAGCATCGCCCTCTAGACACAGTTGCGCTTCCATGCTGACGAACAGAGATTCTGTGCAAGCAGAATCTCGAGTCGACCTCTCAAGGGACACTCATTTGCATGCGGGAAATTCGGAGCAAATCTCTACGAAGAACATACCGTTGTCACCTGCCACGCGCGGGCTGACGCGAGCCGCCCGTGAGGGTTCGGCGCCATCGGCGTCAGCAACAGGCATCAGAAATCTCAGGGCCCAGGCCGCTTCGTGTATTACCCCTTGGGGGAACGACGAGGCGCGTCCTGGTGATCCCTATGGGAAGCCGTTGCGGAGATTGTACAAAGTACTTGAGTGCGATGCGCGACTTGGGGGTCACTGGCTGGGCTTTGCCCAGCTGGTGTCGTCTAAAACTCGATTCCGATCATTCTGTCTAGAGAGCGATGCTTGGTCCTTTTTTTCAAGGTCAGTTACTCCAAATCACCACGCCACTCTTCCCTCTCGATTCTGGAATACTACTAATTGTCTTGACCGCATGAATGAGTGCGGCGCAGTCTTCCTAGATTTACATAGCCATGGCCTCGACATCACAGCGTCCGACTCCCTGCCCTTTTTTTTTTTTTTTTTTGACATTACGGATGTGACTCGCGCTTCCTTTTCGCTGACGTCTCGCGATTTCTCGAAAACTACAAACAGTGGCTCTTGTCGAAATTTGTTTCCACAAGCGTATTTGATTCGTTCCACTTGACGGTGGCTCCTCCGCAACTCGTCTCATCAAACCGGGTTGCCATCGTTGGCATCTGTATTCTCGTCCTCCAGGGACTTGTTCGTTTTTGGACCGCCATGATTCTGTCTGATAAGTGACGCATCCACAGCGTACAACATGCGATAGTTGGCTTCAGAGTCAGGATCGACGTCAGCAGCAGCTGCTTTGATACTCATGACGAGCCGATTTGCCGCCCTATGTTCGGTCTTGGCTTCGGCAGAGTCCCTTATGATATGTTGTCCCCTCTTGACTATTCTACAGAGGTGCTTGCCGAACGGCTTGGGCAGTGTAATTCGATTACGCTGCTGTGCCAAGTTGAGCAGACAATAGTTGACACCATCCAATGCAGCGTCCATTTCAACCCTAGTACTGTGTTGGTGTCGTAGATAATCTTGCCACAATTGGCAGATTGCTTTTGGTCCGACGAACGACGCAACCATCTGAGTTGCTGTGTCGAAGCCGTCGAGGGCTCCCTGACATTGGTTGCTGGCCTCCACGTAAGCGTCTCTCAGATGGCGAAGCCCGACCTGCAACGACACTACCTTTGCCTGACTATCTAACTCGGGGGCTTTGTTGCGTGCGCGTTCGAAGATAATGTTGTCATCGCCACCTTCACGTGCGTCTCGGTCGCGGTGCAAGACATACTCGGGGGGAAAGGAGGGCCTTGTGCGAGCCCACGATGGAGCGCGAGAATGGATCCCAGAATGCATTCGGCGGTTTTCTGAGTCGAAGGGCGCCCGGAGCATAGTCGACACCGAAGAGATTATGGACTTGTGACGGATGTTAATTCTGCTTTTATCAAAAAAAGAAAAAAAGTCGTCTACGAGAGCCGCTGGACCACAGGCGCGCCGATGGTCAGATCCGGCACCTGCAGTGCGTAAAGATGCGGTCTCAACCAATGTGTCGTCGCTGCAGTGAAATGGGCGAGCTGCTGCTGACCATGGCGGATGAGGGGACAAGCCAAATGGCGATACCATGACGGTAATATGGTCGAATCGACGGTGCTCTGCCTTTTGACTCTCAGTAGCCATTCGGCATAGTGATTTTTTGATCGCGGTTTGACATCTGCATCGCAGGTGGCGCGATTGTCAATCAGAGACCATCAATCGCACTTTTCCCCAGCATGGCCATCATTCATACTCAATTCGTGTTTGTGTCGTTGAGTCAATCCTCAGTTTTTCGCTCAAGTGCTTTCGTCCAGTTGACAGGGATCTTCGCCACCAAGGGCCAGTGCACTTAAAGCCCAGCGCAGGGAGCCATCGTAGTTATGCGTGAAGGTTTCTTCAAAATCAAATATACCATCAGACGCAAACCCACCAAGCTCAAACAATTCAGACGAAACTGGACCAAACCCAAGGAGGACCAAAACCAAGGAGGCCCAAGTAAGCTGGTGCCACCGCCATTGTGACCCCCCCCCCCCTTTCCACCCTGGCTGGGCCCCTTCAAGAAACCCCCCAACGATCCCGCACCATGCCCTGATCGCCCGGCAGGCAGTCATCCACCCCCCCTTCCCTGATCGACGACCTCTACGCCGATCCGCGTCGCCCTGCCGATTGGCCACTTTCCCACCCGCATGCCAAAGATGATTTCCCCTCTTGCAACCATGTCTCGTGCCAGCTTGAAGGCGCTTTTTTGGAGAGGGAGAAAAAACGGGGCGAAAGAAGAAAAGTAAAAGTAAGCAGAAGAAGCAGAAAACTGAAGATTGGGCTAACACTAAACGGTGCGTGTTTCCGCATGTGGTGGATGCAGGGAGAAAAGTTGCGGTAATGTCGTCACGAGGAAAGTTGTCTTAGGTTAGGGCGATGAATGCCCCTTCGTCGTTCACTGAGGGGGTTTGAAAGAGTACTACTGGTGCCACCAAAAGATTCGATTTCGAATTCACAAATCAGCATTTCCGTTAAATTCAATCAGGCATATTGTGTCTGTCCAACTATGACAACTTGTGGTATCAAGAGGTAGAGAGAACGTGGATTTGCGCTGTCCTGTCCCCAGGCGCAGCTACTGGCTCCATCTTGCCATTTTGTCCATGCAATATCAAAAAGCAGAATGACCTGGGCCTTAGCCGGTGTCGCCAATATCCTGACCTTATCCTGGTCTGATGCAAATGCCCCACTAAACTGTAAGAAATAATGAAAGAAAACAAAACGCTGTTGCTGATGCTTTGGTTCGTTTGAGCTGAGGCGCTCTTGAAAGGTCCGTTCATGACGCTGTCCGCACACCCCTTGGCCGTTCATCGTACACTCATTGTACCTACAGAAATCACTTCTAAACTGCCGCGATGGCAGGCGGGCACTCTCTGTAGATGTCCGTCTTCATGTTCTGTAACCGCTGTCGCATATCGATCAGATCGGCCAGTCGATCCTTTGGCGGATGGTCCATACTCGCAATCTCTCGGTGCAGCGATGCGTACTTCTCATAGAACATCTTGAACTTGTGTGCTTTGCGAACAAGATCCTGGCCAATGGGTTTGTATCGCTTATTGCTGTCGGCACTAGTGGTGCTACCCTTGCTTGACAAGCCATCGTCAGAAGTGTCAGCAGTAACTTTGCGCTTCCGGTTGATGGGGGCCAGATCCGGAGGGAGCTGGCGCCGCTGCTCGAGATCGGAAGCATTCGTTGGCGGCGAGGAGGCCAATGGCGAAGATTTGGTCGGCGAAGTGTTCTTGGTGGCTTTGTAGGGGAGACTGCCGTTCGAGGCTGAGGAGTTCCGTGTCGTGTCCGCAGGGATGGGTCGCTGCTTGAGCTTCGTTGGAGGCCTGATCGGTGCCTTCTCGCCAGTTGTTGACATTTTCGGCTTCATACGCTTGGCGAGCGGCGCGCCCGAACTTGAGCTGCTCTCCTCCGGTTCCTCGTCCCTGCGCCGCTTGACCGGCGCTTGTGTTTTGGCTTGCCTTGTGGGCTCACGATCCACTAGTCGCTCATTTGACGGCTCAGCTGGCCGTTCGACAGGCTTCGGTCTAGGAGGGTACTTTGGTCGCGGGGCCGGGGCCGATGCTGGGGCTGGCTTTTCCTTCGGTCTAGGAGCCGGGGCCGGGGCCGGCGATGGTCTCTTGGTCTTCGATGACGAGACACTTGCCATCGGCTTATTGCTTGAAGACTCTGAATCGGAGTCTGAGATGAACTCCCGCTGAGAGCACCTTGCCACTCTTTACCGGTGCAGACGATGAAGGCCTATCCTTCGCGTACTTGGAGGCTGGCGCTTTTGCCGGGGCTGCTTTGGGTTTGCTGGGCTTGTTCGACAAGAGCCTCTTGACTTGTGCATCGGCGCTGCTGACCTTCTTTTTCCCCGGCAACGATGAGTTGGATCGCACCGAACTCCTTCCATCATCGATCTTGAGTGTGTCTTCGCCGCCCGCATCGCTTGTCCCATCGTCGGCCTTTTGAACCTTGATCTTCGGTGTTGGCACAGCCGGGCCTTTGGCGATGTTGGCTTGCAGTTTGCTCAGGATTTTTCCCTTCCCACGCTCATCTTTGGGCAGCAGCTTTTGCCATTCGGGTTCCTCAATTCCCAACCGCATCTTGTCGAAGGCCCGAATGGCATTGTCGATAGCCTTTTGCCTATCGTCAGGACTGTCGTAGTCATATCTCCAAACGTCCAGTTCTTTCCAGTAAAGTCTCTTTAGCATCCATTTTTGTGCACTGTTGTCGAAGTCGGCAACCTTTTCGAGCGTAAGCTTGAAGTCGTCCGCCTTGCCATCCATTTTGATCCAGGAAGTCATAAGACTGATCTGCTGCGGCTAATTCGTGGACAATCATGGTCCTCTGACCCTTGGCCTTGTCCCGAGATTGTTGTGAAGCACCGTAGCCTTGGTTAAGAGATGGAGACCCCACCGCTGTCAACGCTGGGGAAGACGGTAGAGAGCCGCCTGTACCATATGAAGCCATGCTCGATAGATACTTGGATTTCGCCTTGGCTGATGGCTTTTTTTGCGTAGGCATCGACTTCTCAAGAATGCGTGAGCTGTTGTTTCTGTTAGTGACCATCCAAATAGGCTTTCTTGCCACAAGCCGCCTGAAACGTACTGCTTCTTCGATGCCTCCGCTGCTGCCATAGAGTTCTGTAGGTTTTCTGCATCAGAGTCCAGAGCAGAAGATGCTGAGGATGAAGCAAGGTTTTTGGATCTCGCAGAAGCATTGTGTTCGCTGGTATCAGATCGTGGAGAGCTCGGTTTCTGCCAGAGCGAGGTTGTGATTGGAATTCGAGAGGCGATCTTGGTCGATTCGAAGGGCTTTGTGAGGAAAATGTCGGCGGGCGCGGGATCGGATATCGGTGAAGGCGTGAAGGAATCTAAACCGTACAGGAAAGTCTATAACAGTCTTGCGGTTAGTTATGGTACCCCACAGGACTCGTCGCCTCAGGGAAGATATGGAAGCAAGAAGGAGAGAATGGCAGCACAAGCTCCAATTGCGTAGCCTGTTGTTTTTCGTTCGAGCAAACGACCGATGTAGTCATGGCAGTTTGCACGACAATGTAATTATGCAAAGGGCAAGGGAATGGATATGTTGTTTCCAGCAGGGGGCACTTACCGGGCTGTTGCCCAAAGACAGCTGGATGTCTTCGCCATTCTGGACACACCTGATCATGTCCTCAATAACGCTGTCAGGCAGACTGAGGGCAAAAGCCTGTGTGGGCACGCCGACTGAAGCGTCAGCGGAGCCCTCCAACTGGAGGCCCGCATCTGGGACCTTCAGCGAGGCCATTGTGAGGTTGTGTTGGGGAATTCAGAGGGAGGTTGCGATTCCCGTAAATACGGGGTGGATATGTTGTAGCTCGGAGGATGGGTATGGTAGAAATCGGTGGGATCGTGTGAGGCTCAGACTCTCAAGAGGTTGGTTGAAAGAGAAGGTTCTCTGAAGGTTCGGCCGTCACATTGTCGGTACGAGTCGAAGGGGTGTCTAGGTATTGGTACAAAGAGGCCAATGGAGTGGATTGTCGGGCTTGAAGTTTGGCCACCTGGCTGGACAATACAAACAGCCTGACAAACGGTCCAGGTGAATCACCGAACAAACAGGCTGTTCGAGTGAAGGGCCAGGTCGTGTGAGGAGTCCTAAAAGAGGGTGATAGAGGAGGAGGAGGTAAAGTGGTGAGGTGAGGTCAGGAGGATCCGAGGGAACTGGCACGCAGGCAGGCAGGGCGGGTCAGCCAGGAGGTACCTGACAATTGAGCGGGAACGAGGCACGGGGGACATGGGCCTGGAAGTCACGTCGTACCAGACGGGGAGCAAGAGGTGGGTGAGGGGAGTGGATACAGTCACTATTTCCACACTCACCCACCCTCGTTTGGGCTGGACTCACTGCTGGCAGCACCTCCCACCGTCACCAGCTGTGGGTACTCAGGCTGTTAGTGCGCTGCGACAGGGAGGGTGCCGGCCGCCGTACCGTGCCTCGCAGCTGGCCTCGGCGGTCTGTGACTGGTGCAGGATGGGCCGCCAGCTGGAGGCTAGCCAGGGAGGGATTCTGCAGAAGATACAAGCACAGTACTTGGCCAACTTTGGGGGCTTCCCTTCTCAGGTTGGGGCCCAGTGGGTGTGCTGGCCGCGGGGCCCAGCTTTCCTTCGTAAAACGGCAGGAGGGAGGGGGTGCAGAGTACCTGCCTCTACTTCGGGTACCCTCCGCAGGCGATGTCTCACGGGCAACAGAGATGTCTAGTCAACGCCTCACTTTGCACGGCGTTCAAGAGAAGAGCACTCGATGGTGTGCCAATCAACAACCCAACCAAGTAGACAGCAAAGTGATTGAAGGGCATCTTGCGCGTTTCATGGTCCCTGCTTCACTTTGTTGTCCAATCTGCCTTTCTTTGTCGTTGTCTGTGCCACTCCAGAGGAACTTGCTGGCAGTTTGTCAGCCAGGCCCGAAACTAGACCCCAGACCTCCGAAGAGTGTTCGTCTCCACTGGCTGGACTTTAGCTTTGCAGGTAGGAGGCCAGACGACTTTGTCCGATGGGGCGCAAGACCCCCATCATTTCTCCTCCCCTGGCTGCCGGACGAAATGTTGCCTCCTCATCATGAATGGCTTTGCAGACGTGGTGCACGTGGCCATCGGGCTGCCCACTTGGTTGCGACAATGTTTGCTTGTGTTTGGAGCTGCAGCTGGGCGTGAAGAGGCGTTAGCGGGTATATCTTGATCATCTTAACTATCCGTCTGGTGCGGCATCTTGACATTCTTCTGTGTCCGTTAGAGGCATCATCTCAGCCACTGTAAGGCGTCTGGTGGACTGCTCGACATGAAGGAGAAGGCAACAGAGATGTCCACATGAAACCCCGCCGACTGGAACTCATCCGGGGCGGTCCCGCTGCAGTTTCACACAGCCCGTCAGGCAGCACGGACGAGCTCACCCACCCCACCCTCAGCCAATTCCCATCCTCGGACGCGGCTTGCGTGTGTGAGCTCAATATGTCTCAATCATACACAGATGGATCGACATTGACGGTTCGTCTGAGCCGGGCAAAGTAGCATTTCGCTGTCTAGTGGTGCACATCATCTGATCTTGGCTTCTCCATTGTTGCAGCCGAAGACGAGGCCAAGGAAAACAAATCGCACATCAATGAGGTTGGCTTCAAGATCTGGACGGCCCACTACCCTTGGGTAGCTTCTGATGGCTTTTCCGTTTGTGGACGCCGCAGCGATTCGACACTTTGACACTCAGTCACGAAAAGTGGTTTTCTCGCTTCAGGCTAACTGACTGGGGCGGACCAACCTTGCCTTGCAGCTCATGTCAGCCAACCGCCCACGGAAGTAACACTCTCACTCTGACGCAGATGTTACTTTTGCCTCCAGCTCCGGTGACTTCTTCAGCGTCATTACTAAG
>NW_003315035.1:1103663-1105289 GCF_000150825.1 Verticillium alfalfae VaMs.102
GCTCGACGGTAAAAGCACCCATGTCGTCCTCATAGTCATCTCGTGAATAACAGCGAGCAAGTTTCAAGTTTGGTGTAGAGGAAGATGATGAGGAACTCGGTCGGTGGTTCAGAATGATGACCGGCTCGAGTTTCTCCCCCTCGCGCATCGATGAGAGGCTTGAGCAGCTGACTTTGACCGTCCCGTTGTCGCTGACATCACCCAACTAAACCTGCACTCGTCACTCCCGAGCGAGGGTGAGGACCCAAGAATAGCCAGGGGTCGATGAGAAAATGGACCGACGTGTGGATGGGACGGGGGGCTCGAGCTGTCACTGGTTTGATTGCGTATCCCCCTGATGATTTAATCTGCACGAGGCAAGTTGTCTCTGGCAAGCAACCATACTAAACTCACGTTGTTGTGCCCGAATCTTTCCCTCCCAGATCTGACATGAGTTGAGTCTCGCCAAAACGAAGAATGTCATGATGTTTCTGAGCTATGAGTTCTTTGAAAGAGGGGGTCTACTAGTACTACGTTGATCACCTCACATATCTTAACAGCCCAGCCAGATCTAGCCCAGCTCACATCACTTCAGCCCGCCAACACCCGCTCACCTCGCCAAACAATCCAATCCGGGCCAGTCCGAGTCGAGTCTGGACAACCCTGCTGACAGTCCCTGGCAGTCTGCTGCGGCAAGACGACAGCGGTTGGAAGGGTACCCGGGAGCCAGGGAGGTACCTGGCGGGTACCTGGCCCGTGCATGGGTTACCAAGACCTGCAGGAAGGGGTGGCAGTAGCGCATCGCCGCTCTTTCCTCACGGGCGCTGGACGCGGTCGCCGTCATGGCCGACAGGTGGGTTTGTTACAGTGGAATGGCCTCACTGGCCCGGTGTTCTGCTGGCGTGACCTCTGAGGCAGGCAGTCCTACACTTGGCCTTCTTCACCGCTGGAGGCCGAGCAGCGTTGGGCGTCATGAACCCGAGCTGGGCAAGTCTGGTGACCTTGATGACGAACGACTAGATCGCCCAACAAACGAGCAACGAAACCACACATGAGGGCGAGGCCGATCGTAGGAGTGTTGCTAGTATTTGGGTCAGTCACCTGGCTCATCGCCCGCCCGTGTCGAACCTTGCGAACGCCTCCCCGACCGACTGCCTTGGACTGAGTGTCTGTCATCATTCTCGTGCCAGGCGGGCAGGAGCTGAGGAAAGTTCCCGGCAGAGAAGAGTGAGACTACCTGGATCGGGTTCATCGGGCATCGCCTTTCGCTCTCGGATGCACTGAACCGACTCAGGGCAGTACAGAGGCAGTGGTGCTTGGGACACAGCGTTGTTGTTCATGCCACGGCATACATCTGGCAGGTAGTGTCCAGCATGCTTCTGTGTCTCGTCTCCAAGCCATCAGTGGTACATACCGGTCACCGAATGCCATTTGTCGCTCCAAGAACGAGGCGTCTTTGTCTTTTCGGTCAGGCCAGCCAGGTGGACACCTTGCTCACGCCTCGTCTTGCCTCGTCTCGCCTCAACCCGAATCAAGTTCGTCAATGTGGTGCACCAACTGAAACAACCAAAAGGCCTGGTTGGGGCGAGAATGTGCGCTGCCTTGGCACGTGTGGCGAGCTGTGCTCAACAATCTACATCGCTGCTA
>NW_003315035.1:1105389-1117317 GCF_000150825.1 Verticillium alfalfae VaMs.102
AGTACGACTCAAGAATCACTGACTTTATGGAGGTGGCACCGTTTATGCGCCTTTTGCTCTCCCCGGGAAAAGAACTTGGGGTGTCCCATCACCATTGAAAGCTGCGGGGCAGTGACTCGACCTGCTCGGTTCGGAGCTGCCGCTCACAGGGTAGCGTCGCACACAACTGGGAAAGGTTATCAGCATGTTCACAGTCGGTCGGGGCGGGACAACGTCGACCAGCGAGCGCTAAGGTGAAAGGGTCTCGCTGCCGTCGCTCCGACACCCTTCCCGCCGCCCAATATCACGGGAACTGACGGCCCCCGCATTTACCGCTTGGATATGCACCGAGGCAAGCCATGAATGACATGGGTGCGGTCAAATACCTGGATGCGTTCGTCCAGGGAACAATGCAATCCATAGTTGTTCCGTAAAGCGTAGCATAGCCCACCCCAAGCTGCAACCTCGGAGCACCAGACCGTACGTGGCTGATGCAGCGTTGAGCAAGAAGCGGTGGTGATTGTCGCTCGTCTTGGTCAAAACGTACCAAGAGGATCGGCGCACCTGGTATCCTCTGATTGACATTTAATGGATTTCCTGCACACTCATGTGCGGCAGAAGCTTGGTGACGAATGTTCAGGAACCTTGCTTGGTTGCCAGTTCATGAATCGGATATGTTCCAATTGCTTGCTGCTTTTAGTTGGCTGATTCAGGGCCGATCCGTCTCGGTCGCTCAACACCCGTGAATTTGAAGCGCAAGCGCCTTGCTTAAAAAGAATAAAAAATAGTGGCAGACGTTAAAGATTGATACTATGCCCCGACGGACCAAGGATGTAGTAGAAATGCAAGGCCGGCCGGATAACTGGATGGTAGGAGACTTCTGTTTAGGTGGGAAATGCTAGGGGATCTAGGTACCTAATCATCACGTCTGCCACTTTTTTTTCCAAGGCGCCTGACACGATAGCGAGCTGCCGGAACTTACTACTTCAGGTATCGGGAAGGCGCAGGCATGATTTGATGTGACTGTTCAGTTGGATCACGGAGAGCAATTAGGTTTGCATGGGATACGCAGTCCTGATGGATGTTCAAGTCGGAACCAACATGGCCAGCATTCGGTGCGAACGCCCGGAGGAAGGTATTCACCCTGTGGCAAAGCTCTTTTGCTATCGGATCAACGACATCAACGACGAATCTGGGGTTCATACTGACGAGATGTCTTGTCCTGTATCATTGCTAATTTCAATGCTCATATATCATGGCGGCGTAATTGCCCCTTCTTGCCCCATGCTCGTTCTGGAGTCATAGTTCAGGCATTGCTGCTAAGTAAGTGACTGCGGGAAACAGGATTTCGAGGGTGTTCGTCTCAAATTCCCCGGGCAGTAACACAGACCGGCAAGAATAAATACGAGGATACATCTGAATCCAACACTTCAGTCTACCTGCCGCATATTCATTGCTGCTTGTCCGTGACCCACAGCCTAGGCATGATCAAACTGTCCCCGAACCAGAAATACAGAGCGAGTGCGGCTGTGCTTTGACAAGAATAAGTTCATCGAGTAGCCTGGCAGGGTGAGTCGCTTGGAACCTTGGCAAATGAAGAAACCGATGTTCTAGCGAATGCCGACAATTGTGACCTTCCAGCCAAAACCTCGACACGCTAAAGAACATGATCTTTGTTGGGTCTCAAGTCCCGACCAAGACCTGACGTTTCGATACTCACTAGTTCTTCGTTTTTTATGTTAATCTGCACCTACGTCAGTTGAAAGTAGCGTAGAAGGCCATCGTATCTCTTGCAAAAGGAGCTCTGCCGGTCAGCCAGAAGATATGCCATGTGACCCGGTATCCAACCTTGATTCGAGCCCGGCACTTTCGAGCCAGGTCGAATGAGAGGTTAGAGAACGCTGGCTGGATTCTCTTTCTCTGCCTCAACGTCATCTTGGAGATATTCGTTACCGCACCATGATGAAGCAGTCCGCACCTCAAAGCCCAGGACGTGCTCTATCGTGCAGCTCTGCCCCTGAGCTCCGCAGTTGAACTGTCAAAGGACTGCAGGATACTCGACAGTTTGAAATCACGGTTCCGTAGAGTTCTGTAGGTAGAATGGAAACAGAAGTAATGAGTCTCTCGATACCATTTGTGGATGTAGACAATTTAGTTTACAGATTCACTTCAGAATCGAGCCAAAGTTGAGCCATGGGCATTGAGAGCGAGAACGGACGCCGTATAAAAGAGGCATGGAAGAATCACTGACGATGTGGGAGGCACAAAGTGACCATCATCGGGACGATGTACTACACTCAAAGCCAAGTACAGCAAAACTTTGCATACAAGTCGTCTAGGGAAACAACCCGTGACGAAATGACCCAGAGTATCTTAAGTCTTACGTACTGATGTCCTATTGCAAATGAGAGGCAGTAGCAGCGGGAATCATAATTGATTCTCCTTGAACATCCATCTTAAAGCGGCAACAGCGCTTGCCTTTTGCAGCTGTGACTTTTTGATGCGAGGCCACCAGACCATCGTCTGGTTTGGTAGTCTAGCCTAAACGTACATTGTATTACCTTAGCTGAGGGTTGCTTTGACTGCCATGCAGGAATTAAATCTGCTTGTCATGTTAAGCCCCGGCAAGCATTCTAGACCCGGAGATCGCAGCAGTTATTAAGACGAACAACGCACGTTCTGGTTTGCCGTCACAAAGATATTTTACCACGGCTACCCCAGCACACACCAGCTTATCCCAGAGATGTGGCCGAGCGGGAGGGTAGAGGAGGACGGCATTCACGCACCAGAATCAGCGTGTGCCTTCACCCCCATAACCGTCGCGCTCCCCTTGAATCTCCTGCGGACTCCCCTCCCCGCTTCCCCCGAAGCGGAATTTTGTGGACCGGTAAAGAGAAAGTTGGAGGACCCGGTCTTCTTCACAATAGCGTTCTCGGGTGAGAGGGGTGTGCTTTTCCTCAAGCACCCGCACAAGGCGGGTGTCGATCCTACCTTGGGGGCAATTTGACGCTGCGGGCAGACGTAGTGAGTGGGGCAGGGGAGGGGTGCCGTTGCTGGCGACATCGGGGCGGCTTCCGGAAGCTATGGACGGGATTTTTCGCGTGGCATTGAATGCACACTAGAACTGGATTTTACTCGTGGCTAATGATGGGAGGGGGGGAAGAGTAAATAGACCGCGCGGCCAAGTGCTCGACGGTCTTGACAGCATGATATTGGTTGCCCACGATATCTGGTGTTCGAGGTCCCCTAATCTGCTGATCTGGGTTCGGTACAGTTTTGGCCTCCATTGTAGGTATGGACCTCGCACCCAGCTTGCTCGATCGATTCTTCGAGCAACATCTATTGCGCCATCGCCAGTTCCCTCAAGGTTTGATCGCATACTGAACTGGACATGACCTTAAAATGATTCAGGCCTGATACTGGGTATTGTCTAGAACGAGTTGCTCAAGAACAGCCCCGCTGCGAACTATATCTATCGACGACGTCGATCCGATAGCTCACTTAGATGAAGCTACCCAGACCAATCCGTTTCCGAACACAGGCGACTCCATATTCGCATTATGCCGTACTCGTTTGATCCTCGTCCACGGTCCAGAGTCTCGTTTCTTTCGTGCGCTGCTGCGTCCCTCGAAGCTAAAAGGCAAAGATAAAATGGGAACTCCGGGCTGATTTTAAGGTCGGTCATCGTATGGTCAGTTGCTCCGCCATTATTGGGTTTTGAAGAGGAGGATGGCGCAGTGGCCAAGGTAGAAGTAGA
The DNA here is from genome assembly GCF_000150825.1 of Verticillium alfalfae VaMs.102. Lineage (NCBI taxonomy): Eukaryota > Fungi > Ascomycota > Sordariomycetes > Glomerellales > Plectosphaerellaceae > Verticillium > Verticillium alfalfae. The sequence continues at coordinate 1,109,126 of NW_003315035.1, forward strand.
TGAAATGCTTCGTCTCTGCTCAGTGGGATTCATTTATGTCAGCAATGATCATTTTTCGACGGAAATGACGAGGCATCGATGACATCAACTCGTACCATGCGTCACAAAGCTTCCAAAGTTGCGTCCGACAATGCAGTGCCACGTCGGACCCTTGCGCTCATCGAACTGATCCCGAAACGTCAGTACCTCGTTTGTGCGGCGGATGGCGGGGAAGTTTGTACCGTCTTCTTGATCTGTTGGGCAATGTCCTAAGATATCTGATAAGCTCTGCACATCGGATTCATAGGAGCTGGCGATCAATACCTTCTCGATTGTAAATCGACCCATCGCTTCCTGAGCTGTGCCACGGCGTATTAGAACCCTCCTAACACCAGTGATTGACCGAGCAGCTACCCACCGACTTCGATGACCTCCTGTTGCATATCGTCGGTCTGGCATGTGTCAGCCTTGGCATGATTCGATGGCAATGGCAATCACCATACCATGTCTGCGGATTTAATCTGGGCTGTCGCAATGCGCGTCAGTACGGACTGTCGTCTTGGCAGGCGCGGTAGGCGACAAACCTTCAAGCTTCGCCTCCCTTGGAGCCTCAGCACTTCCCTTGTCGGCCATGATTTGCTTCGGTCGGTGGTTGAGCTGTTAAGTTGCTGTCAGTGGCCGAGCTAAACATGGTCTCTCAGGACAGGCGGTCATGTTTTGGGCAGAAGCTGCTGACTACCCCTTTTCGAGGGTTGGGCGACAAGCCCCGCTTGTTGCGCAAATGCTGCGGTGTCGCAAATCTCGCACTTACCGTGTTTTTCAAGGCAATTGTGGTTACTGAAGACAGAGCGTGAGGTGGAAGATTGGTTCCCAGATACGATAGCCTTACGTCCTAGGAAGCTGGTGGGTTGGTCGGGGTTTGTTTGCTTTGGTGTTTCGCGATCTCCTTCCACTCCAGCTAGCACTCGTAGAGAGGTCACTGCGCGACGGGGATCGGGTTGTCATGTGGCACGGGCCACCCACGGACTCTTCAATACCTCCCTGCCAGCCTGCCCAGGTTGAGTGGACATGATGCTGCTGTGGGTCGTGTGGTCTTGACTGCCGCGTGCTAATAGTGGGGCGCTGACCAGGCGGACGGTCACATGTTGATAGCGATAAGGAGCTGGCAGAGGAGAAAAAGTCGCGAAAAAAAAGTACTCCATGTATCCTGCCATACGATCAAGCGGCTTCTGCCATCACTTCACCACACCACAATGCTACAGCCTTCATAGTACCGGACTCTACCGCCCTCAAGGCTTATTTAACACCCCCTTTTAAAATGTCGGCACAGCCTTCGGACGCAGAGTTCGAGACTTCAAGAATCTTCGTCAAGGGCATCCCCCCGACGATCAGCGATGCCGACTTCAAGAAGCACTTCTCGGCTGGCGGACGAGAAGTCACCGATGTCAAGGTCATCTTGCCTCGGCGAATTGGCTATGTCGGCTTCAAGACATCGGAGGATGCGAAGAAGGCCGTGAGGTACTTCAACAAGTCGTACATACGCATGTCGAGGATCGAAGTGCAGCTTGCAAGACCTGTATGTTTTACCCTGCCACGCCCCCAAGAAGAGAAGAGCGACAGGCATGCTAACAGTTTGATTCAGATTGCAGACCCTGCTCTGAAGAGGAACTGGAAGAGCGACCAATCGACCCCTGCAGCATCGTCGACAGCGCTCCCGCCGGCTAATGCGGTTCGGGACGCCAACGGCGATGCAGCGGCCAAGAAACGGAAGAGGGACGAGGTTGATGAATCTGACCCCAAGTTGCGGAGTACTTGCAGACTTTCCAGCCAGGAAAGACCAATGCCGCGGATGAGATGACCGAAGTCATCGACAGCAAGGCGATCGCTGAGAAGAAGAAGCTTCTTCAAGATGGCGAGAGCGATGATGAATATGAGACCATCCCAACGAGGCCAGACAAGAAGCAGATGAGGGAAGCGCCAAGCAACCAGCAGCCTGAGCCGCCTCAACAACCCCCACACATGACACCTGTTGAAGACGCCGAAGACACTGTTGCACCACCACAGGAAGCCGAGCCTGTTCCGAAGACACAGGTCGACTCTTCCAAGGCAGTGGACCCCGTAGCTACAGATGATGACTGGCTGCGTTCGCGAACCAACAGGATGTTGGACCTCGTGGCGGATGATGAAGAGATTCCGCTGCCGCCCCCTGTCCATAAGGAAACCCGTGATGAGTCTGCGGACGAAGTCATGACGGACGTTGCGGCGGTAGAGGATGTTGGTCAGAAGCCACTTGCTGAGCCGTCTCGAAGTCAAGACAGTGAGGCACCCGCCGAGGAGTTGCCGAAGGCTGCGCCGGCACAATCTGACAAGGAGGTGGCCATCAACACCATTCGCCAGACCGCGCGATTGTTTGCGCGAAACCTGGCTTTCAGTGTCAGCGAGGACGATCTCCGTGACCACTTTGAACAGTACGGAGAAGTCGAGGAGGTAGGCCACCCCCCTCTTTTTCACACATTCCCACAACATACGGCAGCCCCACCGATCACATGATGAATCCAGATAGGGACAGCTTACACCTTTGGTGATTGATGCGAACCTTGGACCAGTATTTTAGTAGATGCTTTGGCTTTCTGACATGATCATCTCCTCATGACGCTTTTTCTAAACTATCCATGAATCAGAATACTGACAAGTTGGTCTCAGGTACACATCCCGGTGGCGAAGTCTGGGACGAGCAAGGGATTCGCATACGTCTCGTTTGCCAGTGCTGATGCCGCTGTCACTGCATTCCAGTCGTCAGATGGGCAGACTTTTCAAGGGCGACTGCTCCATGTTTACCCGCGGCTGCGCGGCGGGACCAGGATCTGGACGAATACTCGCTGTCCAAACTGCCCCTAAAGGTTCAACAGCGGGTCCGTAAGAAGGCCGAAGCCTCCACCAACACCTTCAACTGGAATGCGTTGTATATGAGCCAGGACGCCATCAACACCTCGGTGGCGAGCCGTCTCGGAGTCTCCAAGTCGGACCTTCTGGACCCTACCGACGCGTCCGCGGCTGTGAAACAGGCAGTGGCCGAGACGTCGGTGATCCAAGAAACCAAGGCGTACTTCCTGGCCAATGGTGTTGACCTGAACGCCCTCAAGTCGCAAAAGCGTGGTGACTCGACCATCCTAGTGAAAAACTTTCCCCACGGGACCACTTTGGAGGAGTTGCGGACGCTATTCGCGGAGCACGGAACTGTGCTCCGGGTACTTATGCCACCGAGCAAGACGATCGCCATTGTCCAGTACGCCCCTGGACAGGGCAAGGCAGCCTTCGGAAGGCTCGCCTACCGTCGGATCAAAGACTCAGTCTTGTTTCTCGAGAAAGGGCCGAAAGATCTGTTTGGACCAGATGATGCTGTGCAGATGACGCCGGAACAGGGTGATCAGCCTACTGGCGTGCAGAAGCTCAATGTGACACAGCTGCTGGAGCGTGATGAGCAAGAGGAAGAGGTTGTCGGACAGTCACTTTTCGTCCGGAACCTTAACTTCTCGACAACGTCGGAGGGCCTCACCAACGCATTCAAGTCCTTGGAGGGCTTTGTGTCAGCCAAGGTCAAGACAAAGACAGATCCGAAAAAACCTGGTCAGGTTCTATCAATGGGTTTCGGCTTTGTTGCCTTCCGCAGCAGCGAAGCAGCGCAGGCTGCAATCAAGGCGATGGACGGCCAGGTCTTGGATGCACACACACTCAGCGTTAGGGCATCGCACAGGGGTCAAGACGCGGCGGAAGAGAGGCGAAGAGAAGACAAGGCCAAGAAGATGGCGGGCCAACGGACCAAGATCGTGGTCAAGAACTTGCCATTCGAAATTAGCAAGAAGGAGTTGCGGGCGCTGTTCGCCACGTACGGGACATTACGGGCAGTACGGCTTCCCAAGAAAATGGGTCAGTCGACTCGCGGCTTTGCATTTGCCGAGTTCTCGACGCCAAAGGAGGCGCAGAATGCAATCGATGCGCTACAGCACACCCACCTGTTGGGCAGGAGATTGGTGCTCGATTACGCTGAAGCCGAAGCCTTGGATGCCGAGGAGGAAATTGCCAAGATGCAGAAGAAGGTTGGTGGGCAGGTCAACAAGGTCGCATTGGCGCAACTCACGGGCAAGACGAGGAAGAAGATCACGATCGGGGAGGACAATGAGGACGAGTTCGCAGTCTAAATCCGAGTCAGACACAAGCCGGAGGGCCATAATCCTTCACCACAGCCAGAGGCATGAAAGAATCAGATAATTGAATCCTTGCGAGAGCCCTTTTTTCCCTTTATCGACGGCGACCCCATCTGCTATTGTTGGATAGAATCAGTTGTGTGCCAGCGGCTTTGCTCCTAGCCAGGCGGATTGGGCGTGGTGCATCCCTTTGTAAGGTCGTCGCGGTCGCCCTCTATTGGATCGTGGCCCATCTATGCAGACGCGACGGTCCCTCGACGGCATCGCAGGGAAAACGCTCTCCCCCACTCCGGATTGGGGAATGCAAGCGCGCAGCGCGTCGTCTTCTTTGTCTCAGATGCTAATCTCAGGTACATACCTGGCCATTGCGCTGTCATCGAGGTTATGGTGGGATCATGAGATGGTGCGTGCAGCCACCCCTCCCTTGCATGTTCCAACTACATCCTGCAAAGCCATGTGCTGCGGAGTGGGCGATGCGCGTTGCTACACCCTGCCATCGTCCCCTACCTGTTCGTCAAGGTCCTGCTGCGCGACTGATCCATCGTACTAGTGGCGTGCGAGATGAGTCGCTCGGTAGGGCTCAGTAGCTACACCTCTCCTCGCGCACACCAGGCACCCTGCTCCCCTTTCCTTGCCCCAGGCCCCTCTTTGGAATACCACTTAGCTGACTTTTTGTGGATGGGCTTCCTATTCGAGCCGACCTGAGCTCGCACCCTCCTTCACAGGAAGACGAGGCTCCTCTGGCCGTTTGCCAGATTGAGCTGGAGGGGTGCTGCCTCGACCTCCCTTGGGCACACGCCCCCCTTGCCGGGCCCGATGATATGGATCGCGATAAGTCGACAGGGCTCACTGTATCTGTTGCCATCACGTCAAAGCACCCGTAGCGGTCCTTCCTCGACGCACTCCTGGACGTGTCTTCCCCGCGTGGAAGGGTGCTAGCGAGGGGTGAGCCATGGCATCCACGATTGATATACTCTACAGACTATCAGTCTATACAGGGCTGCCGGATCTGACCCTGGTGATCGACTCGGCACTTCTCCGCTTGGGATCGGTGGTCATGCTCGTCTCTTGGTCCCCCCCCCCCCTGTACGTTACGAGATGGATATCGGTCTCGCGGGTCAGAGTGTGTGTGTGAGTGAGTAAGTAGAGAGACCACACTCTAGATCATCGGCCCTCATTCCTCCAACCTCGAGCTGATTGGCACTTATATTGCGTACACATCCTCTTCCCTTTCATGCCAGTTGAAGATTCTCGTTCCTCATCGGCTCACTCAGGCTACACTCTCCACCCTTCGCCTCTCTCTCGATACCACCATCCCACTCTCCTTCATCTGCGGGCCCGAGTATCCCGTACCTAATACCTAATTATTCTCGTGGCGAGACTGTCATTTTGTTGTCAACCCGTACCCATCCAGCCTTCTACCCCTTTCACTTCCGCCGTCCCGTGACCCCCTGAGTATCTGGGTCCTTCCCTATCCTTAAAGGCAGAATTCCTCTCCAGCAGCCGCACCCCCATTTCAGAGGCATTCATCTTGTGTCCTCTCTTCATTCTTCCGTCTCTTGTTCGGAATCTGTTTGCATTGCTCCCACTCCTCTTGCCACACAGGCAGCAAGCAACAGCTCAGAGATTCCTCTGAGGATCCTGACAGAGAAACTCACGATACACTACCCTTTCGAGGTGGCAAAACAGGCACACGAGCAGCAGCTATGGAGCAGCCTCGCCCCATGATGCCATCCCCCGTCTACGGGTATGAGCACCCGGGCAGCAACACCAACACATCCTCCCACGGCGGCCATGGCAGGAGGCCACAGCACAGCCTGTCCCGTCAGCCCCTGAGGGACACCACGGGCAACGCCCAGCACATCACCAACGGCCTCGGATCCCTCTCACAAACAGCCGCACCGTCGTCCTGTCGCCCGGTGCCGACGCTGGGCCTCTTCTCGCCGTCGCTGCCGCCGTCCATCCCCACCCCCGTCGTGCCCTCGCAGGCCGGCTCCATCTTCCGCAATGGCGGCATGGGCATGGGAGGCATGGCCGGCATGGGCATGAAGACGCGCGCCGAGCACCTCCGCCTCGCGAGGCGGTCGAGGCAGGACATCAACCCCATCTACTTCACGCCCGAGTTCCGTCCCTACAGGGACAAGCAGGACCAGAAGGACCCCAATGAGAAGCAGATCTGGCCTCGCGTCCTGGAGGATGCGTTCCTTGACTGTGAGTTGGCTTTTGTTTGGGTTCTGTATGAAAGCACGTGTCACTAATACGACAGCAGCACTCCTCATCATCCCTCACATGGGAAGGAAAAAGTATAGCATGCAAGGCAAGCAGTTTGGGCGCAACATGCTCATCAGCGAGTACCTCTGGATTGCCTACTGCTGCAGCTTGCAGCCTGGACAGAAGACCGAGGAGCGCAAGCGCAAGCAGGTTTTCCAGTCACATTCAAGTTGTGAAGAAGATGTTTGAAAAGCACCGATGCTGTACGTGTTCGGGACCACCTTTTCTGAGTTTGTGCAAGCATGACTAACACAGCCGCAGACCACTTCTTCTTCGTCAAGGATGCTGACAAGAGCGAGGCTCGTCTGAAGGACAGCAACTCTGAGATTGCCTCCTTCAAGGACAACCCAGTCCTCATAGCTCTCTCCGAGGGTCGTCTGCCTGACGTTCGTCCTAACTATGAGTACTTCTCCCAGATCCTTGCCATGGACTCCATGGTCGTCATGCGCCCCAAGACGTGCTGGATCTTTGTCTCCTCCCAGTGTGTCACCATGGATGAGAACACGGGTGAAGCCTTTGACAGTAACGGCAAGGCCCTCAACGCCGATGCCTACCCTCACCTTGAGAAGAACCTCAACAAGGAGTCTGACAGCAGCCTGAACCGGGGTCTCAGCAGCGGCAGCGTTCTTCTCCATGAGTACAACCGCGAACTGGCGCAAAAGGAGGCCGCTGCGGCGACTGAGATTGACCAGGAATGGGAGACACGCTTCCCGTCTCTCCACCGTAGCCTCGAAGCTGCCACTGCTGAGAACCGATGGCTCGACATGCTGGAGATGACCGTCACTCTTGAGCTGCACCCTCGCAGCAATTTCCCGTCGGGCTCCGAACTCAATGGCTTTGTCGAATTGAACATTGCTCAGCCCCAGCTTCAGAACCACCGATGGAAGTGCATCACCAGGCTGCAGCGTCCCGAGGAGTTGTGCCGCGCTGGCGACGGCGAGCCTCTGATCGTCGAGCAGACGAGCGAGGTCGGTGTGCAATACACGCACCGCCCTGGTTGCAACGGTGCCGATAGCTCCCGCGGTCCTGAGTGCGACTGCCGCACACGGACTCGTCAGGACGTCCGCGTCCCCTTCCCGGCTGCCGAGTGGGCGAGCATCCTTAGCAATTGCGCCACCTACCTCCAGGAGCCCATCGACGCCAAGATCAAGAGCGAGGGTCTCAGCAGTGAAGAGGTCAAGGCCGCCGAGCAGGCCGCACTTGAGTCGGAGCGCACCACATCGGAACTCATCCAGCAGATCGCCATGTTCCAGGAGCTTTGGTCCGCACCCCCTGACGGCTCGGCCGACCGCCGTAAGTGGACGCGTCGCGGCGTGATCCTGTGGAAGTTCCGCACCGTCCACGCCTTTGATGACAAGTGGAACCCCATCTACGAGAAGCCGACTAGCACCAGCAAGGGCCGCAAGCCTACTGACACTGACGGTGAAGAAACCTCGTCATCGGGTCGCCGTTCCAACCGTGGCAAACGTGTGTACCACCCTCCGGGAACAACATGGCGTTTCCTCACGGCCCTGGACCCCATCTCGCCGGCTCACCAGCAAAATGTCTGCGTCAACCCTGGCAACAATGCCATTCCCAGCCGTGACATGATCATGGCACCGACCCCTGGATATGCGCACCACTTGACGGCAACCATGAGCGAGAACCTCAACGCGGCGTGGGACCCAACCCATCTCCCTGGCCAGCTCCCAGTCTGTCGTCCAGCGTTCCATGGCTACGTCGAGAGCAACTTCACTG
>NW_003315035.1:1117571-1142616 GCF_000150825.1 Verticillium alfalfae VaMs.102
TACGATGATGCCGACTGCGCGACACTGCAGGCGTGGGATACAACGGCCTTCCAAGCCTTGATCAGTGGAGCGGGTGGGATTCTAACGCGGAAGCCAACAAGTCCGCGCCGGCACCGCAGTCTCAACAACAGCACTGGCAGAGCGAGAACCAACGCAGTGCTCGCGCCAATTGGTCGATCGACCCGAATGGTAGCAAGGACAACAGCCAACTCTGGAATCAACAGGGCTGGGCTCAAGCCGTGTCTGCGGCGGCTGCAGTCACGGGGGCCGATGGCCGTACGGGATGGTCCTCCGTCGACCAACGCGTGTTGCCTTCCCTGGATCAGATCAGCCCCCTCAAGAGCATGGCAGGACGCAAGCGAGCGCGATCTAATAGTCTCGACATGGAGAACCGCGAGAACTTCCCCGCGACGGCCATTCAGAAGCTTGTACACCACGGCACGGGACCAGCGGGGTATGATGATGGCAGTCACGCCCACCACCGTTGGGAGTAGGGGTGAGCGATATAGATGTGTTTGCTTGGACTTGGTGATTCAGGGTACCGGGGTCATTGGTCTTTGAAAAGGATTATTTGGGAACGGCGCACAGGCATTCGGCGTTGAGGGAGGGTGACAACAGCACTTTGGGGACATTGGCGAAACACGGAAAGGAAAGAGATGGATGTTCGTTATTGGGGTTTTGGTTCAAGGGGGCTTTGTTTGCTGGGATGACCTTTCTCTTCTGGATATTGATACCACATTTGTAGTAATGGCAGATACATGCTCACGATTGCCGTATGTGAAGAGCGAAACGCTTAGATCCTAGTCATGGTGTTGCCCCTGGACGATCTGATCTGGTGTCACCATCGTCTCTGTGCCGTCCAGGATGTGTCGGGCGATTCCCTTAGTGCTTTGGTCCTTCAGTGGCCCGTCAATGAGTGTCGCGTGCAGAGTTGGGATGAAACCGGGGAACTTCATCTGCTGAAGAAGGTAAAAGCAGAGGTATTTTCCTTTTTGCCGATAAGCGGCAGATTGACAGCATCGGACAAGGCGTGGAGCAGGGCCAGTGCCGTGGGTCGAAAGATGTTTCACACACGGAAGGCAAAGTTCGTCAGGAGGTCCGGGTCCGAATCCATGGAAGAGAATGCAGGGTGAAACACCACACGTCTGGAAGGGCTGGAAGGTTGTGTGGCACACGACGCGTTGAGATGCAGGCAGAATGTCTTTGAGGCGAAGAACATGATTCTTGACGGCTGGCCGGCGGCATAGGGCGGCAACGCGGATGGGACGGGTCATGCGATGGCACGACCAGACCAGACCAGGCCGAGCAAGGCAAGGCAAGGCAGGTAGGTAGTGTAAGCATCATCTCGAGGCGCGCCTATTGCTTGTTCTGGGCCCGGGGCTGTGCAGCGGCTGTTGGGCGTGTCAGCAACCAGTCGAAGGGTGGCCGGCAGTCAGGTCTGGCGCGTTGCAGCGCGGCAAGGGAGATGAAGAGAGATGAAGCTGTCGCGAGGGTCGGATTGGGGGAGAGTGGCCGCCTGGAGTGGTGGGGAGGTTGCTGTGCTCCGGGGGCTCGCCAAAAGGAAAGCTGCCCACCACTGCCTGTGCCTGGTACCTGCTTCGTAGGAGCAGGGGCTGCTCGGGGCAGGCAGGCACAGGGGGCACGAGCAGTCAACAGCGACCAGTAAACGGCGAGGACAGGCAGGTGCTGTGGCTCGCTTGGTCCCGACTGGCGTCCCCGCGGCAGGAAGCACTGGCTGCCCTGTGTCGACAAGTAGCGCCCGTCCAAGCTGTTGCAGGCCCCTGTTCCGGATCGGCGCACGGGATCCAACAGAGGTATCTCCCCACCCGCGGGCAGTGGTTGCCAGGTACACGTCTCTCATCTGGCCCCCTGCTAGGTACTTTGGGCGGTTAGCGCAGGTGCCATTTTAGGACTGGCAAGACTCCAGGACCGACCCCACCGTCTGTGCCAGATCCTTGCGTCCATCAACGCCACACGCGAGACGATTCAACTTGACGTCCACATCGTCCTTGGTACGGCACCAGCGTTCTATTCCTGATGAGCACAGCGTCGAGTCGGCATGCAGTGTCCTAGCACTGTCGTGGGTGCTCGGTCTGCCGTACACTGCAAACATCCTTGGCGTACCGAAATATCCATTTGCCTACGCCGGGCTTCGCTCGCTTCGGCTGAACAGACTTCGACATGGTTCCATGACTGGTTCTCGAGAGCCCACCCAGAAACCTGGTCCTTCAACCCAAGTCGGCCTTCTCGATCACGTTCACTGGCTCTCGTTGTCGGCGCCGATCAATCTCTTCAATCTAGACCGTGCCCCCTGGCTGCTGCTTGTTTCCGCTCCCGCTCTCATCCCTCCCTTGTTCCCTTGATGGCCATGGATCTTTGGGTCGAACAGTGTGGCCTACCTGACCTGCGCTTGGTAGGAGATGGCCGCCTCGAGATGCTAGAGACGTGGAGAGGAGGCGGTGATTCTGGGCGTTTCGTTTCTCCGTCTTGCGTCGTCTCGTCTCTATGCTCCTCGACATCCCATGGCCAGTCACCCCCTTGCCTTGGGCAACATGACGTGAACTCGACTCCATGGCCCATCCATGGCCCATCCGAAAGGCCATGGATGTAGCCGTCCTGTAGCCCATCCGATGCAGCTAATAAGACCTACACGGCCCGATACCAACTCGGTCCATCCGCCTGCTTCCCTTTCGTCCTCATCTGCAGACTCCAGCTTTGTGCTACATTCCTTTCTATACCAGGGTTTCTGCTGGTCAGGCCTCTTTCCTTTGGCCTTTCACACTTTGGCTGGGACTGTTTCTCCTCGAGAAAAGCTGCTCGGATTCTTTGGCATCTCAACGACCGTGCGAAAAGTCCACTCCTTCCGAACAACGTTATTTGCCTCGACGACAACGGTGAATGCCTAGTCTGCCGTGATTCCAACGCGCGCCCTTGCCCTCTCTCAGCTCTGAATCACCACTCGACCGGTTCATTGCCGCCTGCGGTCTCCCATAAGTTTTATTATCCCCATATCGTCGCGGGCAACCACTGAAACAAAACGATCTTCAACCCTTTCTCACCCATCCGCGCCGCCACCAAGACAACCGCACGCACGCCTACTCTATATCGCCATCCCATCATTCCCATCAAACGTCACGGAAGACGATACGGAATACAGCACGAAAGCTGCCCGTAAAAGGTTTGTTCTTTATCTTTCTTGTCTTGCAACTTGCTGTGCATTTTGTTCGCTTTGGCTCGGCGCCATTCCTTGTTTCAACAGTCAGACCGTCTCAGCATCAGAGCCAGTCATCCAAGGCTACTATTCTCATATTACCCTGTTTTTTTCATGCCTTTCTCACCCCCACTCACAACTCTCTTCCGTTTGGGTGTGCTGGTGCCATCGGGTTGGGCATACTTGAAGTCCCTGCTCCTTCCTTGACTGGTCAAGTGGTCGTGGCTGGCATCTCAACACTGGACAATCACGCTGTCTGGACATCTTGATCTTGGACCAGCCTCGGGTTTTCAGGACACTGTGACTGCTTCACTCTAGGCATTTTCCTACTTATATCGCCGTTCTCATCTCGCTGGCTCTTGACCATCCCAACAAAGCAAAACAATTTCAACGAGAATCATACGCTAACCATTTTATCTCATCAGACAACAAGTACAGCATTTCAAGACACACCTGAATCGCTGCCATGGTCGCCATCAAAGCTCTTGGAAAGACTGGTGCTCTGCTGGCTGCCATCCTTTTCGGACCCCAGCTTGCCAATTCTCACTCCTGGGTCGAGCGTCTCAACCGCATCGCCTCTAATGGCACCATGGTCGAGCCCGCCGGCTTTGCCGCCGGCTTTTCTGGCCGTGGCGCTGGCTTCTCAGATGTCACTGTCACAAACGACGTCTCCGGAGCTGGCCTACCTCTTTGCAAGCAGCCTGTCACTGCTCCTCAGGACCCCAACTTCCCCATCCTGACCGCTGCTCCTGGCGATCAGATTGCCGTTCGCTACCTTGAGAATGGCCACGTCACCAACCTCGAACCCGGTCGACTTGACCATGGCGGTGTCGTTTACATCTACGGAACGACCGACCCGCGTCCTGATGATACCCTGGCCAACATTCACCTCAAGTGGACCCCTGACGGCAAGGGCGGTGACGGGCGCGGAAAGCTTCTCGCAACTCGCAAGTATGACGATGGTCGCTGTTACGAGGCCAACGGCTTCGATCTCTCGGGAAGGCGCCAGAACGAGTTCCCTGTCCAAACCAACGAGCTGACTGGTCCCAACAACTGGTGCCAGAGCGATGTCAGCCTCGCCAAGGATCTTCCCCAGGGCACCCAGTACACCCTCTACTGGGTTTGGAACTGGCCCAGGCTCGACACCGAGGACAAAGAGGTCGTCGTGAGCGATATCCACGCCGTCTACCCCAAGGGCGGAGCTCCTGCCGGCCGCAAGGACCTGGAAGGTGATCATGTCAAAGTCGCCCAGATTTACAGCTCGTGTGCCATGATCAACATTGAAGGCGAGACAATCTTCCAGCAGGCTGGAAACGACAGTGGCAGTTCTGCCCCTTTTGCAAGCAGTGGTCTCGGCCAGGGCGTCCGTGTCAAGGATGATGACTTCATCACCAACCCCGCCGACTACAACGGCATCGCTATTGCTGGCCAGCTGGAAGAACCCCTTCATTGTCGCCATTGACGGCATTGGTGGTGGCCCTGAGCAGGGTGTTCCTACTGCTTCACCCAGCGCTGGCACTGACATCCCGACCACCACGCCTGTCGGCGGCATTCGTACTGTCACCGTCACCGCGGAGCCGACCACAGTCTATGCCACGGCCACTGTCACGGCTGGTGCTGGCAACGCTGGCGGTCCTCCAACTGTCACGCCCTTCATGCCGCGCCATAACCTCCGTGGCCGAGCCTCGTGGGGGTTTGGCACCAACAGATAAGGGCCACCGTCTTGTTTGCTTGTCTTGGCTCGCCAACTCATTCTCGTGCAAAATACCAAGGGTCTTCCTTTGACAGGCGTTATAAGGTTTCATTTCTCCAAGGAAAAGGATGCGGGCATTCAGTGCGATGAATCAAGCATGGCAGTCATGAAGCAATAGAACGGAGGGGGGGGGGGACACAACAGCATTTCGGTCCGGCATGGTCGACAGGGTTATGACCCAAGACAGAAAGGTTAAGGCGTTCGGGGCCGGTGAGCCCCCGGTTTCTTTTAGAGGAGAGATACCCCCACATTCGCTTGTCTTTCGGTTCATTTCCTCCGAGATACGACGAAGGTTTGCCTTTTTTTGTTTGCCTTTCTTTTGTCTTGACGATTTCTTCTTTATTCGCATGGCGTCAGCCCGAGGTTGGTCAATGGCTTGGTGGCAGGATTGGCTTTGCCTATCTTTGGTCAAGAGTTCTCTCTTTTAGCAGATGGTCTCGACGCAAGGAAAGTGCAGGCCCTTGTTGGTTCTGGCCTTGGATCGGAAGAGGGCATGACAAGGTGTGTTTTGTGTCTTGCGTTTGCGTCCCTGGTAGAAGGGATTTGCGTCGGTATTGATAAAGGCTGGTTCCCATGCAAGGCGGATTTGGGACAGAAAAGTCGCGCAGTTCGTAGATAGTTCAATCGCGAACAAAAACCACGTTATGTTCTCCGTGTGACACGTCTGGTGATGCATTGATACTCGGGGCTATGCTGACTCTTCGCCACCAACAATGCCGGTCTCTCCCTTCACCTGTTGCTGGCATTCATTGCATCAACCTGCTGGTTTGTCTGTGGATTTATGCATGATGTGTCACGTGAAGGTGTCGTCCTTTATTTGAGTCACGTAGTTGGCTTTGGTTGAGGGAAGTGGAAGAATGAACAAGAGGAGAATACGTTTGTTCCACGAGACAAGCAGCTCTTTGCGGAATGAGGCCCAGCTGCATAGGCGCCCCCCTTGCGACTCCTTGGTGGGTGTTAGTTGCAATCACATAATCATCCCCGTCCGCGGAGTCACCGTCGTGATCCTCCTAGTTGACGTATCTAGTCACAAGACTGTGCTGGATCACGATGACAGCATTCAGCAACACATTGTTCTACTTGGTGTGTCAGATATGCTCTCCTTGCCAAAACGAACAGACAGCCCTAAGCAACCTTCTGATGCCGGATCATGAGAGTTCTCCCGCATCTACCACGTAATCTGGCTCAGGCGACCCCACACATGCGACACGGTCTACATCTCACCGCACTGGGCGACAACGACATCCATATTCGGCACGTCCTTCCCGCGGTACCCCGTCTTCGTGGCCTCCATCTTCTTGACGACGTCCATGCCGTCGACGACCTTGCCAAAGACGGTATGCTTACCGTCGAGAAACGGCGTCGGCACCGTCGTGATGAAGAACTGGCTGCCATTGGTGTCCTTGCCGGCGTTGGCCATGCTCAGCAGGCCGGGCACGTCGTGCTTGATGGAGAAGTTCTCGTCGGCGAAGGACGAGGTGCCGTAGATGCAGGTCGAGCCCGTGCCGTCGCCGTGAGAAAGTCGCCGCCCTGGCACATGAAGCCCGGGATGATGCGGTGGAACTTGGAGCCCTTGTAGCCCTGCGGTCGGTTGTGGAGGCGGTGCTCGCCGGTGCAGAACTGGCGGAAGTTCTCGGCCGTCTTGGGCGTCGTGTCGGCGAAGAGCTCAAACGTGATGCGGCCGAGGGGCTCGCCTGGACCGAGGGGTTGTTCATGTCAGCTTGGAGGGGTGGAGTCCGGGGAAGGCACTTGCACACGCATGACGGGAGGGACAGCAGGGGGAGGGGGGACCGGGAAGACCGGAAGCGAGCGGTGAGGGCCGGGGAACGGTATCGTCGGATGCCCGGTCGATGGAGATAAGACTACGGACACCATCGCATCTTGGAGCCGAGGAAGAGGAAGACATACCACCAAGGGTGATATCAAAGAAGACCCTATCGGCGCAGTGGGTGTTAGCTCGGAGCTCTGACAAGTCAGCAGATGCTGCAGAGGCCTGTCACTTGGATCGGGGTGTGGGAGCTCCGCCACCACAGAGGCTCGGCAGGAGGGGAAAGCGGGGTGTTTCTGCTGGGGGAAAGGGGACCAGGGAGGGGGGATGTCGTGATAGCTTCTTACAGAGGATTTCCGGAGGCGGGGAGCTGAGTAGGCGGCATTGTGTGGTGGATGTGGATGATGTGGAGTTGCGCGGTTGGTGACGTGTCCTGACTGAATGGAGGAGTCGCGATGATCTTTACGACCAGAATTGAGATGTAACAGTGGGACGTGCGAGATTGGGTATCATGTGTGAGTGAGTGTGGAAGGGAACTACTTGAAGTCTTCCGTGACCCATATCTCAATTGAGGTCTTCCCAAATAGAAGTTCTGCGGGGCAGTGACTTGTTGGCCCGTGCACGCACGACATATCCTGGGCATCTGATGGGTGGCTTCATGTTTATCAGCTCCTCCTTGGCTGTCGGTCACTAGACCCAGAGACACGATGAGCAGGCTGGGAAGGATGAGATATGTTCAAATCAATCAGCTGTCGGAGTGTCCTCGCTTTTCAACGGATATGCCTGCGGGCATGGTATGTGCCCCAACACCATGGCATGCTTGCACTGACGTTGTGAGCTGATGCATAATACTTCTTTTGCGTCAATTTCTTTTCCAGTACAGAAGTGCATCGATAGGAACCATTTCGGTATGACTGCCCGGGAGAAGGACGGCAGCAAGTGCTGTTTCATACTTGGTGAAAGAGAAGTCGGAACTGGCCTTTCGGGTGGAACTTCTAGCTTTCAATATTGTTGCTCGTATGAGCTCAAGAACAAGAACGGAGTCGCGGTAAAACCACACCTTTTCGAGGTTGCGGCTGATATAGAAATGTAACACTGGAGTGTACGGCCGGTCTAGTCTCCAGAGTCTCCCATACGCGCCAGTTCTCACATGAAGTGAAAGGGAGTCCCCGTGTCCCTCGGGCTTCGTTAACATGGAGAACTCGCAAAGGAGATTGATGTAGTCCAACTGTAAACAGGCTCAGGGCTTGCTGTACAGGAGGGACTGCTATCCATTATGCATAATGTCCTTGCAGTTGTCGGTCAGTAGGTGACGTGCCAGTTGTCCACACCGAGCTAAATCCTGCACTTTGACGAGCCATGATGATACCACATGGAAGGCTGTGATGCCTCGCCAATATGTAGTGTTACGCCGGGCCTAATGATTGAACTTCTCGCGCACCCGGACCCTATTATATATCGAGATGCGAGTTACAGGTGTGTTTGCTCCATGAGGTCATCGGAACAGTGGGCATATCTCTGGAATTTTGGGTTAGTTACTGATCGCTGATCATTTCCAGACTTTAAGCCCGATATGCGAATCTCTCGGCCAGGGTCCAATTCCCCGAGACAATCCTGCCGTATCGCGGGGTCGCTATCACGTCAGTCGATAGGCCGGCAGTGGGATGCAGAGTTGCATTTGCATGCCGCGGACGTATCGCCACCTCACGCCGCATACTCGCCCGACCAGCCTTGCCACCTCACTGTACCCAGAACACAGCACCCACCATCGCGCTGGATATTCTATGCTGGAGACTTGACCAGTTAGCGACAGCCAAGCCATTCCAAATAGTGAAGTCACGCATTCGCAGGAGGAAGATCAGGACTCCGGATCTGACATCATGAAGGTGAGCTCGAAGGACCTGACTCGCCGCACAGGAACGACCAGGCGGGAGGAGAGCTTTGATCCAAGTTGAGGGAGGTTATTGGCAGATGAGCAGCCACACCATAAGGTAGGTAAAGCATCAACTGGTCATGTCCTGATCGTCGAGGCCAGATTTTGGATGGTGTACACCACGATGTAACGGCGTTCCGGATGGTGCGGTGCGGTGCGGAATGGATGGAGTGCCGAGATCGGTGGTGGAGTGGAGTGGAAGGGTGGTAGAGTAATGCCGTCAGACGTTTGCCGATGGAGCCGTGGTCTTCGGTGAAGGATCGGCCTGTGCGAGCGCATCATGGCTTAGCTCGTGTCATGAATCGTCCATTCAGACACCATAATTATCTCTACGGCTGTGAGCGTATCAGCGCGGAACCAGCCTGCTGATGTGGTGGTCTTAGTGCATCGGCAGCAACCGGCAAGCGACGCCCTACAGAAACAGATGGGAGCTCGAAGGTGCTATTGCCGGAGCGATGTTGACATCCTCGCATGCTCTGACCCGGGAGGACCGGGGAGCGGCGCTCAGGACGGAGGGGCTGATGTCGCATTAATGACGAGGGTCTAAATGTGGAGGATCGCCATGAGAAGGGGCTCATTCATGCGGTTGTTTGATTGAAGGTGCAGTGTCTCTTCAAGCCTCTTTGACATTGCGATGCTCTGGCTTGCACGAGATTCCTTGGAGCCCCATCCAAAGACCAGAAAAGATCTCTCGAGTGAGGCCGGTTCTTGGATAGCAGAGCTTTAGGGGAAAAAAGAGCTTGTCAAGGCTTGGCTTGAGGTCATCCGTGAGATGCTGATGCAACGACTCGCGAGCACAGCACAACGATGGGCGCTGAGTGGTCAAAAGCAGGACCTGTGGCATTGGCCAGCCACGATGCTGACGAGTCCACGCGGATCTCCGGGGAAAGATGCACCCACTGCACCGCAGCACCGTCGGAATGTCTAGCGCCTCACACTGTTGTTCGTCTGGGAAGAAGGAGGGCCCTTGTTGTCCCATCCGTACCCTCCTCACCCCCAGATCCTGATTCACACATCCTTGCAAAATCATCGGCTTCAACTGTATCCATCATTTAGTCTTTTCTTGCTGGCAGTCGGGACGAGGCTGAGCCGGTCATATGCCAGAAACGGACGATATGACTTTGACACGCAGGTTCAAGGCCAACCTAACCGGTCCCTGAGGTAGTAACGGCTGCCAAGGACACCGAGGGCCGCGCGCGCATCAAGGTTACCTAGCTAGCATTACCGCTGACCTTGCCCATGGAGAAAATGTCATCTGCCAATCACCAAGACACAGCTAGCGGCGACCGCAACAGGAAATACCAGAAAGTTGTGGTACGGCGCCATGTATTGGCTGAGCCTCGCCTTTGTTTGTCGCACTGAAACAGCTGCAGCTGCAGCAGCCGACCCAAGGAACGACTTGGTGTGGCGGCACGTTGGCTCCGAGCTGAAGGTCAGACTTGGTTGCGAACGGTACAGCTGCGAGCGAGCCCTACCAGCCGACCATCTTGAATCAATACATTGCGCACAGGAAAGCCTCAGCCCGGCGCCGACGGCTGAGGCAGGCCTTTGACTTTCTCCAACTCGTGCACGACGATAGAACGAAAGTAAGAAACGCTCTGTGCCGCGCCCAGTAAGAAAGAGAGTTTACCCGGCCACGCCTGCGTCAATTGCGGGATCAAGGGATCTCCAGCCGAGGCGCCTAGGGGCCTCGACGCCTGATCATTCCAGCGTACAAGCCAGTGTGCCACATAGGAAGCTGAAGCCGCTTGAACACCATCCGCGAGCCGCAGGTCTGGACCCGAGCCAGAATACGGGGATGGCGTGTAGGAAAGGGTCGATGTGGAGGTGGATGTGAGGGGTTTCGATGCAACTGCGTCTGTGCCGCTTGCCTGTTCGGTGCGTGTCGGGACGAGGGGACTGGGGGGAGGGCATACCGGCGACAGCTTCGGGCCGTCCTGAATGAGGGGGATACATGGTACATATTCCGGCCTGTCCGACCTTCTGTTCCTGCTTTGGTTGAGGGCGCCAACTCGATCTGTTCTTCGACGGCATTCTGCAGGGTCGCACCGGCGACTCGTGTGGGCGATCTGAATCGCGCCGCCGCCAACATGTGCCACACCTCCATTGGAAAGCAGTAACGCCGTGATTGTGGATGCATCGCAAAGACCGATTCTCTGTTTTCGGCCGCGATGTCAAGGCTTAGAATCGGACTAATGACAACAACAATTCCTCTTATCTTGTGCTCGCAAGGTGGGTTGTGTCACGCCAACGCCGGTCCGGTCTTCAGCAGTCAGTGCTCTGATCTGGGACCGTCAGCGCCTAAAAGGGGCCCGACCCTGCGCCATGGGGAGCTGTGCCGTACTATGATGCATGAAAAAGATGCTACAAAAAGGCGACAGGTACTAGAAATTCGTCAGGAGTACGGAAGTCCCGACAGGCTGGTACGCATGCGATGGATGAGAAAAAGTCGAGCCATTGAATTTCTGACAGTATGAAGCTTAGTTATCTGGGTCTCCGTGTGGATTGCTCATAGCCCCTGGATTGACCTGGCCGTGTCTCAAAACAGGGGCAGAGAGACACGACCTGGCCCCTCTCACCTTGATTGCTCGTTACGTCGGTGCACTGAAGGGTCAATCATCAACAAAGACAAGAAAGGAGGACCTGATCGCTAAATTTCGCTTCGTGGCAGATCGCCAGCTGGTCAGGGCAGGCGAAGTGATTTGATGGGCAGGAAGGCATGTAGGTAGCTAATGTGGTGTAGACGATGGCGCGGCTAGACCGTTGGTTCCAGCAACTCAAATCAATTGCACACCACTTCATCACGACCCCCAGCCGCCAATTGCTCATAGCCTCGCCAGTCACCCGCTGCTGGCTGTCAAGTACCTCGCCTATCAAGACAGCTACGCTGCTACAGGTACATGTAATGCTGCGCAAAAGACAGAGCAGTCTTTAAAGCCCGCCAAGGAACAGGGTGCCACACCCCAAGCCCGCCCAGAAGAAGCTAGTCTGTCTGAGAAATCCCAGCAGCACAGTGCCCAAGCAACGCGGCAGGACCCCCCGGACCAGGGAAAGAGCGAGTCGCCATTCTCACGTCTCACGTAGGCCTGCCCGGGCTGGTCTTCCCCCGACTTTCCCTCTTTATCCGCTGCTCGCCCACACTCGCCACGACCTGCATCGCCTTCCAGTCCTTCGTGACCTTCCCACTACATCGAGCCAGTCCGCCCCGGACGTTGAAACAGGCGCCCTCTCCACCGGCTACACCCATTTCCACACCACATTGCCGTTGCCGGTCTCGCCAACCCCCCTCCGTTCATTTTTCCCTCATTCATCGTCCCAATACCATCAATCGATCGAGGCACGTAGGGACAACAGGCCGATCATCCCTTCGCCCGATACACTCTAGCGGAGGAGGACTGAGGCTACATGGTGGAGCGCAGGATTGAAGCCCTCTGATCACAATCCTCACCCTTCAACAGCAACGGCATCTAAGGTTTCTCGGACGTACGAATGCTGGGACGCCTTCCACGGGCTCCGACAGCCATTTCCGCCTGAGACCTCCCGCCTGTCGATGACAAGGACGCCCTCTGGCCGATACACTTAGTCCCTCTCGTTGAATCAGAATGGCTGCCGTTGCCAACGACATACTCGGCCTCGTCGCCCGCCAGGCCGCCACTTCTGCCTCGTCTGCCATTAACGAGGTGATATCCACAACGACCTCAGCCTCGTCGACATCATCACCGACGCCCGACCGAACCTCGCAGGGCCCAGCCGGCCCCTCGCAGTCTGAAGGGAACGGGGGTGGCGGTGGAGGCGGCGGCGCCAGCTCCCCACTGCTATTCTTCGTGGCGCTGGGCTTTGGCGTTGTGTTTACCAACCTCTGGTCAGTTTAAACCTTGTGATCTGCTCTTCAAGCGTGAACTCTACATCGCGCCGCAGTCAAATATGTTTCCCTCGAGAAACAAATACTAACGCGGTAGTGCTCAGGATCATCGTTGGTGTAAAATACTGCTTCCGGTACAACGCTCGCAACCGACAGATGCGCCTGAATGAAGACGGCGAGCCCATTACCCTCGAAAACATGCCTCGCCCGCACCGCCGTCGTCGCGAGAAGAAGTTGATGACTATGGAGGAGGTGAACGAGAAGTTCCCCATGATGAAGTACAAAAGCTGGGTACTTGAGCGCGCTAAGGAAGGTTTGCCCACCGCTGGAGGCGTGTCAGCTCCTCCAAGCCGTGCGGGCAGTGTTCGATCTGTCCAGGGTATTGTTCCCCGTGTCGCTCCTGAGGGATCTTCCAAGGGACCGCATCGCGATGTTCCAGCCTGCTACCAACCTGCAGCGGCACGAAACGCTCTCCGATGAAAAGAAAGGCTACCCCCACCGAACGATATAGATGGGAACGTCGGTCAGACTTCTGGCACCCTGCTCAACCGCGCTGGCCCCCCACTGCAACGAGTCCCAGTGAGGAGGACGACGAAGACGACGAGCACATCAATGCTGCCGTGCCACCTGAACTGCTTTCTCGAGCGGTGATACGTGCGCCATTTGCATGACAGCCTAGAAGATGACGATGATGTTCGAGGCCTGACCTGTGGTCATGCCTTCATGCCGTCTGCGTTGATCCCTGGTTGACAAGTCGACGTGCATGCTGTCCCCTGTGCAAGGCCGACTACTACACGCCAAAGCCACGCCCCCCGCCTGGTGAGGCAGATCCCAACAATGCGAATGCCAACGCACGTATGAACATGCCCAACGCACCCCCGGCTGCATGGTATAACCTACGTGGATCTCGCCTGGGAGGTTTCGGTGGCCGTATCGGAGGATTCATGCCCAATGATTCGAGAAGCCGTAATGCACGTGGCAATCGCAACCGTCGCCAAACGGGCCAGGAGGCTACAGCTGCGCCGATTGCGGAAGTTGCTACCGTCACTCAACCTCCCGTCACCGCAGAGGTGACCCGACCAGCCGCGGCTCCCGCCGTATCAGGTGCGCGGCAGGGGTTCTCCAACTTGAGGTTCTGGAGGAGAAACAGAAAC
This sequence comes from Verticillium alfalfae VaMs.102, assembly GCF_000150825.1. Lineage (NCBI taxonomy): Eukaryota > Fungi > Ascomycota > Sordariomycetes > Glomerellales > Plectosphaerellaceae > Verticillium > Verticillium alfalfae. The sequence continues at coordinate 1,131,253 of NW_003315035.1, forward strand.
GGTGACAGTAACAATACTGCGTCCAGTCAAGCTGAAGAGGTGACAGCTTCCGGCGAGGCTGTGACCCCGTCGCAGCTGGAGGCTGGTACGCGTGCAGCGCCTGTGCCAAACACTGAAGTGGTGCGGTGAGCAGTGCTACAGGCTTTTGCACGAGAATCGGCAGACCCGTAGAACTGCTCATCTTGAACCATTTCTGTACATTTACCATCTCTCACACATCCGTGGCCTCGCTGGTCTCGGCGTGTTCTCTCACTTTCGACTACAGAATCGGAAGCTCACTATGACACATCTTTGATGCTGCATATTCGAAATACCCCACGACACCCCAAACCTATATATCGCGTCTCAGGAGTTTGTTTACTTTGATTTTTGATTTTGCATCAGGGAATCTCAAGGAGGGCTAGGAGGAGAGATTCATACTGCTTTAAGGCAGTTTAGGCACAGCATCGACGCGGGGGAGGATGGGAGCGAGTTGGAATGTCAATTTTTCTCTGGATCTCAGGGGAAAAGCGGCGGAGTTACGGCGACATATGCATTCTCGCTGTATCACATGTGATAACGATTAGCTAGACGAAATCACTCATCAACAAACTTGAATCTCAATTTGCTGGGTGACGGTCCTTGGGATAGTTGTTACGAGCGCCATGGATCTTGTTAATTGAGATGCATCATGGTTTGAAGGCCTGGCCTATTACGCAATGCCAGCAGATACGATTAAAGGAACGACCCCTTCTGGAAACGGCCCCCAAAGTCCTTGGCCTTGCCCAGTAGCTCCCGGCGTTGCGTGCTGTTTATGCTGCCCCCTAGCGCCATGTCCTTCTCGCGATCAAAGGCTCGCGCGCTGGGGTCATCCTCCTCCTCCTCGCCCTTCCGCCTCCCGCCCTCCTTGCGCGCCGTGGCGTGTGTCTCGTACAGGCTCTTCCCCCTGACAGCCTCGAGATTCTCCGCCGTCCGCCTCGCGCGCTCTTGCTCCTTGCTCGGACGCGCCGCTGCACCAGCGGCGGATGCGCCCTGTCTCTCGAGCTCCGATCCCGCCGGCGCGGTGCGCCCGAGCACGGCGTCCTCGAGGCGCTTGCGCTTCTGCTCCGGCGTCTCGGTCCAGATGCTGCTGATCTCAGCGGGACCGCCCGCCGGCGCCGAGGCGTGCGGCTTGTTGGACGCGAAGCGCCGGTTCTTGAGCTTGGAGGGGTCGCGCTCGCTGTAGCCCGCCGCGGCGGGCGGCGGAGCGAGCATCCAGTCGTCGCGCTGGGGCGCCGCTGGGGCGGCAGCGGGTTCGAGGGCTGCGAGGGCGGCAGCGCGGGACTGTGCAGCCAAGTGGGCTTGCGCTGCTTTTGAGCCTGGCAAGGCGGGTGCGTAGTCGTCTTCCGAGTCGGAGGCGTCCGAGTCGGCGCCGGGGGCGTGGACGGTCGGCGATTCTGCGGTCAGCGAGTCTGCTGGTGGCGGCAGGGCGGGGCCGATTGTGCGTTTTGAGGGGAGTGAGGGGCCTATTGAGGGCTTGCTGGCGGATGCAGTGGCGGCTGCTGAGGATGCGGAGGGCCCGTAGTCGTCGTCGTCGTCGTCGTTGTCTGAAGCATCGAGGTCTATCTCGTCTGTGTTCGTCTTGGCGGTCGGTGGGACGGAGGGGCCGGCGGCCGTCTTGGGCGCAGAGGCACCTTGCGCTGCTGGAGCGCTCGGCCCGAAGCCGTCGTCTGAGGAGTCGTCGTCATTGATATCAATCTCGTCTGTGTTGCGTGCTTGCTTTGTTGGTGGTGAATCGTCTTCTTGGTTGTCGGGGGTGCGCTTGCGCTTCGATGGGCTGGGCGGCATCTGGGGGCCGATTGAAGTCATTGCGAAGCTTATACTGCTGGGACAAGTGCTCGTCTTGGTGGATTGAGCGGCTGTACGGGTAGCTCAAAGTCGCTTTTCGTATCCTTGTTGGATGGTCTGAAGGAGTGAACTGTTGGCCGTCAGTGGGATCCTCCTGTGAAGCTTGCCTGTGACGGGGGGGTTGATTGCTTTGCGATTCCTGACCTGACTAATGTGGTAGCGAATGCACTATGCGTGACGAATCGGACATGTGGGTCAATTACCCCAATGTCACTGTCTGGCGTCTGTTATTACAGGTCCTTAGGACTTGGTATTCAGTACAAAAGTCTGGAGGTCTGGGAAGCAGGATTGTCTGCCATGCTGCGTGAAATGAAACACGATTCACTCCCGAGCCGATGCGCAAGGCAAGTTGAGTTATAGATCCGCGCTCCCCAAGAAGGTAACAGGAGATAGTTGAGCGTGCTCACTTCTGTCTTCTTAAAGACATGATCATCCGGATCATCATCAAGAAGACCAGCATCACCGTTGGCATCTATGCATGGGAGGACAGCTCTCGGTGCCCAGAGTCTATTTTTGTATCAACCTGGGAAATCCACAGTCTAGCCGTTGATACATGTTGGACTTATTGCCTCTGATACGGCCGACTTTAGGACTCTTCGTCTCAAGCTGGCCTTCAGTGCCCTTGACAATGCCCAAATCTATGATATCAGGCATAAAAGCCCTGGTATACCAAGAACATATTGCCAAATGAGAAAAAACTTGCAAAGTATCGAAACCCAAGGTTCATTATTGTTGAGTTTCTTAGATACGTGACAACGCCATTGAGCTTCCGTCTAGTTTCAAGGTCTGCCACCAATCGCCAACCAATACAGTCTCACAGCGCCAAGACAATCCAACACTAAATATAAGGGAGCCGCAGCTCAATGAATTGTGTGAAAGATATAACGGCCTCATGATAAATAGACTAGCTCGCATATCGAGAGGTCAATCCTCATTCGAGAAGCGGATATCAATGAACTGGGTGCAGCCTTGTGGAGATCAGCGAGCACGGTGCACAATTATGCAGATCGCGCAGCCACTTGGCTTTGGCACCCCTGACTTCAAGGCTCAGGCCCGCCGGATGAACCGCGGGCCGTTACAACATTGGCCAGTGGAGGCCCCCCCCCCAAGCAACTGTGCCTCTAGGCAGTTGGAGCTTCCCAGGCGACGTGATACTTGGCTCGCCGCGCACTCCAGGCTGATTCAAGCTTCCTCCACTCGACCACCTCCTCTTGCGACCCGGCTGTTGTCTGACCAAGAGAACGATTGGGCGATACCACAGCTTAAATTCCTCACTTAAAGCTCAGAAATCGATTGCTATATACCCAGACATCCGACATCGAACGGGTGACCCAGCACCTCAGAGCTCCATTGAGCTCTTTCGACACTCTCAGAGGATATGATACGCGCGTAATGCTCTGCTATCGATGAGCCCACCCCCAACGGAGAGTGACGAGGGACATGGTCGGACAATGGCCGAAAACGACGATAGCTCCTCCTCGGATACTTCGCAGTCGATTATCGAAGAGGATTCGACTGGCGCCGCCAACCACGATGCTGTCCTTCATCTTGCTGAAGAGCAAGATACGCAGCTCAACCACGCGTTAGAGCCACCAAATCCCGTGGAAACTGGGATCACGGCCAATCGATACCGACAGATACTACGTGGTCAAGTAGATGATGTATCGGAGGATGGCTCCGTGGATGCCCTGCCACGGCGGGTAGGCAGTCCTATAGATTCCCTTCTCTCAGTGCCGGATGACACCCCATCCATTGCGGTATGTTTGGACCATCCTGCGCGGGAGGGTATGAGCTGACGAGCTGCAGGGCTCAGGGGTATCTTCCCCCGGAAGCAGTGTTCTTCCTTCTGTCGCTTCACGGCCTGGCCTTAGTAGCCCGACACCTTCGTTTAGGCCCTTTGACCGACGATTCCAATCGCGATTATCCTCTAGCTTCACCGGGAGCCCGCGACCTTCCTCACCGGCGTTCCTGTCGACACACAGCCGCAACGCCTCCCTGAGCTCTCAGATCGTATTTAGCAAAGATGATACCGAGGTCCAGACACCACCTTGGGAGGTTGTCCGGTGGACAAAGTTGAAGAAGATGAACAGTCAGGCGTTTTCGGAAGCCGGGAAGCGAAACTTTGGCATACCAACCTGCATCGCCGTGTCGGCCTCGATTGTACTCGGCACGAGCAAAGGGATAATATTAATGTTTGACTATAACCAGAACCTCAAGACCATTCTGGGGCCTGGGACAAAGGCCGTCGAATCTGGTGCCATCACCTCCATTGCAATTTCGGCGGACCACTCGACGATTGCAGGAGGCCATGCCAATGGCAGCATCTTCACATGGGACACCAGCAGGGCGTCGAGGCCTTTTCTACAGATTCCCCATCTCGAGCCGTCCCAGATGCAAAATCGGACGGAAGACGGCCATGTTCCCAACGTGGCCGTCACGCCACCTTCGGGTTTCTAGGCACCAGGCACACCGCCCTGGTTTCTGCTGATGACAAGGGCATGGCCTTTTCGCATCTTGCGACAAGGGGTACAGGTGCTCTGGGAAGGACTGTAAAGACAACCAGGATTCTGGGTCGATATCCGGACGCGCCTACGCCAGTTGGAAAGGCGATGAGGCCCAGCACCGTTTTAGCCTTTGCCTCCTGTCCACTGGGGAACACGGAGAGAGCTACGGATAGCGTGGGCCTGACGGCCATGCTGACGCCTTACTTGCTCGTCATTGTCTCTACAACACCTCTCGCGCAGACACAACACAAATCGGCTCGACCAAAAGATGTTGCTCAACACAGTGCCATGACCGGCTGTCTTGCATGGTTTCCAGCTGTCAAGCTTAAGGTTCCAGATCATACAACAGGAAGCGACATCTCGAAAGTCAAGCTCGTGTACTGCTGGTCCAATGTCCTGACCATTCTCGACGTCGATGAGATTCCCTCGGACAACAAGGACAAACCACCAGCTCTCATGTTTAAGTCGCGGAACCGGTGGAAGTGCGAAGAGGCAATTGTTGCTGTTCAGTGGCTCAGTCGCTCCGTTCTCACAGTCCTCACCATCACTCAACAACTCATCGTACTGGAGGATCGAAGCATGCGTATGACTGATGGCTTCGATCTCATTCATAAGTACATCTACCACGTCGACCTTTTCTCCAAGCAGCTTCACTCCCTGGTAGAGCAGCACGACGAAGGAGACACCTCGATGCATGGCGTGGTCGCAGATGCGTTTTACATGAGCTTCAAAGCATACAAAGGACGTCTCTTCCTGCTTGGGTTCAATGACGTTTCCATCGGGTCTTTATCGAATTGGGCGGACCGACTGATTGCTCTCATGGAGAAAGGCGACTACATTGCTGCCATACGCCTTGCAACCTCGTATTACACGGGCGACGCTGAGAAGCTGACAGTCGGCCTCCCAGAAGACACAGTTCTTCGACATTCGATGGTGCATGATAAGTTGATGGAGATCATGAGCGCATCGCTGAAGTACGCCTTTAGCCAGCGACAGAAAGATCCTATGGTGGTAGATGAAACTCACCTGCAGGAGTTGGCCGAAATTTGCTTCGTGGCTTGCCAAAGCGTAGGTGATCTTGACTTTCTCTTTGACGAGATGTACGAGTGGTACGAAGACGCCGGTGTAGAAGGCATTTTTCTCGAAACACTTGAGCCACATATCCTCGAAAGGACTATCACTATTGCCCCCCCCGGCGTCATCAAGTCGATGGTGACCTATTTCGTAACCAGAGGATGGGAAAGTCGTCTCGAGGAGATGATCGTCCACATGGAAACTACCACACTGGATCTCGACCAAGTCACTCTTCTCTGCAAACAGCACAGGCTCTATGACGCTCTAATATACGTGTGGAATCAAGCTCTCGGCGACCATATCACACCTCTCGTCGACCTTCTGAGTCTGTTGGTGCCCCTCATGGGCAATGGCGAATATCCATCCTCTGATGACATGGACGATCAATACAGCGCCGACGCTGTCAAGATGTTCCCCTATCTCTCATACACCCTAACCGGGAGGGTCTATCCGACGGGGGAGTACTTGGACGATACAGCAGGACCAAAGGCGAAAGCTGAGCTCTACTGGTTCCTATTTTCGGGCAACAGCGTTATATGGCCCAGAGGGAGCAAACGCCGATTTCTTACAAGACCGTCCCAAGCCAGTGAGCCCTCTTTCCCCTACCTTCGACTCATCCTCAAATTCGATGCGCCGAGTTTCTTGAGTGCCCTCAACGAAGCGTTTGAGGACTCATATTTGAACAACTCACCGGAGAAACACACCGGAACCGTTGACGGGGATATGCCTGAAGAGCAGATCTTTGGGATGACTGTGGATCGGCAATACATCGTGTCCATCCTTCTCGAGATTATGAACCCTGGCGACTTTGCCCCCGAAGACACCATCTACCTTGACATGTTCATCGCCCGGAACTTGCCTAAGTTTCCCCAATATCTGCTTTTCCCTGGATCCACCCTGAGGAGAATCCTCACAGGTCTCTGCAACTACCCTGGAGAGGATCTCGCCGAAGATGCTCAGCTCAGCGCCGAGTACCTATTGTCAGTCTATCACCCTCCAGACACCAACAATCTGTTGCCAATCTTCAAGAAAGCCGGTTTCTATCGTATCTTGAAACAACAGTACAAGGCGGATAGGGAATATGGCATGCTGGTTCAGACTCATTTTGAAGACCATGATGAACGACATGCAGTCTTTGACTGCATCAGCGAGTGTTTTTCGGGCCGCATAGTGCCCTGGAACACTAAAACAATTGCAAGACGTCGAAGATGTGATCCGTGGAGCATGCTCGAGACCTCATCGAGCTTGACCCCCGAGGAACTCTGCAAGGTCAACTCGCAGCCAGTCTTCTGATTCTCCACCACCACATCTTGAACTCTGTACAAAAATGTGCCGGACTGCAATTTGAGTATCTCCAGACGCTATTCGAGCCAGGCGGTCACGACAGGCAGGAAGCACTAGTGGCTAATCCAGAGCGCGATCTCCTCGAGCGATACGTCCAACTCATGTGTCAGTTCGACCCTGATCATGTATCCGACTACATTAGTGTTATTCAATCTGCAAACCTGAGACTAAGCATCCTGCTACCAACCATGGAGGACACGGGCGTAATAGATGCTGCTGTGACGCTCATGGCTCGCGAAGGCCAGGTCAAGGACGCTATGGACAGACTCGTCAAACATCTCGGGACGCTCGAATCCGCTCTACAAGGTATCTTGACGGGTGTGGAGGACAGCGAACACCGTCTCAGTCTACAAGATTCTGCAGAAGAAGTTCTCGGGGCCCTCCAGAAGTATGTTCATGTTGGTATTTGGCTTTGTCAGGGACAAACAAAGTCAACTGCGAAGACCACATCCGCCTCCCAGCGGGGGCAGCGGCAAGCTGCCAACGAGACGCTTTCATCTTCCGAGGCGCTCTGGCTCAGCCTCATAGACGCGGCTGTCCATACTACTCGACAGCTGTCGGCGACCATCGATGCAGTCGGAAAAGCGCAAGATGATGGGGACCGCGATCTTGAAAGCTGGGAGCGTCTCGATACAGACAAACTGCTGGGGCTTCTGCGGTCTCTGGTCCAACACACGTTCACCGCTCTCCTGACGACGACGTCCAGCGCTTCCAATGCCCAGGCCAACGGACGGGTCCTCACCACCGCCGGCAACAACATGTCATTCTTACGGATATTGCGAGAGTTTCTTGCTCACGCCGCGGCCTCGTCACCAAATCTAGCGGATCTGAGGGCGGTTCTGGCCTCGATTTTCTCAGCTTATGCATACGAGGAGTCGATTCTTCGATTATCGAACCGACTTCTCGAGCGAAGCCTGTTCGTCAATGTCAAGCAGTCGGTACAGTTGAGACAGCGAGGCTGGCGACCGAAGGGCTCCACATGCGAGGCGTGCGGCCGGCGCGTCTGGGGACCAGGTGTATCAGGTAACGTATTTGAAGCTTGGGAGGATAAGCAGGCTGCTGAAGAGCAGAAACAGGCCGAGAGAAAGGCTCTGCTCGCAAGCATCACGGACAGGACTAAAGGCAAGGGGGCGGCAGAGCATTCTGGACTGCCTCCGCATGAAGCGCGGGGTAAGGGCAAGATCGGTCCAGGCAATGGCGCAGAGCTGGCCCAGGATGCCGCAGGAAACAAATCAGAGGATGGTTCTCATGACGGCGACGACGCTGCGGACCTCGCTGCAAACAGCATGCGCGAACAGCCTCTGGGGCCATTGGTTGTTTTGGCGTGTAGGCACATTTATCACCAAGCATGCCTGGATGCTTTGCAGTCTCAAGAGGAAGAGTGCGGCAAGAAGGATAGGACGAGCCTTGAGGCAAGCCATTCTAGAGAGTACAGATGCCCGGTTGATGGGTAGGGACGAGCTAAGCTTGGCAGCGATTACCTCTATACTGTGTACGAAATACCACGATTTCATGACTGACCACACCGATTCACTCATGATTTGGGTTTCATCGTCTTTGCGTGTCCTGTCTCACGCGCCACAGGACATCCATCTGACGTATCGGAGATGCCGAGGCTTATGAGGCTGTGGTTTGGCGCTGATCATATGCTGGGGACTGTCATCGAAACAGCGCTCATTGGCCTGGCTGAATCCTAGGCCTGGCCTCCCTGACAGCCTTGCATCGGCCCCTGAAACCAGTTCGCCCGCCCCGCCAGTCTAAGCTCGCCAGGAACGTAGGTGCCTTTTTGGGGGGGCAGCAGGAAGACCCTTAGACCTGGACCCGAATTGAACACGAACACGCGACATTATCTCGGCCACATCTTGACGACATCGTGCGAGTGACCTTCATGACCGCGCGCCCGCTTTGCACGAAGATGCGGTGAAGAAGCATCAGTTCATATAGAATTCCGAATCCAACACAAGGTCGCCTCCCATGGCGATCTTCTCCTACCTCCGGTCCATCTACGACCTCGACACCCTCGACACTCGCTTCACGAGCCCCTCCTCCGTCCCGTACAAGACTGTCGTCGAAGCGCGCGCCGACCCCGCGTTGGGCAGAGAACCTCCAATCAAGGCCCACAGTCGCTCTCAGCCGTCAAAATGGAGATCCCCAGAGTTTCTCCTCTACTACCTCGTGCTGTCCGTCGTGGTGCCGTGGATGTTCTGGATCGCATACGACGTCTCGCGCCGTAAGATGGCCACTCCTGCTTTGATGGTGTGTGCTGACCTGCGCACGTAGCTACCGACCCTCGATACCACAAATATGAAAGGTTGCTTTCTGATGGCTGGATTCCAGGGCGCAAGATTGTCCGTAATGATTGCCTTTCCCAACGAGACCACCAGCTGACAACCTTAGGATGTGTCCGACCAGCAATATAGCTTCTTCCGATCCAACCTCCCTGCCATGAGCGCTCTTCTGGTCGTGCATCCGCTGCTTAGAAAAGCCTGGAACTCGGTTTTCCCCGTATCAAACGAACTGCACCGAAGGTCAACGGCCGGCCAGGGAGCTGCGCGACTGACGCAGCGTGCGAGCTTCGACTATATCTTCGCCCTGGTCTTCCTCGCCGTTCTTCACGGCGTCTCTGCGCTCAAAGTGCTGGCCATTTTGTATGTCAATTACAAGATTGCTACGGCTCTGCCGAGGAAACATGTGCCACGGCGACGTGGGCCTTCAACATCATCAAACATCCATCAACACTTCCTTTTCAAGGGGAATCACTTCCAGGGGGTAATCAACTTTCAAGGCTGTCCTCCTGGCCTAGCCTTTGTCTTCCCTGGTCTTCAGCCGGAATGCCCCAATGCCGGGCAGGAAGCCCCTTTTTCCTCCGGAACAAATTGGGGGCGGCGAACTTTTGGGACCAAGCCTAATTGGGCGGGCCCTTAAAACCCCTTCGTTTGGGGGAGGGTGCTTCTTTCCAACCCTTCAACCAATCCCTTGGCGGCCCTTCAATCAGCTTTCAAATCCTCGGAACTAATTAACTTGGAGCCTTTGGAACTTCCCCGCAGGTGGAAAGCCCCGGCTTAAGAGGTAAGCTTCGATAAACCGCCTCATAGACTCCTCTGTTCCGTATTATCCGTGATGCTGATATTCCCAAGAAGAAGCAACTCGACCCCTCCAATCTCTCCGAACGTGACCGCATCGCCATCCCGGCTGAACCCCTGGACTTCACCTGGCGGAACTACGTTGCATACACCATCTATGCGCCCCTCTACCTCGTGGGGCCCATCATGACCTTCAATGACTTCATATCACAGCTCAAGCACCGTTCTGCCAGTATCGAAGGGCCCCGGACAGCCCGCTATGCGGTCCGCTTCGTTTTCACCCTTCTAGCCATGGAAGTCATTCTCCACTACGACTATGTTGGCGCCATTTCACACGCCGCCCCTGTCTGGGCCGACTACACGGCTGCCCAACTGTCCCTCCTTTCCTTCTTCAACCTTCACCTTATCTGGCTTAAACTCCTCCTGCCCTGGCGCCTCTTCCGTCTCTGGGCCCTGCTCGACGGCGTCGACCCTCCCGAGAACATGATCCGCTGCGTCTCCAATAACTTCTCCACAAGGTCTTTCTGGAAAGCATGGCACCGCTCCTATAACCGCTGGCTCATCCGCTACATCTACGTGCCCCTCGGCGGTGCCGACTTTGCCGGCGGCTGGCGCCGCTCCGTCCGCTCCGTCACGACCCTTCTCCTCGTCTTCACCTTTGTCGCGCTGTGGCACGACATTCGTCTACGCCTGCTCATCTGGGGCTGGCTCATTGTGCTGTTCATGATGCCCGAGGTCATCGCCCGCTTCCTGTTCCCGGCCAAAAAGTACACGGCCAAGCAGTACCGCATGCTCAGCGGCGCCGGTGCCGTGGCCAACGTGATCATGATGATCATGGCCAACCTCGTCGGTTTCGCCGTTGGGCTGGATGGGCTGCAGGCGATTCTGTATCAGATCCTGCATGACTGGTCCGGTGCGTTTTTCCCGTCTCCTCCTCTCCTCCTCCTCCTCCTCCTCCTCCTCCTATTTGTTCATTCCCTTCGAGCTGACGCTTACCAGGGCTCCTCTTCCTCGTCACGGCATGCGGGGCGCTGTTCGTGGGTATTCAGGTCATGTTTGAGATTCGCGAGTCGGAACTCCGGAAAGGCATTTCACTCAAGTGCTAGGCGATCTGGGGCGTGTACTCGTTTGTATATTGCACGACGAAAATTATTGCAAGTACAGCGTGTGTCTTTGAAACCACCCTCCCGTTCTCAAATCAGCGTGTTTCGCCGACATTAGGCATTATAATTACGTTGTTCTCCTCTCGCTCTTCCCGTCTTCTCCGAACCCTCAAAATCGATCGACCGGCCCGTCAAGCTCGGCCTCGCGGTCATGATTTGGCTTGGCGGTATGACCAATGGTACCCATCTCTGTCTCGTCGTACGCGGGCTGGCGCGCAAACTTGCCATCCATGCCGAGGCGGCGCTTCCGTCAGCCACTGGCGCACCCCAGACGAGGGCCCTTTGACGGCCCAGAAGATTGATGAGCGAGGCGGCGGCGATTGCCGAGGA
>NW_003315035.1:1142716-1148034 GCF_000150825.1 Verticillium alfalfae VaMs.102
TCATATAGGCGAGAGGCAAGATAGAAGGCGAGAGATGTCACAGAGACCAGAGCATGTGTGCGAGGCGCATCTGGTCGTATAGCGTGCGCGGGATGATGATTTCGAGAAAGAGCGCAAGGCCGAGTTGAGGGCGTGCTGCGAAAATGTTCGAGTAGGCCCTGGTAGGGCTGCTCGTACCAGGGGCCGGAGTAGAGGACGCCCCAGTAAAACGATGGTGACGAGCCACGGGTAGACAGTGATGGTGGTGTAGAAGAGGGAATGCAGCGCTTGCAGGGGCCGGGGGAAGGAGTCGAGCAGAGGGCGTGCGCGCAGCGCGTAGGTAAGCGTGTGGATGGCAGCAAAGGCAAAGTAGAAGCCCAGGCCCCAAAATGTAAGGATCGTGAAGAAGGAGAACTCGTCGACGGCGGCGTCGCACCCACGGGGGCCAGATAGGCAGTGACGGGCAATCAGATAAAATCGGGTGGTGAAGATGAAGATGCTCTGAAATCACGGCGGTTAGACCAATCTCAACGTTGGGGATCGCGTGTTCTGCAACAAGGAGGTCTTACAATTAGGGCGCGGCAGGCAAAAAGTACCCACGGCGACAGGAGCCATGAAGTTTCGAAGCGGTTGGAGGGATCCCAGAGGTCCCTGTCGAAGCGAAAGCCATCGGCCCATGATTTGCGCGACATGATTGCGGCGGCGAGGTGAAATGAATGGATGGAGGTGCCGACGCGTTGCTGCGACGTCGTCGCGATGCAAGTTTTGGAGGTTTGCACGCTGGCGCCCAATAACTTCTCAGGGTACTGCACGGGCTGAAGTAAATTGACAGCGGTGGGCCTTCAGCGATCTCTTGGCGGCCCTTGTACAGCATTCGCTCGTTATCTTGCTGATCCTAGCCTGCCATCCAATTGCTCGGCCGGATCTAAGAGCTTAATTGGGCACTTTCGGCCGAGTTATGCTCGAGTCGTCGAGCACTACCTGACTATACTCCAGCTCCAACTCCAGAAGACGGTTGCCTGACAACACCTGGCGGCGGGACCCATTCTGACTTGATGTACATGTATGACTGGATGAGGTTGCAAATTGGCATTAGCATTGGCATTGGCGTTGGCATTGGCGTTGGCAATGGTGTCATGGCTGGACATTGGGCCCCACTGGTGCTGGCGTTGAAGGCATACAGGCCACCGTGTACGCTGGTTGTGGCGGAGGTACAGGGCTCTGTCTACGTGCCGTAGCACCAACGTCGTGTTGGCAGTCTTGGTCCTGGTCCAGCTGTCTCAGAGGAGTCCTTTTTCGATGAGTGCGCCCAAGTGATCTCCAAAGTATGCGTTCGAGCCGTCATGGGACGAGCCTCCAACAGGCTACCCACGGTATTCACGGCAACGCAAACCCGATGGAGGGTCGTTGAGCAGTGAAACGGTGAAGGTGAATGGGCGGCTGCAGGTGCGAGCTGCAAGCCATCCAGTCAATAGAGCCAACGAAGCATCTGTGAGGAGGCCCTGAATCACTGTCCAGGGTTATTGTCGCGTCTGGCCGAAGCCCGACTGACGACTCGTGGGGTCCCGTTTCCTTTAATTGATGTGCCCACAACAGATGGACAGCCACTGGACGACGGGTCAACCGACATTGGACGAGACGAATCAGTCCAATATTTGGGGGCTGCTTGCAGAGGACGGCACAGAAACGGCATCATGTGCCAATGGCCAAGCTTGGTCTCGTCGTCATTTCATCTCCTTTCGGTCTCGTTCTTTTCTTCCTATGGCGGGGAGTGGGTGGATTCGGCTCGGAGGTTGGTGCTGGCGTTCGTTGGTCATAGTGCTATTACTGGTGCGATATGGCGCCGTCGAGGGCCTTGGCGGCGTGCTGGTGGAACTCACCCTGCTGGCCCGGGGAGGGGGGGGGGGGCAGTCATCGGGGTTCATCACCTCGGGATCAACTCAGAACCCGAGGGTCTGTTTCTTGGTCCAAAGCATTGGGTCAACTTCCTGCAGCAACCAGCAGTCAAGTATTCAATAGCCGTGTGAGCTGTGTCTTCTCGCTCGCCGCAGTGACCCGGGTCAGCAAGGCAACGCGCGATGCGCAAAGTTCAATCAATCAGCCAGTTGGCAGACACAGCGTGGGGACATCGATTTGAGCGGGCAGTTTGAGAGTTAGGAGAAGCGAGCTAGAGCTGAAGAACCTGGTGCTCAGTGCGTCGACGGTTCGCCGTCCGATGGTGCTGACTGGAAGTGTGACTCGTGTCAAGCTGGTGGGTGCGATTCGGTTGAAGCCGAGCAGACGAGGATCAGTGGCGACTGGTGTGTCGCCTACAGTCACTAGGGGCGGGAATATTAGATGAAGCCGCAATGAGGGTTTGACGAAGTCCAACCCAGTTCGACCAAGGTTTCCGTCCTCCACAGTCCGCAATCTCTCTGGTCGTAATTGAGCATCTCGATGAAGAGGGGAATGCACGATGCAGAGCATTGAGTCTGGAAGGCCAAGATATGCTATTCGACAAAGACTCGGGACGTTCGAGTGCCTCGAGGACATACCTGAAATAGAGAAGTTTCGCAAGTGCGAGGTACGGCCGGGAGTCCAGCCAGGAACATGGGAGGGAGGGAGAGGATGCTGGAGGGGCTGGGCCTGTTCGGTGACCTGGCGCATAAAGGTGAACACGAGATCAGCACACCGAAGCAGCCATTGCACGAGGTAAACTCTGGTCTCCGGGCGTTTCAGGGAACACCGAGGGATCGATCAGCATGCTCCTTGTGTCAAGGGCGTGTTTCCCACGTTGCCGGCAAGCGGCGGCACGCACCAAAAGAAGCAAACTTTCTGGCAGGACGACTGGAATGGCGATGAGACTCACGGAGGGGTCAATCGTGCATAAATCATCGACCCCCCCCCCCCCGGGTCCCCCTTTCCGAGCTTCTTCAGAGTTGAGGATCTGCGGCTGCGGCCCATGCTCCTCGATTCGTCGCTGGACGAACAAAACATTGGCAAGCCTACATGTACAGGCTGCGCGTGAACTGTTGCTCAGTGGTACTTGCTTCAGTGGCCAAGGACCCCCGAGAGAAGAGTGGCCGTCCCATGTTATGCACGTCTCGCAAGTTGTGCAGCACATGCAGCCTTCGTGTACATGTGCAATCTGTCGACCACCATGGCATGGGTACATGGTAAGGCAGGTGGAGGTGGGGAGGGAAAGGGGGGGTCGATGGTCAGGTCCAGCCCACTAGAATCCCCACATTCGGCCGTAGCTCATGCCTGGGCCGTGGTACAGGTGCCACCATAGCGAATGCAAGCGCGACTGACTTCTGTTCAGGCGGGCCAAGCGGACAAGAGCGGGCAGGAGATGGCTCCCAAGCTATTCCACATAGGATCGCCCCTTGTGTTACTTTGCATCAATCTTTGCTGCGTCTGCATCTGCATCTGCACGCTCAGGGGCACAGGCCCCAGAAGAGAGAGACGGTACCTCTGTCCAGGTACGGAAGTCAGGCTGCTTTCGCCCCTGACCCAGTCAGGGCCCCAGATCAGGACCCCGGGAACCCAGTGATGCCCATGGCCCTTCTAGGCAGGCCAGGCAGGGCCAAGCAGACCAACGAACGCAATGAGCACTGCAAGACGGAGGGGAAGAAGAGTGGCCCAAGACTCAGAATATGTCCGTCTGTTTGACCTCTTTTTTTTGCACCCCCTCATCCCCCCTTTGTCTGCCCTGCCTCTTGACCTGGAAACAAAGTCGTTTACTGTTGCATTGCGTCTTCACCCAACTCCCTATCCTCTGGTGTCTCGTTGTCTTTGTCCCCCCCCCCCCTCCATCCGCCGCCCAGCGTCGCTCGACCACCTCTCTTGCCGTCCTCGTCCATTT
Organism: Verticillium alfalfae VaMs.102; assembly: GCF_000150825.1. Taxonomy (NCBI): domain Eukaryota; kingdom Fungi; phylum Ascomycota; class Sordariomycetes; order Glomerellales; family Plectosphaerellaceae; genus Verticillium; species Verticillium alfalfae. The sequence goes on from NW_003315035.1 coordinate 1,146,540, forward strand.
GGCGCAGCCAGCGGGAGCCCGCAGCAGCAGCTCACAACGCACCAGCCCTCTCTGCTTCGCCCCTCGCTTGCATTCCAGACGCCACACTCGCTTCGATAGCCCTCCAGCTGTCTCTCTGATCGGCCAAGGCCCGCGAAAGTTGTTGCTTTCTTTCAAACACCAACTCGCAATCGATCTCGCACACCGACGGTTGTCGAATCGCCCCGACTGGACTGCTCGCCTGTCATGAGGTGCGACGCCTTCTGAAGCCCGTACTACAAGGTCCCCCTAGGCGGCTTATCGACAAAACTCTGTCCTCTTTGCCCTCATCGACGATACAATCCAGCAGCGGTCGCAACCGCCGATACAAAATAGCGGCGGCTGGCTACACCACTGATCTGGGAGCGCACACGCCTAGAGTCACCGTCGCACAAATTCTGGTGGCCGTCGACCGGGTGTCACCAATCAACCTTGGTCCAGCAGCGACAGCTCCTCCCCTCCGAATACCCACCGAAGGACCCCGAGATACCCCAGCCATCGCCGCGCCCCGAACCGGCCATGGCCACTTCTGCCGACCCCTATCGCCTCTCCTTCGGCGCCAACGATGCCCTTGATCTCAGTCTTAACCTGCCCATAGGATTGCTTCCGCCTTCTTCAGGCGCGCCTCGCGACCATGAATCTGACGATGGTGACCATGACGAATTGCCTGTTTCGTGGGGCAAGGTGCCACCCATAGATGAACGGCAGAGCGACACCGAGGACGACGACCGAAAAGCTTCTTCCGAAATATTTGGCAGCCGCACCGATGCTAGTGGAGAGTTCGATGACCCCGACACAGACGCCGAGCGGACGCCTACTACTGTCCGCGTGCCACACATTCCGGAGAGGAACATGCGACGGACCAGCAAGAAGCCACCTCTTGCTGCCAACTCGAATGTTCCACTCCACCCCATTCACTCGATGCAAGCCGCTTTTGCTGAGTCTCTCCTCGAGGTCACGGACGGGAAGCCAGCAGAGAAGCCCAAAATTCGGTTCGGAGACGCCAAAGCCCGCCGCGAGGAGCTCATAAGCCAGGAACGGGATGAAGAACTCTTGAGCGCTCAGTGGCGGTTCCGACCCGGCCAGCGGCAACATGAGCTCATGAAACTCATGTCCCAGATCTCTTTTGGCGTCTACCTGTTGCTCAACGGCATGGCCAATAGCGCCTCCCAAGTTGTCAACATTCTCCAAGGTCACATCGATGAGGTGGACGAGTTCCTAGAGGTTACCATGGAGGATTTTCAGCAAGCTTCTACCGATTTGAAAGAGCGTATCGATTACCTGCGACTACCTATGGAGAACCTAGAGGTCTTTGAGAAGCTTCTGGAGGATCGCAATTTCCGCCTTCAGATTGTTGAAGGGAACGAGAAGATTGAGCATATCCTCGCTCGCACGAACATGCAACTCGAGCAGTACGATCAGGACATTCAGCAAGGCCTCCTCGTCTGCACGAGAATTTGCCGTCTATCTTCGCAAC
>NW_003315035.1:1148964-1173875 GCF_000150825.1 Verticillium alfalfae VaMs.102
TTCTCCGGTGGTAGCATCGCCACGGTCCGAACATCATCAGTTTTATCGTCCCGTACAAGCCAGCCCTCATTCGCCCCTCCAGCAGCGCCCCTGACGGCTGGCGCCTCGCCCCGAACAACGTATCCATCACAACAGCCAGATTATCGCCCGGGCCATCAGCGTAATGCTCCATCGCGAATGGGCGGAGCATGGCATGCTTAGCAACGTGACAACCATGACATACGACTCTCAGGCATCTGGCACTACGCAAAAGCTTAAGAAGAAACGCAGTGCCTTCGGCTGGCTCAAAAAGGCCTTTTCGCTTGATGAAGAGGAGCGCATGGCTTATGAGGCCCGGAAGCAGCAGACCCTGCAGAACCCGTACTACGATGCACGTAGCCCCAAGTACCTAGATGGTAAGCGGGTTCGTTAATGGCCACAAGTCGGAGGAAACATACCAAATCAAGTCCGTTCACCGACGTTGACGGCAGTTGGGGGTGGATCTACGCCTGCCAGTGAAGCGCCCACCGCAAGCCGCACATGATACCCATCAGTACACAACATACCCAAGCGAGTGACCTTGATTTTGCTTTGCAATCGAACTATACATCACGCCATCTTTAATACACGGCTGAGAAAGCTGTTGGGTAACGAAGCGTTCCCGACAGACTGTTGTCACCTCGCCCACCGACTCTATTCGTCACACTTTTTCCTGTTTTGTCCCATATCATTTCTATGATATGCTATGTGTTTGTCTGCCTTGCGGAGCAGAATCTATCCGTTATTCTTTTGCTAGGTGTTTGGCGTTTCATCTCGTATCGTTTCTTCGGGTTTCATACGTAGTTTACATCTGTCATGCGGCTACGGCCGTACTGTTGTATGATACAATGAAAACGGAGAAAGGCGTGGGGGGTTTTCACGACTTTGCTCATGTCGTATCTTGAATATATCGATGATGATTACACATACATGAACACTGTCTGCTATGCCATGCCATCGTGTTGACTATGAACATCCAAGACTGGATCTCGTCTATATGACTGCACTGATGCTGTGTTCGAGTCTCCCTGTATAACAGTCTAGTTTCATCCTTGGTCCTCGATGCAGAATGTCTGACAAGTGGAGTTCCGGCAGATATAAAGCCCTGCTGCCGATCATTTGGAAAATTCGTGATCGTAGCTGACGATGTGCGAGCGGAGGGCAACCGCGTCTGGTGCCTCATTATAGCCCATCATCTAGAGCCTATGGAGATGCTCAAGACTCTGCGTGGCGATGAATAGAGCTGTCTAGATCTGCTTGGCGTCTATCTTGCCTGAGTACGCTTGTCTCAACTGCCTTCTGAATGAGAGTGGAATCTTTTCGGGTTCTAGCATTGTTCTTGGGGCCTCAGTAACCCGGAGCATGTTGAGGGTCCACGATTCTCGTACACCCAAAGCAACAACCGTCTTTTCCCATCTAGAACCCGGGTTTGGCAAGGGCAGGTATCGTAGCGTCCAAGCAGTCGAAGCATCGGGTTCAATAAAGATGGATTGTATTGTAGTGCAAGGAACTCAAGAAGATGTCAAAATGCCCCTTCGCCAACCTGATGTCTAGCTTATCCTGCAGATGCACGACCCGTCATATCGTCCACAGGTGGCCCAGTATGAGCCCCCCGGCCACGAAAGCCACAGCTGCCATCTGCACCGGCGATTCCAAATCCAGAAACATCATCTCGACGAGCCCCTTGCCGTTCCCCCTCCGCGCCGCGACCCGACGCCCGAGAAGTCTCTTTGCCGCCAACGCCAACGCGACAAACGGGGCCGTGGCCATGGCGGCGAGGATCCCGAGCGGCGAGACGAGGACAGCGGCGATCATGAGGATGGAGCCGTCGAGCCAGAGACCGAGGTACATTGCGCGCGTCAGCGGACTGTCGGTCGCGGCGCCGGTGACGGATGTGAATCGTCGACCGAACCAGTCGGAGAAGACCATGATGGCGTGGATACTCCCGAAGAGGTAGTAGAGGCCCAGAAGTATGAGGGGAATGATAACGGCGAGGTTCCAGGGGCTATCCTCAGGTATGTTGGACGCCCACTCTATGAGGGGGTTGACGGAAATGGCGAACATGGTGTTGATGAGCGGTGGAAATATAGGGAACGGGTCGTGTTTTTTTTCCTTCGTGTCTGGAAAGGGCGTGTCCGTGTCGTATGTGGCGATGAAGTATATTTGGGCACTTGCTGTTGAGTGAGTGGGATGGTATGCAAGTGAGGGGTGAGGGTGTGGTTGCGATGACGGATGCCTCTGTCTGGTGTCTTGCTGCTAGTCGCAGTCTTAGAACTTGGCCTTGCGCAGCGATGTCACATGCGCACACGTCTCATTCGCCTCCCGCCTGCAGAAAGGACACCAAGATCTGCCGAGTGACTGGCGAAGTCCGAAGAGGATTGCAGAGACGCCAAGAAAACGAAAACGACCAAGCGCGAGGTTTCGTGAAGCTCTCGAGGGCGAAAGGGGGCTCAGTGTTCATACTGATTGCGTGGCGTCTCAGAGGAAGGCTTCGTTGTAGGTGACTTGTCATTGCTGTGATATCCATCATGCGTCGTTGTGTGTGCAGAGGCGCAGCCGAACCCTCACGAGCATACGTAGCCAATGTGGGCTCATCATTCGCAGACGGCGCCGAAGACGAGGACCAGGACGCTCACTGTCCCTTCTTCTCCTCAGCGACGTTCGGCTTCGTCTTGGTACCGGTATCCTCGTCGCCCCCCATCCCAAACACTCCTACCCCCAGCGCGATCAGCGGCGCCAGCCCCATGGCCACAATGGCCAGCGCCGGCGACAGCACGACCAGCAGCAGCGCGATGCCGCACCCGTCAAGGTACAGCCCGAAGTAGAGGGCCCTCGAAAGCCCGGCCTTCAGGCCGCTGGTGCCACGCTCAGGCGACGGCCCGGCCACGGAGCCAAAGCGGCCAGTGTACCACTCGGTCCATTGCGTGATGACAAAGGCGGCGAGCGCAACGAAGGCGAAGGCGAGGAGGACGAAGGCGCCCCAGAAGACGGCCAGGACGGGGCTATCGGGGTCAATGTCGAACCACGCTGCGATCTCGTCGACGAAGCTCGTTGGGTCCTCCATGCTGGGACGAGGCAAGGACTGGTGAGAGGGCTAACTTTGTGCAAGTCGTAGCTTGGCGGAGAGGAGTTGATGATTTTTGGATAGCCTTGCCGCCTGGTCAGAGAGAGGTGAAGACCAGGTGAATGCCGAATGCAAAAGCTTTCTTGTCAGGTGCGCATCTATGATCGAAGGGAGGACCTGGGCCGAAAGGCGTTCCAATACGCGGAATAGCAGTGAAATGTTGAAAAAGTTGGCGGGGTCTGGGGTAGGTAAAGAGAGAACGCCGCCGCGCCCGCCCCCACCCCCTGTAGCTGGCTAACGTCACCACAAAAACAGGCCTCGATCAATCAATCCATGCAATGCAAATGCAAGCCATGAGAACTTCAGACTCGCCGACCAACTGCCTGCGCCAGGCATCGCCCATGGCATATCCTCTTCTCAAAATAAAAGTGAAAAGAAAGCCAAAAATATCACATCATAGTCATCAGAGCAGTATATTCGAATTCATTCATGTCAACTCAGTCATTGTTTCAACCACCATGAGCACTTGCAAGATCTCTCCCCTTGAATACAAACGAGCGCGCATCCTCCCATTTCCTCTCTTCTTCTCGGGGTATCCTTTCTCCCCGTAATAATGCCAAAGCCCGCGCGTGCGAGCTGATCAACACCTTCCTTATGCATGCTTCGACCGAAACACCAGAAATACCGTCTCGCCAGTAACCGCAGCGTCCATCCCTAGGTACCAAGTAGTCCATTAACCCTGTCCATAAAAGTCGTGTCCGCCCATCGAGGGGGTTCCAAAGAAGAAGATGAAAAGAGGTATCCCCCTCCCTCCAGCGCCAACGGGTAGGCAGGTGGCGGGAGTCCGGGGTATCAGACCTTAGTTATTGCGTCCTGTAGAATTTCTTGTAGAGAAGATGCAGGAGCAGGTTGACGTTGAGCTTGAGGTTCCCCTCGAAGAGGTTCATGAACTGATGCGACTCGAACTGAGCCTGCAGCAGATCTTCGATGGGCACCTGTGCGCTTGCTCCTGGCATCTGTATGTGTCCGCGGGAACCCTCAATGGCGAACACGCCCACCTCGTCACAGCTGATGGTGAGGTTGATCTTGTCCCAGTCACCGACGCCCGTCCAGGCGACAACCACGCCCTTGTCTGCGAGAGCTCGCGTGCTGTACTTGAAACTCCCAAACTTGGGAACGCGGCCGCTGCGCTCCAGCTCGCGTTGGTGGTTGTACTGCTTGGTAAACGGAACGTAGAATCGCTTCTTGCTGTTGGTGGAAAAAAACTCCGTGTCAGTATTCCTCTCTCATTGCGCAGCCTTTCCAATGTCGGGTGTACTTACCCCTTATTCTTCTGCAGCGTGGCCATGGCCGATTCGATGTAGTCGTCGTAGCTCTTGCGCTGCTGTTCCAGGTACTTGGCCTTGTCGTGAAGGTTGGACAGCGTCATGCGGACGCCGTCGATCTCGCGCTGCCGCTGGACCCGCCTGCGGCTCTTGGTTCGAATGTCGAGTGCGATGGCGTTGAGGATGTCCTGGTAGAAATTGTGCTTGGATATCCTGCCCATGTGCTCGAGCCTCATGACGTTCTCCAGCGCCGTTCGCTTGAGCTCGTGGTACGACATGCGAGTGACATCAATCATGTTCGCGTCCGAGTAGGCCCCTCGCGAGCCCTTGCTCGAGAAGTCGTCCCGCAGCACCATCTTCCACCTGTGGTCGTCCTCCGGTGTGATGGGCTTGACGAGGACCTCGAGAAGGTTCGCACCAGACTGCACCCTGACAATATACAACACACATCGCTTCGTCTCCATGAAGAGCGCCTTAACCTCCGCATCCGGATCATCAACATCGTGCAGCTTGGGCGTCAGGAACATCTGGATATCAGATGAGCCCGCAGCCAGCATCTCACTCTCGTTGCTCTTGGCACTTCCGAGGTCCTGCATGATCTCTCGGAGAATATCGTCCCGGTTGGGGCACACGGACGGCAGTTCCGCTGCAATCAAGCTGTGGATGGCGAAGATGTCCGTCATTTTGATGTAGAGCGTCGGCCTGTTCTTGGCGTACAGATCGTTGAATTCATCAATGTCGAACGTGCTCTCCGCATCGGGAACCGAGATGATCTCATGCGTAATGTGGGCGAACCGATCAATCGAATCGCCCAAGAAGGCGTTCAGAGGCTGGAGGTAAACATTCTCCCCACCAAAAGGCCTCCCAGACGCAACCTGGCTGAGGACCTTGGCAACCTCACCCAGATTGCGCTTCTGGAGAGGGCTGAGCTGCTTCTCAATGACACCAACATTCTCGGGTGCTGTTACTGCGGGCTGCAGATAGAATTTCCACAACCAATTGGTCACCAGTTGCAATATGTGGTGTTGGGGTTCCTTCTCAAAGTGTTGGCAGAGGCTTTCGAACATGTGCCTACACAGGAACCGGAGACCATAAGGCATCTTGGCAAGGAGATCTTCAAGCGCAAACAAGAACTGGTCGCAAATCTCCCTGAGATCCCGCAGGTGATCGATGAACAGATCTCGTGTCTCCTGGTCCTTGATAGCGACTTCGCGGGGAACATCCAGGGGACGATGGCTTGGTCGGCCGGTTCGGAGCTCCTCATTGCTGATGGCCGAGCGGTAAATTTGTAGGGGATCGCTCTCGAGGTCGAGGGCTGGGTCCTCGACGATGTTGTCGCGAACCAACGGGCCGAGCAGCTCGCGAAGGTACTTTCGGTCTCGCGGAGATCGAGCGTAGTTGGAAAGAAGTTTTGACCAGAAGAAGTTGCCGCGTAGGTAGTCCTGCACGTCTCGTGTGCCGTCAATCTCCTCACGCATCGAACGGGCGATCAGTTTCAACAGGTAGTACTCTTCTCTTCGCTTTTGAGCATAACCGAACAAGCCCATCATAAGGTGCTCGATACGTTTGCATTCCTTCTCCGGTGTTCCCTGTTCTCGAATTCGCTTGAAAACCCTTGCAAGGTATTGAGGTTGTGTCTGGAGATTGAAGAAGAGCTGCTGGTAGGATTCCAGTTTCTTCCTGGAGCTCTTGTTCAGCGCCTTCAAGTCGAAGTGATTGGCAGAAGAGATAGATGAGTTTGCCAGCAGACCGATAGAGTGGCTGCCATAGTTGCTCTGGTGCCGTACAACCTCATCCAGCGTGATCTTGTTCTTGACGAGCAGGGCAATCTTGATGTCGAGTTGGTCGATGTACTGCTCCAACATCTCGTTCTGCCGAACTTGTTGGACGACCGTCTTGCGCATCCGCTCGAACTCAATCTCCTCGTTGAAATCAAAGTCGCTGTCGTTGAGCAAATGCACAAAGTTCTTGACGGCGTTAACCGGCGGGTTTTTGCCTGTCGTGAGGCTTTTGTAGGCTTCGCCCTGAATCTTCGCCCGGATGAAGCTTTGAATTTTGACGACTTTCTGCATGTTCTCGTTGAAGAACTTTTGCTTCTCCCTGTACCGAGCCCGAACAAGGAAGGCGTTGGCAGCTGCCTGAATGGCAATGATAGATTGTTCTTCCTCTTCAAGCTCAGCAATCACAAAGCCAATCTCCTCTCGAACCATCATAGCCTTTGCCAGAGCTTGCAGTTTGCTTATATCTTCTGCATGCGACTCAAGCTCTTCGAGGAGTTGCGTGTGTCGTAAGCGGCATAGGTGGCCTCGGATATGGCTTTGCAGACGGGTGATAGCAGGCTCCTGTTGTGTCAAGGCTTCCTTGTCGGCTGCAAGACGGCCTCGGGTTGCCATAGCACGTATGCAGGACTGCAGCTGAATATTGGCTCCATCGTTGCTGGCCAATGCCTCGAGTGTCTGAGCGACGTCTCGTCTCACGGCTCCGGCGCGAACAAAGGCCTGCAGCTGTCCGAGCTGAGGGGAGTGTTCCTTGAGCTCTGCTTTCGTTGAGAGAATGGCAGAACGGGCGACATTGCCACGTAACTTGGCTTGGAGCGCAGTCCACTGCGGAGCGAAGCCTTGAAGATGCTCCTGGTCGCGGGCGATCTGACCCCTCATCAACAACGCCCTTGCAACCGCTTGCAAGTCGATGATGGCCGAGGCTTGTTGTTCGAGGGAAAGTTGATCCCTCTCAACCCGACCTCGTAATAGCATGCCCCGAGCAGCTGCTTGAAGCTGCTGCACCTGACCAGATGTCTGTTGCGTTTCGGTTCGCTGACTGTCGAAGCTCTTTCGGACGAGATAGCCCTTGAATGCCGCTTGGATGCCCCTTACAGGACCTTCGTGCATGGCGAGCTGAGATTTGGAGTGCTGCACCTCATCACGGACCTTCTTAGCCCGGATAAGGCTCTGGAGTTCCAAGATGTCAGGCTCCAAGCTCCTCCAGAATCTTTCCTTATTGGCGAGTCGTCTTCGGACGAGAAAGCCGCGGGCTTGACACTGCAGGTTCACAGCAAACTTTCTCATCTGGAGCCTGTAGTCCATGATCTGACGCGTGAAGTCGCCACGGATTCGAGACTGCAACTCGATGAGAGCTGTCTCGGAGTTCCAGAGTTTCTGCATCGTGTCGCCTAGTTCCATTCGCAGCGCAGCGCCTCTGATTTGTGCCTGTAGCTCAATGATGGAGCCCTCGTTTTCAGCCAGCTCTCGGTCGATGCGCTCTTCTTCCGTCTCTTCCGGCTCGGGCTCGGGCTCAACGCCAAAGTCGGCACCCATATTGCCAAAACTGGGCATGCTAACCCCAAGTTTATCGAGTCCTTTCTGCATGGCCTCGAGCTCATGGTGCTCAAACTCCAGCTGACCAACAAGGTTGCCAATGCGGAAGTCGACGATTCCTTTCCTGAACAGCAGCCAGCTGAGGGCGTGAATGCAATAAATGACCTTGGGTATGTTCTTCTTCTCGTACAAATCAATGAGCTCGAAGCGGAAAAGGTCGGGAAGTTCTACTTCGTCGAGATATCGGAACAAAATGGCAATATTGTCCGAATGTCGGTATTGCAGCCTTTCGTGACGGAAGATGCGGTACCGACGATCTGGGTTCAACGTCTCCACGACCTCAGCTAGGGTGACGCCGTCTCGCAAGGCCTCTTCCAGTTCCACGATGGGAGGAATGTCCCTGTGGATGACATCTTCAATCCACTCCTTGGCTTCGCCGACGTGGCAAAGGTATTCGTAGGCCTGAAGGAATTGTCGTTGCTTATCCATCCAATTCCTCCCCTCCCAGCCGTAACCGCCACTTTTTTGGCCTATACGACCCTTGTCTTCACCTGTCCTCTGCAGCCTGCGGCGACCGCGTAGGCCGACGACCTCCTGTGCGGGAGATGTGATTTTGAAGTCGTCGGCAGAGTCGGTTTGCGCGAGCTTTGACAGCGTGCGGAAGTGGCTTGTCGAGGACCTTCCAAAGCTCTGAAGATCGGGCCGCTCAAGTGGCGCGGCGTGCGTCTGGTGTGGGTGATATGGCGAGTTCGCGTGAGGCAGGGCGGCGCTGCCCACGCTGACCGAGTCGGATCGAGTCAAGAGCATAGAGTGCGGTCGAATCGGCGAGGGCCTTGAGGTGGGCGTCGGCGGCTGGGGTGTTGTGGCCTTGGGCGTTGTGGTCTTGGGCGTTGTAGCCTTGGGCGTTGTAGCCTTCTTGGGTGTAGCTGTGGGCGTGGGCGAGCTGCTGCCATCGTTTTGCGAGAGTGAGAATCTGCCGACGTCGATGCTTTGGCCGCGGTCATGGCGATAGCTCGTCGGTTTCCGCTCGGGTGAGGGCGAGGATGCGGGAGACGGCCCGGCGGGAGCTTGGGGGAGTGGTCGTAAGGACATGCGAGCCATGTTGAAGATGTTGCCCTCCTCCTTCTTCTTTGAACTTGTGAAGACGTCATCTTCCAGCGGACGCTGGCTGAAGCGACTGACATCACTCATGCCCCGTTTGTGGGTGTGAGCGGCGGCGTAGCCGCTCGAGGCTGAGGAGTATACTGTACTGGCGCGACTGCGCTCGGAGAAATTGGAGTAGCCAGAGGAGGCAGATGACGAGGCAGTTGAGGGCTGCCGGTTGACATTTCCTTCTGTTTCAAGGTTTTGTGATTGCCGGAGAGGGTGTGTTCGGTACGACATGGTTGACGATGCCGAACGTCGGTTAGGAGGTCGAGGAAAGTTTGCGCTGCAGGTTCATGTATTCGCGGAATTCGGATGACCACATGAAGGCGCTTTCGCTGGGAAGGCTCTGGGTCGATGCTCCTCGGGCTGAGCTAACCAAACGACGCTGTGGTCAGGGTCGACTTTGGTGGCTGGCTTGGAATGTGTCGAGGCGGCGGAGGATGCGGAGGGGTGAAGATTTGCTCTCTTGGAGGGCCCAAAGTCGGAGGCAATGCCAGAGGCAGAGTTGGGTCACAACAAGGTGGAGTGGCGCGTAGTCGGGGATCTAAGACATGGGCGCGCTCGGCGCGAGGGAGTTGGGGCGAGGGAGCAGTGCAAGGAGCACAGCAGCAATGATGTTGAGGAAGAAATGAATCGTATGGGTTCTCGTCGATAACCTCATGCCCTGTACTCGGCGGCCATTTCGAGACCGTAATGTTAAAAGTGAACAAGGATAACGCAGGAGCAGATGGCAGTCGGCGGCTGGACGGCTGAGGGGTCCATGGATGTTTGGTGCTTTGGAGCAGTGAGTGCCGTTGCTGTGCTGAGTTTCTGTGTTTGTTTACTGCCTGATGTGGCTAGGCGCAGATGGGTGGGAGGAGTGGAGCAACCGCTGTCCGGCGCTGTCTGGCGCAGGCCTGGTTTTTGCTAGCGCTGTTACGTCACGTCACACTGAGCCGGCAGCTACCGATAATGTGCCGGTGCTACGGCCTTTGTGCCTGCGACCTTCCTTGCCTTGGGCTCGCGCGTTTCGTTTCGACTGAGCCTGTTGGCAGTGTGAAGGCTGAATGAAGTGTTGTTGCTGCTTTGCCCCTCAACCACCTAGGATGGCTTCACACGGCAGTCAGAGACGGCTCGGGATGTGGTGCCAAGCGACTGTTGATCCCAGCACTCAATTGACCAGGAGCAAAAGCACAACACAGTATACCGATAAATCCAGACCATCACATCAATTCGTAACGTGTTGACTACGTCTCCACGTGGTTGGACGGGTATCCTGTGTGCCGTTTCTCCTCTTGTTCAAGCTACGTCCTGAACAAGATGCGCTCCCAGGATCGTCATCGGTCTCTAGAAACGAGTCTATGGATCAATAGAAACTGGTGGGCGCCTGACAGCTTGGCACTGATGATTGGGCAATTGGATGGGATTTCGACACCTCCTGTTGGCCTGCTGGATACGGCTACACTTCCTGCCCAGAAACACAAGTCACGTCGTCAAGGCCTTCGTGCGACGTAAAATCCTTGATGCATTCAGACGGCCCTTGCACCGGGGCGACCATATGTCGGAAGGAACTAGTATACCTTTTCCTTGGCCACAATTCACGGAGAGCAGAGGCAAGGGTTGGCGCGGTCATGAAGAAACCGGGTCATGGCCAAAGGCGTAACGAGCAAACATGCTTCTATCCATGACAGCCGTGCACAGGGCACACACCGCTCGCGTGGTGTGGGGCTTGTGCGCTGGAGGCCAGGCGATTGGGCCCTACAACTCGCTGCTGGCCCCCTGCCCCGCACCGCACCGAGTTCGGGTCAGTCAGCTCAAAATGTGCAGGGTCTGAGTGGGCCTTTAAAAAAAGTTTCCAGCGGGGACCAGACGAACTTTTTCTTCCCTCCTTCTACTGGGAAGAAGAGACCAACCGATCGCAGTCATTGAACGAGCCAAGCAAGCATCAGGACTTTGCGTGACGACAGCTTCTTCTTCCTCGCTGCCTTCTCCCGCTTCTACTTTCTCCCACTCTTTTCCATCCATCACTTTGCCCCAGCAAAGCGAAGAAGAAAAATGCCTGGCACCAACGGTACCCAGGGCGCGAAGGTGCTCGACCACGCCACCGCTCTCGATGTCCTCAAGGAGTACGAGGGCCGTGACGGTCTTGACATCACCGAGCTCATGGACACCAAGAAGCACGGCGGTCTGACCTACAACGACTTCCTGCTGCTTCCTGGCTACATTGGCTTCCCCGCCTCCGCCGTCAACCTCGACTCGCCTGTCACCAAGCGTGTCACCCTCAAGACCCCCTTCGTCTCCTCGCCCATGGACACCGTCACTGAGCACGAGATGGCCATTCACATGGCGCTCCAGGGCGGCCTCGGCGTTGTTCACCACAACTGCTCCCCCGAGGCCCAGGCCGACATGATCCGAAAGGTGAAGCGCTATGAGAACGGCTTCATCCTCGACCCCGTTGTCATCAGCCGCGACACCACTGTCGGCGAGGCGAAGGCTCTTAAGGAGAAGTGGGGTTTCGGCGGTTTCCCCGTCACAGGTCAGTCGCCTATTTCTCTCTCTTCTCTTCGCTCGTGTTACCAGCGCTCCCCACCCTTTTGTCGGCTTTCGATGATTAAAAAACCATGTCATAACTTTCGTTCCACCATACGTGACAACCATGTTGTCTTGAGGATATCTAATTAGACTATGAAAATAAGCCTTTTGCATCTTTTACTATTTTGCGCTATTTTGGCAAGAATCCGCAAAGCTAACCAATGCTTTCAGAGAACGGCAAGCTCGGCTCCAAGCTGCTGGGTATCGTCACCAACCGTGATATCCAGTTTGAGGAGGACCCCGAGACCTCCATCTCCAACGTCATGGTGACCGAGCTGATCACTGCTCCCTCGGGCGTTGACCTGCCCGACGCGAACAAGATCCTCGCCAAGTCCAAGAAGGGCAAGCTGCCCATCGTCGACAAGGAGGGCAACCTCGTCTCCATGATCTCCCGCTCCGACTTGAACAAGAACCAGCACTTCCCCCTGGCTTCCAAGCTCCCCGACAGCAAGCAGCTCCTCTGCGCTGCTGCCATTGGCACCCGTCCCGCCGACCGCGAGCGTCTTGCTCTGCTGGTCGATGCTGGCCTTGACATTGTCATCCTGGACTCGTCCCAGGGTAACAGCATGTACCAGGCCGAGATGGTCAAGTGGATCAAGTCCGAGTTCCCCGGCCTCGACGTCATTGGCGGAAACGTCGTGACGCGCGAGCAAGCCGCGACCCTCATCGCCGCCGGCGTTGACGGTCTGCGTATCGGCATGGGCAGCGGCTCGGCCTGCATCACACAGGAGGTCATGGCCGTCGGCCGCCCCCAGGCTGCTGCCGTTTACTCGGTCAGCAGCTTCGCCGCCCGCTTCGGCGTGCCCTGCATCGCCGACGGTGGTGTCCAGAACGTCGGCCACGTCGTCAAGGGCCTGTCCCTCGGTGCCTCGACCGTCATGATGGGCGGTCTCCTCGCCGGCACCACCGAGTCCCCCGGCACGTCCTTCGTCTCGCGCGAGGGCAAGCTGGTCAAGGCCTACCGTGGCATGGGCAGCATTGACGCCATGCAGGACAAGAAGGCCGGCGGTGGCGGCAAAGACTCGCAGAAGAGCAATGCCGGCACGGCCCGCTACTTCTCCGAGGGCGACAGCGTCCTGGTTGCCCAGGGCGTTACCGGCTCCGTCGCGCACAGGGGGTATGTTTCTCCCGCGCTCAACCACCCTCCGATTATGTTTGCTGACAGTCTTGACAGTCCCATCTCCAAGTTCGTCCCCTACCTCGCGGCCGGCCTTAAGCACTCGATGCAGGACTGCGGCATGCAGAGCCTGACTGAGCTGCACGAGAGCGTCGCCGACGGTACCCTCCGTTTCGAGCTTCGCACGTCGAGCGCCCAGATGGAGGGCAACGTGAACATGGAGTCCTACGAGAAGAAGCTCTTTGCGTAGACCTCTTTCACTGTCTAGCACTGTCTAGCAACACAACTCGTCGTGGCAGTGGCAGAGTCCCCCTCCCCAAGACCATATCGTAGGGGCGTATGCTGGTCGTTGGGGTGGGAAATGGTGGGCGGTATGATGATTTTTCTGGCGTAACGAATGGAAATGAAGCGCGTGTTGGAATACCGCAGCAAGGGAACGGGACGGGATGGGAATTTTGGGAACACTCTAAAACAAAAATTAGGGGATGTATAGGGAGAAGCCATGACGCTTTTACGAAACGCTGCTTCGATGATATACCATGGTACACACAAAAAGTGCCGAGCGCTCGCGCGCGCAATGAAAATAATGAAAGTTCACGATTTACTACGATACATGCGGAAGCTCTGCCAGTCTGGTGAGGTGTGCAACATGCGGCGAAATTATTCCGGTGGTGCAACTACTTGGGGAGGGAAAGTGCCTGATGGCCGATATCGGCAACTTGGTATTCCTCTACATAGGTAGTCCCGCTGGCAGACGGCCTTTACGATAATTTGAACCGCGCTGCGTGTGCTATGTTAGGTGTATGAGCACCTGCCTAGCCGTGCAGAACCAAATTCAAAAAGTGCTGCAATCTCATACTGACAAGCTGAACAGAAGTTTTGAGTAGTCAGGCAATGCTCATTACACCATTACACCTCGCGTGCAAGACCGCATGGACTATGCTGTGTGCCGAAAATCCTCAAACTAAATAAAACTCAAACTCGCTCATGATCCGTCAAGCATGTTTAAAATTTCGCAGATTCCCTTCTCGAGTTTCGTCAACTTGGCAGCGTTTCACGCCGTGAAAGCCCCCTCTCATCACACCTTTTGCTCATCATTCTCCAACATCATTGCTTGCTCGTCGTGATCGAATCGTATCCAGCTCTCGGTGTCGTGCGACCACTGCTACCTGCACGTCCCAGTAAAGGCTCATCCTCAGAGGAATACTCGCCTTCCTCTCCTTCATTCCTGTCTTTGGCCGTTATTACCACGTCGGAATCGTCATCTTCTAGCAAGGTCTCCTCATCGGCCTCGTCGTCTGTGGTCTCGGTGCTGGGCGCAGGGCCGTCGCCTTCGGTGAGCATCATGGCAGGGATGGCGCCGACCACAGCACAGAATGAAAGAAGCCACCAAGCAGTAATCACATAACCCCTCTCTACACCCCAGCTAAACGCGACGCCGGCGCTGGCCGGTCCGACGGCACGGCCCAGGCCGGAGAACATGGTCGCAAAGCCGTTGAGAGTGCCCAGAATGCGCAGGCTGGACGCCGAATTGGTGAGCAAAATAGTCATACAGGGAAAGCCGACAATGGCAGCGAAGCCCTTGACCAGCATAAGAGACAGGAGCGCAATATAGCGTGTTGTCGTGGTAGGAAGGAGGACGGTATATGGCATGAGGATATACACAAAGGGCGAGACGTAGGCACACGCGCGGTAGCATCGGAGAGTGCCAAATCGGCTGCAGAGGACTGGGAAGAAGAGAAACTGAATCGCGCCGCACGCAACGCCGTAGAAGGCGAAGATGGGGCCGATACGCTCAGAGCCGAGACCGAAACCACCGCTGAATTGAAAGGGTAGACTCGTGTTTTCGGGTGTGTGTTCGATGATCGGATAGTTCAAGAAGACGGGAACAACCTGATCGAAAGCGACGGCGTGGAGAGCCAAGAATGTGTAGGCAACGAGACCAATGACCGTTTGCCTGGTGAACACTTCGCCCATTGATGGCTTGGTCGTGATCATGGACTTCTTTGGGGCCTTAATCATGGCTGGCAACAAGGGAGCCGTGGCCTCGCCGTCAACGAAGGATGTCCTCCTCGCTCGAATGTCGTGGCGACTGCGTCTAAAGGTGCGAGTAAGACGCCGTCCCATCTGCAAACCCCAGTCATTGCTACCTCGCTTGCTCTCAAGCGTCTCGTGTAGGAAGAAGATGGCTGATCCAAGCGATATGAGGAAGAAGATGGACATGATCATGTTTGGCAAGGCGAATGGGAAGGTCTTAAAGAATGTGCTGTTGCCGAAGAGCGCTGGGAAGCGCTCGACCGGCTGGACAAATATGCCACCGAAGGCAGGACCGAAGACGCCTGTCCATGTAAATACGTGGTTCTAGGTGGATTGGTTATGGAGGGAGCTTACTTCCAATCGTCCATACGAGAGGCATGACAGAGAATGCTCGGGGCTGGAGCTCCTTCTCGGTTACCATTTCGGCCACCATGGTGCGGATGATGCCAACTAGTGAGGATATCAGGACGTGCTATCCAAGATGAATTTGGTATGGTTCAACTCACCATTGCCGTTGCCACCTCCAAGCAAAACGCGCACGATGATAGCCATAGTTAGACTAGTCGAGAATCCCCATACGAGGAAGAGTGTCATGGTGGAGGTTAAGCCGGCGATGATGGTCGGTTTCCGGCCAAACGTGTCGGATGCTTTCCCCCAAGGCACCGCACAGGCGCTCTGTGAAAGCGAAAATGCGGCAGACGTGATGCCAGCCCATTTGGCGACTTTGTTCTGCTCGACACCGAAGCTGCGGATCATCTCTGGAAGATAGGGGAAGACGGAAGTCATGGCGAGGGGCTCGGCGAATCGCGCGATGGCTGGGAAAATGTTAGCGGACCATGTTGCTCATAGCTGTAAATACCTGTGAGGTGTCGGTACAGCAAATATGGAGACGACTACGATCCCTCCTTCGTGCTGGTGGAGAGGTCCATGTTACGTTCCTGCTTCGAGCATGAGAATGCGGCTCAGGCTCACGGTGACCAGGCGGCGAGGAAGATCATGACCAAAGTGCAGCACATGCTGAAGCGGATAACATAAAAAAAAAAGATGAAAAAGATATCTAGGTAGCATTTTGTCTGTCTTTTGGCCCTCCTCAACATTGTCGTCCATGATCACGCGATGTCCGCTGTATCCCATGTCCTAGCAGGGGCACTAGCCTAGATAGACATGTAGAGTTGTCCGAAGCGTCTGCAACATACGAGAGGAGGTATCCAGGATAACGCTGATTTATGGGCCGAGGTGAGAGAGTCTGCGTAGCTTACCCAAAATGGCCAGCTGTTGCACCGGCAGCTGCGGCTCTCGCCTCCTCCTGGGGTTCGACATGATGGCTGAAGGGGAGTACGTGAGCCTACAGAAAGCGGGTCGGCGATCTGGTGGATAGACAGGTGCAGGATAAGATGGGCATATATTTTGGAACCCAGGGCGCCTTCAGATAGGCGTAAACAAATATGGGAGGTCTAGCAAGATTTGGTCAAGACTAGAGGACCAGAGCAAGGCTCGGTTGGACAGGTTGCGGACAAAAGAGGCCGAATAACGAAGAAAAAGATGCAGAAGTGATGAGAAATCGAGGAATCGGTCAGTCAAATGAAGAGAAACTGCACCTGCAAAACCTTGCATCGGTCACAGGCAACGACCCCACTGGCCATTTTCCTAGCGTCGTAGTGCGTTCCCACCTCCACACACAAGCGCTGCAGCCCGATCCGCTCGCGCTCGCCTCGCATTAGGTGCCCAGCCGTTGCACTTCTCCATGCACTTGCACTTGCCTCGTTGGGCATTTACTACTGCACAACAGCCTGGTTGGTCTCAGGTTTACACTCCCGCGGTCGGCTCACCGAGCGACAGGTCTTGCCTTCGGGGGAAAGATGACGCCTCCCGAGTCTTGTGAGGGGCTCCTCCTCCATGTGCGATTGGTTCCGGATGACAGGTGCATATCCGATGAACGATGAGCCTTGCAGAAATCCCCCAAAGAAAGGCGGTATTGGTTGTCGATCCAAGGCGCCTCATGTAAGCAATGCCGTCACGAGGTGAAAGAGAGACAAGCGTCCTGCGAAGGATGCAATGGAAGTTTCAAGGGAGGAGGGAAGGGGTGGCAGCCATGGTCAGTGTGGCGAGTCCGCTGTCGGCATGTTGGTCGGTTGTCGGCGGCGTCGTCGTCAACTTGACCGAGAAGTAGCGGATGGGACGGCGAGATGGTGTGTTCAGCGTTGAGGTGCGACAGGGTGTATTTTTTTCCAACGTTAAGGAGTCGCGTCCCCCCCGACGCAGGGTGGGGGTCACACGTCCAGGCCTCACAGTCGGTCAGTTGCTTGGCCTGTGTGGCCCCCTCGTGATTCTGGCAACTGGCGGCCCGATGCTGGCCCGGCCGTCATCGGCGCCAAACCCGGGGGCCGAATATCCACCCCGCAATAGGATCCGAGTTGCAGTACGAGCACACGTTCAACGCTGATGATGTAAGCGCACCATGCTCCTCGACCACCGAAAGCGTCATCATGTGCCAATTCTAGGCAGGTACTGTATAACCCTCACTGTCTCTACCCTCAGGAAGGTAGGTGACTTCCCTACCCCTCTGCCCAGGGGCAGGCACGGTACACTCTCCACTTTAGATTCCTTGATCGCATCAAAGTCACGTTCACTGATGCCATCGATGACAAACGATACGACCCACTGCCCACCTCTCGACAACCCATCGAGGTCTTGTTCAGGATTCACACCTAAGCTTCACGGTGTAGTGGTTCTTCCTTGAGTTTCGCTTCACCACAGCTCAGTCAGTCTTGGTGTCCTCTCACCTCAGATACTCGACGCATCTATCGAAGGCGCAGACCGATCTTTACATCACATCCACCTGCGGTACATCCCCCCTTCTCCTTCTGTTGCTCGTATCTCAGAACGGATATATCTTGGCGACAGACAACACAATACGACCAGGTTTCACAGCACATTCTCACTGTTACCATGACTGAAAAGTCTCCAGCGCACAGGCACCCGCCGGGCGTCGTCATGGCAGACGAGCATACGCCCTTGATAGCCACGGTTGTCGTGGCGGAGCCCAGGCAGCGGTACCAGCACCACTACGTTCGACGCCTGTGTACCACTGCGATATGCGCATGTCTCTTTGCCTTCTTTACGACATTCGTGGTCCTGGTGTGTCTCGATCCCGACGACGGCTCCTCTTACTTTCCTGGTCCGCCAAGTGGACCAGCTCACTCTACTGCGCAGACGGGGCCCAACTTCTCGCACCAGGACTTGCTTGGTGTCCTTTTCGAGACCCCATCTGCCGAAAAGGCCGAGGACTGGAGCAGATACTACACCGCCGGTCCCCATCTGGCAGGCCAGAACTTCTCTCAGGTACGCTATCCACTCGACTACGTGAGGAAATAGTACTCACAAACACATTAGGCGAGATGGACCCAGGAGAGGTGGATTGAGTGGGGTGTTCCCTCTGACATTGTTTCTTACGACGTGTATTTGAACTATCCTGTGAACCATAGCCTCTCCGTTCTCAGCCGCGAGGAGAAAGACAGCAATGCGCAAGATGCCTCTTGGAAGGTTGACTTCGAGGCATCGCTCGAAGAGGACATCCTCGACGAAGACCCCACATCCGGTTCCGCAGATCGCATCCCTACCTTTCACGGCTACTCAGCAAGCGGTAACGTTACCGGTTCCTTTGTTTGGGTCAACTATGGCACGTACCAAGATTTTGAGGACCTACGCAAGGCCAATGTCAGCCTTGCAGGCAAGATCGCCATCGCACGCTACGGTGGTATCTTCCGCGGTCTCAAGATCAAACGGGCTCAGGAGCTCGGCATGGTTGGTGCTGTGCTCTACAGCGACCCTGGTGACGATGGCGAGATCCGAGAAGAGAATGGGTACAAGACATACCCAGAAGGCCCGGCTCGCAACCCTTCGAGCGTCCAGCGTGGCAGCGCTCAATTCTTGAGCGTGCGTCCTGGAGACCCAACAACTCCGGGATATCCAAGCAAGCCCGGTGCGCCCAGAGCACCTGTGGATGCCGCCATTCCATCGATCCCATCGATTCCCATCTCATACGCCGATGCACTGCCCATACTCAAGGCTCTGAACGGCCATGGACCCTCGGCTGATGACTTCAACCAGTATTGGACCCGCAACTTGGGCTTGAAGTACAAGGGAATTGAGTACAACATTGGCCCCTCACCCGACAACGTCGTCATCAACCTGTACAACGAGCAAAGCTACGTAACGACGCCTCTCTGGAACGTCATCGGAATTGTTAATGGTACTATCCCGAATGAAGTGGTCGTGATCGGCAACCATCGTGACGCCTGGATCGCTGGCGGCGCTGGTGACCCCAACAGTGGCTCCGCCGTACTCAACGAAGTCGTTCGTAGCGTCGGAGCCGCTCTTGCAGCTGGCTGGACCCCGCTCCGCACAATTGTCTTCGCCTCTTGGGATGGCGAGGAATATTCCCTCATCGGCAGTACGGAGTGGGTTGAGGAGTATCTCCCTTGGCTCACGGATGCTGCGGTTGCCTACGTCAATGTGGACGTAGGCGTCCGGAGTGCCAACTTTGATGCCGCAGCAGCCCCGCTCCTTCACCGCGTCCTTCGGGAGGTTGTTGCCGCTATTCCATCGCCAAACCAGACTGTCCCAGGACAGACCGTGGGTGATCTGTGGAGCGGCAAGATCAGGCCCATGGGCTCCGGCTCCGACTTCACGGCGTTCCAGGACTTTGCCGGCATCCCGTCGCTGGACTTTGGGTTTGGCGGCTACGGCCCCAAAGATGCGGTATACCACTACCACAGCAACTACGACTCATTCTACTGGATGGAAAATTTTGGCGACCCAGGCTTCGAATACCACAAGGCCATGGCGCGTATCCTCGGTCGCACCGTCGCGGAGTTGTCCAACAGGCCCATTATCCGCTTCGACGCGACCGATTATGCCGACGCTCTCGCCGGTTACATTGATAAGATCGACGCCAAACTGGCCGCCGCCACCTCCTCCGCCGAGCCCGACATCGCCACCATGTCCGAAGAAGAAATCTTCGCCCTTCGCTCCAGCGGCCTCCCCTCGGGTGATGAAGCCGAAGAAGTCCGTCCACGCGGCAGTCCGGCCGATGTCGCTGAGGCCCTCGCCCACCTGCGCTTCCTGACCGCCAATCTCCGCATCGAGACCCAGCGCCTCGACGCGCTGGGCCCGCTGGGTCGAAGACACCCATAAGCCGCCGGCGTACCCTGGTGGCACGTCTGGAAGCGCCTCAAGCTCGGCTGGGCGCTCGTGCATGTCAACGCCGCGTACAAGGGCTTCGAGCGCCACTTCCTGCACCCCGAAGGCCTCGACGGGCGTGACTGGTTCAAGCACGTGGTCTTCGCCCCGGGCCTGTGGACGGGCTATGCGGGTGCCGTATTCCCCGGGCTGCAGGAGAGCATCGACGCTAGGGACTATGTGAATGCTGTGAGGTGGGCAGGGATCATTGGAGAGAGCTTGGCGTCGGCGGACAAGAGCATTTAGTCAACAGAAGTGTGGTGTATACCCATGCTGTCCGGATGGCACGTATGAGAACATCCCTCCATGAACCGTTACATTGGACACAATTACTTGAGATGGACTATAGGGTGACGCTGAGTACTTCCTCCATTGGGTTTGTGAATGTCGGACTGAGATCTGTGTGGACGGCCAGTAGAAATGAAGTAGGGCTACACGAGTTGACGGCCAGGCCGTGGTAACTACCATGAAAGCTCAGCAAGGGAATGGGCATCGTCCATAATGTGCAAACAAAAAAGCACAGCCGGGCTGAGTTCAGTGTGGCGGTCTAACATATCATTTCTACATTCTAGTGCCTGCCATATTCGTACAAATCAGTCGTCTCTCTACCAAGAAATACGAGCCCAAACCAGCAGCAGCTTAGAACTTGTAGACCTGGTCAGGCGAGTAGCCGAGCTCCTTCAGGATGCCAACAAGCTCGCCCTGGTCCTTAGGGCTCTTCTTGTTGCCGGAGACGGCGTTCATCAAGCCGGGCGGGCCGCAGACGAAGACCTTGACGTCACCAGACGAAGGCTCGGGAAGGACCGTCTTGAGGAGGTTCTTGTCGATGAAGCCCTTGCCGCCAGACCACTCGCCCGTGGGCTTGTCGAGGACGTAAAAGGCGCGGAAGCGCTGGGGGTACGTGTTCTCGAGCTCGGCAAACTCCTTGCGCAGCAGAATGTCCTCCTCGGTCACGTTGCCGAAGACGAGCGTGACCTTGGTCTTGTCGGCCGGGTTGTTGAAGATGGCGCGGGCGAGCTGGTACATGGGGGTGATGCCCGTGCCGCCGGCTATGAGGGCAATGTGCTCGTGCTTGTTGGCGGTCCAGGCGTACTTGGGCAGCGGACCCTTGAAGTCGAGGCGCTGGCCAGGCGTCATGTCGTGCATGTGCGTGGACATGGGGCCGTCGGGGTACT
Source organism: Verticillium alfalfae VaMs.102 (assembly GCF_000150825.1). Lineage (NCBI taxonomy): Eukaryota > Fungi > Ascomycota > Sordariomycetes > Glomerellales > Plectosphaerellaceae > Verticillium > Verticillium alfalfae. The sequence goes on from NW_003315035.1 coordinate 1,169,973, forward strand.
TCTTGACGAGGAGGTCGAGGTAGCCCTTGGCGTCTGGGTGGGTCTCGTCAGTCTTGCAGTCCATCATGTGTTAGAAGTATAGAAGGGCAAGGTCATACCCTCGTCGCTGACGGGAGTGTAGGGGCGCAACACAGCCTTCTCCATCTCGGGACCCTTGTACTTGGTCAGGACAGCGCTGGCGACGGACAGGCCGGAGACCTGATCATCCTCGGGCAGCTTGAAGCGGAAACGCTTAGTGTTGTGGTTCACGATCTCGACATTCTCGAGAGCGAGCGAAACGAAGCCTTGGTCAACGCCGTTGAGAGCCTTCTTCGTCGTGGCATTCGTCAGGTCGGCGGCAGCGTCCTTGATCTTGGCCTCGGCCTTCTTGGCGGCGGGCGCACCACCAAGGAAGTAGTAGCCTGCGGCAGCGACGCCGACGGCACCAACAGCGTAGAGGGCGGTGTTGGAACCACCGGTCGAGGGCTCTGTGGCGTAGCGGCGTGCTTGCTGAAGAAATGGTCAGTAACGATATTCTGGCATGATGTCGTGGCGCGATGGAAATGCCACGGAGCACAAAGTGGGTGATCGCGTACCTGTTTGAGGGGCTGCACCGCCCTGAAAGCTGATCTGGAGAACATCTCGAATTCAATTGGCGTCGTGAGGGCGACAGAAAGTTGATTCGTTTATTGAATTGTGGTTGGAGGATATAGACTGAAGCTGCCGGCGATCAAAAAGGCCTCCTACCTCCAGTAGGTACCCACCCACTGACGCCATGAGTGGATGACGTACAGAGGTAGTCACGTGTGGTGGCTCTGGCATGGAGTCGCAGTATCGATTTCTAAGCAATATCCAGTTGACAACGAAAATGCAAGTGGTCTCCTGGGCGTGTCTGTTCACGCAGCAGTTTATTCTTACAATAGGTAGGCTGATAGATATCTCGGCAAGATGTTGCCATCTGCCTGCCACTGTAGGCTGTCATCCTTCATCATCATCCGCGATGCTCGGGTCTTGTGCCATCCAAGTTCAAGACATACCCTCAAGCTTAGTTAGATCCACCCCTGCTTCCCTCACTGTCCAACTGTTGGCGGGGCCCAATCCAATCCATCAAGCGCCCCCCTCTGACATGCAAGTAGCTCGCCAATCAAATAAAACGCTCCAGCCAACCGTTTATCATTTCTTTGTACAAGATTCTGTAGAAAGACGCTCTCAGTGAAGGCCAAGATCACCAGGGCGATTGGCCAACCATCGCTGCGACTTCGTCACCTGTCCTCTCCCACCGCCTTCTCGTTCGCAGGCTCTTCTGCTGATGTGACTACCTGTGGCGTGCTCGAGCTGTCGGCTGTCTTGTCCTCGACAATCTCAACAACAGGCGTAAACTGGGGATCGTTCGTCTTGGTACTGGGGTCCTGGCTGCCGCGGCGCATGGCTCCCGTTTCCTGATGCGACGAAAGTGTGGGAGTATTTGCCTGGCTTCCACCTCGTTGCCCATGATAGTGTATGACTTGCGGCGGTGGTTGTCCCGCTTGGATTCCGAGTTGCTGCGTAGGGTACGGGTCGAGGTCTTTGCTCGATGTTGAGAAGGTCGAAACGACGGGTTGATGATAACCGTTGGCTGGCGCAGTGGTCGCAGGAGGCTGCTGCTGTTCGTATGTGGTGGTGTGATCTGCTTGCGTCGGTGTGCCTGAGTCGTGAGGCGATACAGGTCCCTCTCCGAGGTTGCCGGTCAGACTGTTCATCCCACCTTCAATGTCTCGCAGAAGACGCACATACTCCTCCGGAACAAGTCCACTTTCTCTGGTCTTGGGGTCCTCGGCTACCAGCCAACCCTGGCCATGGCGATATGACACCCAAATGATCTGGCCCTCCACCAGCGGCAGCTCATTTTCATTCTCCCGTTCAAAGTCAAACAAGGCTACAGCCTTGCCGTGCATCTCCTCGTCCGGTGACGTGATGGTAAATTGGTAGTCTCTGGAGTACCGCGACTGATCTTCTTCACGGAAACCAGGCGAAGACGCAGAGCTTGAGGCATCCGACTCAGACCTTGGTCCCCCATGGTCAAGATACTGGCGCGGTGGCTGCTCGCCTATCTGATATGAGTGGCGAGAGTGCCGTGCCTGTGCAGCAGAGTAGGTGACATACTCGCCGCCAGGGCCGTTGGCTTCGCCTCCCTGATTCACGTAGTAACGCTCGCTACCATCACCAGCTGTGCCCATGAAATATCCCCGCTCTCTGTCATAGTTGGCAGGGTTCGCCATGGAAGCACCACCGTTATGGCGCCCATGCCCAAGGGCAGCATGCGAGGACTTGTGCTTGCGATGCCGTGAGCTCACAACAGGGCTCTGCAGATCTTCATCTTCGCTCCAGGGTGGACCATCACCGAATTGTATCGGAGGCAAGTCGTTGCCACGACCAAAACCATCGGGCTGCCAGCCACCTGTCTCCCAGCTCATCTTGGAGTCCCAGGTGGCGGGCGGGTCCGAGAGTCGTCGAGATTCGCTCATGGGCGTGCTCAGACCGGAGGCGGGATGGGAAGGCTCGGGAAGGGGTCCATAGTGCATGGACTGCACAACCGGATAGGCGAAATCACGCACAAGGGTGTATGGGAGGCTCGATGGAAACATGGGAAAGATGTGAGAGGGCGGTCGCGATCGAGAGGGGATGGACCCGGTGGAGTATTGAGACAATCGATTCTTGGAGGCGTGGGAGAGCGGTCTCGAAAGCGTAGAATGGCGGTTTGGTGGAGAGGTGACGAGAGGCGGAAGCGGAGGATGGTTCGGATTCGAGGCCGGAGAGGCTGCCGGAGGGGATGTCGCTGGCGAGGGGGTTTGCGACATGGTGGTGGCCATGATTGAAGAGAGGTGGTCGTTGTCGACGAGAGCGCCGCCAAAGGAGACAGCAGCAAGGCTCCGTGGCCGAGCGACACTAGCCGGTAAACTTGTCAGGAGCCAACGTCGGGCAAGCGGCCTGGTAGTCCCACGACGGTTTGGTGGTTTCTGTTTGGTATGCCACTTGGTGGGGGCGACCCAAACCAAGTTCGAGCACTGGGGCAGAGACGGGGCGTCGCACTTGTCGGCCGAATCTGGGGCGCAATCGCACAAGTTGAATAGACCGCAATGATGTGTGAGCAGACGAGAAGTCGAAGGGGAAAGCGCCACGACAAAGCGCTTCGGCCGCCTGGCCTGTCTCTGGAGAAGTGAGAGGTTGGCGAGTAGCCCTAACGAGGCTGGCAAGGGAATTATGAGGGAAGCAACAACCTTCCAAGCGTTGCGAATGGGCCAGCAGTCGCAGGCAGCGTTAGAAGATGACGGAGGTCTAAGGAGTGTGGAGAAGGTTAAGATCAAAGTCCATGTAAGGGTGTCGTCAGGTGAGTTGATCTCAGCGCGTGGCTCAGACAATGTGCGGTGTTGGAGGACGAGGCCGGGTGGTTCAACTGATGATGGTGGAGGAGGTCGAGGTGGAGGTGGTGGAAGAGAGGAGTCAAAGACACAAGACAACCCACTCAGATAACCAGTGGTTGCTGCCCTGGAGCGAGACGCTGGTCGCTGGCACGATTGAGAAGGGGAGTGAGGGGGGGGTTTGTTTATGGATGGTAAGGTAGCGTGGGGTGGGCCGGTGGAAGCCTACCTTGCCTAGGTAGGTACCTACCAACCTGGGTGCCTAGGGAAGTATGATGGTACACTCGGGAAGTACTACCAGGTAGCCACCTCCTTCCCTACCCAGGCAAGTACCTACCTAATTGACCAGATTGCCTACTCCTGAGGGTAACAAAGATGCTGACGGCGGGAGCTGCCGGGTCCTATAAGGATGGCTGCTTTGCTTGCGCACTCTTACGCGCTTCGTCTTCTGAGCCCCCCCCCCCCGCCTTGGGTAAGAAGGCCTACCTCGTCTATCCTACCTACCTTAGCCCACGTCATGGCTAAG
>NW_003315035.1:1174029-1182915 GCF_000150825.1 Verticillium alfalfae VaMs.102
ATTCCTTGTACTAACCATAGGTCGTCCACCACAAACCTATGCTGCCTGTTCCGCGCAGAATGTCTTTGGAACCAGAGCTGTACCTAAGCGCGTCCGGTCACGCAGAACTCTTACTGGCCCATCTGAGCCGCCCGGCACTCTGTGTGTGCCCAACCGCCCATGAATATGTGTAGCTCCGCCATGGAAATCGGACGATGCTCAACCCCAGCCATCCATCATCTTCTATTTCTGCCCCTCCTCTTGCCTCTCAGCTCATCTACGGCGCACGGTTCGCCATGAGCACAATTTCTCCCTCAAAGCTAGAAACGTCGAGGAACACTCGCCATGTACCAGTGAACCGGGCGACGACAAAGGAACTAGTTAGTCTTGTCTTGCGCCTATATCTTGATCTTTGGGTCAAAGGGAACCTTGCTAAGCAAACCCAGGCCAGATTCTCTCGGCCATTGACCAGAGGATGGCCTCGGGAGCTTGAGCAGAACTCCAGCACGCAACAGACGGCGCATGGTCCGCCCACAGTGCCGCATGGGGTGCCAAAAGTCCCCTGCGCGAATCACATGGTTCTAACTACGAATCCTGCCAATGTCGGGTCAACTTGCTGGTGGAGAGCAATTAGCGGATCCCTGCATTGCGACTTGACATCAGCTTCCTGCTCTTGTTGCTCCGCCATGCCGCCTGGCTTGCCCTGCGTGGCAGCAAAGTGCTGCGGTGAAGTACAGGTTTCTTCGCCCCGGAGCACTTTCCGCTGGAGTATTTCGGTTTTCGCTGTTCGCACAAGTGTTTGGTGCTACTTGATGTCCTGCCGTGCTTAGGTACACTGGAAGGATTGGCGCTGAAAGCATCACGAGGCCAAGAAACGCCAGCAGCTCTTGAATTCCCGTCCAGCCAGCCTTCTTTGCTTTTTCAAAAGTCAGCTACTAGCATACTGTGCTTCTGGAAGCAGAAAACATGACCCACTAACGTGGTGGGCCGATCGACAACAGAAGGCCTTCATGCTGGACTTGAACGTGGTCACGAACGGTTACAATGGCTTTAAATATCAAGCCGAGTATAGGGTTACAAGGTGAATGTGGTGACTTCGCAAGCCTTACGTACCGGTCACTCCAAAACATGGGCTGTTCTGAAAGGTATTCGAAGGCAGAGATCGATCTTCAGAAGACACGATTAACGAGAGCCAAGTTGTGCCTCTCAGGCAAAGCTTTCTTGTTTTTATGACAAAGATGCAATGTGATGGTTCAAAGAAGCTACTTGTGTACCTCGTCGAGGGACATCGTGAATCTATTTTAGGAGGCTGACCTGGACCCGCCAGATCAGTAGCTCTGATTGGCTTCTTCGAGCGACCATTGGTTTCAGGTTGTCTGCAAGCAAAAGCCCGTTAGGCATTGGCAATCAAAGACCGCCAGCCAGCATTTCGTGCATGCTTTTATGGTGGGGGTTGCACTCAGTGTGATGACCTAAGCGAACCGCTCTGGAAGGGAAGAAAAGCAATCAGATTCAAGCGAGAATTAACCGAAACCAGATCACGCTATGCACACCTCGTCACCGACCCAACGCAACATCCACACTATCCCGACAACAAAATTCAACTCTCGGTCTCCTCTCTCTCCCAACTCAATCTTGTGCATCGCCAGTCGCTTCGCGTCGTGAAGCTCGCTGCAATATTCGTAACACATCCTTTATGGCACAACGTTCGCAGTGGAGGTAATTGAGTCAGGTATGATGAAACCCCATCCCGGAAAAACATCAATCCCCTCTCGAGCTTTCGTGATGAATTTCTTTATTGGAGCTGTCTGAACCTCGTGTTGACACACTATTACCTTACGCTAAAACCTCTGAACTATGCTCAATTGCGCTCTTTCCTCTTACCCGATACCACGTTTTTCGCGCGACGTTGCTGACCCGAACGTATCAGATTTCTCGTGCTGCCCGTGATTCGCAGCGTACGACGGTACCCTCACGACCCCGAGAGTGTCTGTTGAACTCTTCAAACATCAAAGCATGGAGACAACAAACGGCACAGCGCAGACCGTTGCGCCAAGTGGCAATGGTGAACAGACGCCCGAATCCGGAGGATTCAAGCTGAAGTTCTGCACGGTCTGCGCCAGTAATCAAAACAGGTATGCTGCCCTCACCTAATACACACAGAAGGCTGTCTTGCTAATTCTACCAAGATCTATGGTGTCCCACCTCCGCCTTGCCGAGGCTAATTACCCCGTGATATCATTCGGCACCGGTTCTCTTGTGCGCCTGCCTGGACCATCCATCACTCAGCCTAATGTGTACCACTTCAACAAGACATCCTACGACAGTATTTACCGGGAGCTTCAGTCCAAGGACCCCAAGCTGTACGTACAAAATGGCGTACTCAACATGGTTGACCGCAATCGCAACGTCAAGTGGGGTCCTGAACGATGGCAAGACTGGCAGGTCGGCATGCCGCGCCTTGACAAGCCCGATGACCGTGGCAGCCAGGGTGTAGAGGGTGGCATCGTCGACATTGTAATCACGTGTGAAGAGAGGTGTTGGGATGCTGTCATTGACGACCTCATGGCGCGCGGGGCACCTATGAATCGCCCGGTACATGTCATCAATGTGGACATCAAGGACAACCATGAGGAGGCTAGCGTTGGCGGCCGCGCCATCCTAGACCTGGCCAACACGCTTAACGCTGCCGCCACGGAGTCACGACAATCTGCCGGTGCGGCCAATTTTGACAGTGGCAGCGCTGGCGCCCGTGCTAGCTTTGACGAGCAGGTGCCTGATATCCTGGCCGCTTGGCAGGACCGCTGGCCGCATTTGCCTGCGTTGTGGACGCTGGCATGGTTTTAGAGCTGCATGATTCTGCTTCTTTTGTGTGATACGAGCGCGGCGTTATAGGAGGTTGGGATTCGGTCGGAATGAGATAAGCGGGTAAATACATCATGATACCAGGGTTTATTTATGATATATATGGTTGACTCGAACACAAGCAGTCAATTATCGTGTATACGCAGATCACCATCATCAAACGGCGATAGGAAAGACTCGTAGCGAAGCCATTGTGCTGCTGTCTTACACAAATCGCGGCTTGGATACAAGGCGGGCTCGCACTCTACACTGGCCTCACAGACCGGTCGCGCTCGCCAGTCGGAATCACCAAGACCCGTAGAACCCGTAGACGGATGACCACACATGCCGGCCTCATGATCTTCGTCTGGGTGGTCCCTTCTCCCGCCAACCGATTGGCCAGGCAGCACTGGACTTCGCCGCCTCGAGGAGCTTTACGCACCCCTGCTGCCCATCTCCACGATTCCGTCACTCGAGTGCAAGGAATCCATGTTGGCCCCCTTGCGCTTCTTTTTCGATTCGAGATCTCCAACGTACCACACAATGAAGATGGCCATAACGGCGGCCATCAGCAGCGCGTCAAATATGTAAAGGTAGACCTCGTGGGTGATGAGGTATCCGTCGTTACCCTGGATGTACTCGATGACACGGAAGATGCTACGCACGAGGATGATGGCGCTGGTTCCGTACAGCACGTACAGTGCTCTCACGGCAGACGACCTCGATCGAGACAGCGTGGGGCTCTCGTCAGACGGTATGAACAGCACCGATGTGCAGACGAAGAAGCCAAAAACGACGATCTGGACGAATAGACCGCCAATGATAACTTTCTCGCCGAGCTGAAGAGGTCGTAGTCCCGGCAGCAGAGAGGCCGGCGCCGCTGGCTTGGACTGTGAAGGCGATGACGTCGCCCGCAACGAAGATGCGGGTGACCCAGTTCACCGGAATGAGCGAGAGGTGCTCGGCACGGCAGGTGCGAATGAGGCGTCCAAGAATCATGTAGATAGAGGCGGCGAAGAGAGCGGGGGCCACGAGGATAAAAGTGCCCTGGATGGCGAAGGCCATGACACTTTCAGGGTCGAAGTGACCCCCAGATTCGGAATGCATAGCCAACTACTTGAACTATAGATTGAACGCAAATTAGTTAAGTGATGCGAATAATCATCTTGCTGGTCATCAACGCTTTCTATTCGTGCCAAAGAGTGATGAGGACAAGTCCCGTGTCGGGGACGAGTTAATATGGGCTGAACTTACATAGACCACCAACCGTGAATGCAGTGAAATAATAAGCTTTAGCCCGAAGCAGACGCCATACATGCAGTGCTGTCAGAATAGCAAAGACAACTGTCGATGTGATGCTAGCAGCAAGCGCAGGCTCGTAATAGTACAGAACAAAATCGATCTCTTTGCCGCCGGCGCCACTTGTTTGATCGTTGTCGGACATGATGGATGGTGGAAAGCACGCCTAGAAACCTGCGGGACTTGCGAAGACCATGAACAAAGGTGCGAGTCGTCCAGCACTTCGTGGGCCACGTTTGGTCAAGTAGTTCAATCACAGGGAAACAAAACACCCACCACCCTGCCGGGTAAGTTCCTTAAATATCATCCGCCATGACGAAAAGCCCACCAGCTTATTCTGCCAGCGACTGGTGGATGCAGAAGTACGATCGCTCGCGTCTTCGCAAATCTCGGGTCAGCCCCGAACCCGACACATACGAAGCCGCGGGTTCGGATCGCCCCACCATCCTCAAGCCTGCTAGATAGGCGTAACTTGGCGGAATCTCGTAGTGACGATACCCTTTGATGCAACAAATAGATAAGTCTACGCAAGATGCGATTCAACATTTGATGAAACATGCAATGGACGTATGCCAGGATATCCGAAGCGTCAGACAGGAGGTCTCGGGTTCGAGAGTAGTTTCCTCGTGCTCAGCAGTGTTTCCCGGCCAGTGAGATAGGCAGACCGCAACGACTGTGGACAGCACAAGTGTGGCTGGACAACTTTTGGCCAACTGAGTTCAATTATGGTCATGATCGAGTTGGCGAGCGATCGAAAGAGTTGAAGATATTGAGAGAAGATCCAACCTGTGGCAGAGTTGAAAATGAGATAGCCTTGCTGACGTGTAAAGACGAGATCGAGGGTGGTGAGAACGCAAAAGGGGTTCACACTTCCCAGGTTCACGGGGACTTACGTGCATCTAGTGTCCGAACGAAATTTGGCAGACAACGTGATTGTCCTATGCGTGGGTTGTTCTCAGACAACTTCAAGCCAGTGCGTGTAGAGCGAGTGGCTGCATGGCGTGCACGATCGATCGTCAGAGTCGCCTATGATGGCTTCGCACGACGCATCACTCTCATGGATGCACCATCGCTGCTCGAACTGCCGCATTGCAAGCGGATATTTTGATCGCTAACTATAAGCCGAGATGCCACAGCGATTGACGAGCTCTGGCGCAAGGAACGATCGAATGCGGGCACCGGGCCCGTCAGATCCGATAAACCTTCTCGGTGCCGTGAACTAAACAATGCGGTCTGTATCGGCAGTTTGCACGACCGCAACAAGCCACAGCCGGAGACAATGTCGGCAACATGGCCGTATCCGGATGAGCGAGAGCGATTCGGAGACCACATAGACACTCAACGCTTGTTGGGGATTGATACAGTAGCCCGTCTGCCGCCACGGCAGGGCATCAAAGCCATCGCTTCCGCCGGGCTTCCTGCCCCCTTGTCAAGAAAAAAGTACGTTCAGTCTAATTAGGCGACATGGCTGACGACAGCAATCAAACGGTTGACCTGGAGATCCTACGCTCCAGCTTTCGTCAAGCTCGAAAGGGACAATCCAGACGTGACGGAGGAACGGGGCATCGTTGCTATCCTGGCCAGTCGCAGTTGACAAGTCGGCGAAGGCGGTTGTCCACTGTAGAGGGATATGAGGGCGAGTCCATGGGGTTAGTAGACAAGTGATGTACATGTACATACAGCTCACCAGGCGGTAGGGCGAGGCAGGGTAAATCCTGTCGCTGTGCTGCACCAGTAGGGAGGCCTTTTCTTGGCTGCTGCACTCACAGACACTGGCGCCCCTGCTTGTCTGTTAGCGCGCGCGGGAAAATCGAACGGGCCAGACCAATAGGCATGTCCTGTGCCCTGGATTTCCCCTGAACCATCGTTCCCTGCAGGCCGTCTTTTCTAAGGGGCAGAAGGCCGGAGGGCAGAAGGGGAGAGGGGGCTGGAAACTGCTCCGATGGTTGGCGGCTTCGAATTACGCTAAAGACGGTGTAGGAGGGGCATGGGAAAGGGGTATGTATACTGGTGCTCACGCCCTCGCCACGAGTCAGAAGATCGACTGTCAGTGCAGGTTTACCCCGTCGAAGCGAGTATGCCTGTTGAGATGAATGCAAAAGCTGCTGGTCATGTTGGCGTTAGACTAGATGCATCGGCATTGAGGCTATGTCTGAATTACGGTGGTGCTAAAATGACGGGACGGTCGCTGACTTGTGACAGTGACATAGAGAGGGAGAAGCTGGAAATGGCACTGGGGAGGGCCTGGTCCCTGCCCTGGGAGGCCCTGGGAAGCATCCAGAAGGAGAAGTGACGAGGTTGAAGGGGACGAATAAGATTGGAGTAACGGGGCTGAGTATACTTGCTGTACCTGACTTCAGGTCGCCCACCATGGTACGGGCGCATAGGGGCCCGAGGATACTTATCGAGACTTGTAGCCTCATTTCCCGCGAGATCTCTGGACGTCCCCACCCGCTCTGAACTTGGCTCAAGTGGCCTCTGATTGGAGGTTTGGTCGCACTTCCCCTGTTGGACTTGGTTGACGTTTCATGCTTCACCACGCCGTCGCGGATTCTCGAGTTCCCAGATCCATCCAACGGCTCCGGCAACTTCTCAACTTCTTGTCATTTCGGTCTGCCTTGGGTACTCACTGTTTAGCATCGCGATCACGGCAGCCCAGGGCGTCGTTGCACTCCATTCTAGGAGTTGTGAGTCCCGCAGCAACGCAAATCGAGATTCACCTGGGATCTTGTTATCGATTCCACCCACCCTCGATCCCCCCCCAGCCACAGGCAACGAGTCGAGACGAGACATTCCGAAGTCCAGCAACCACCCTGACCAGCACTGCAACGTTCCACAACTTCGAAATCTCCTGCCCTCACGCCCTTGGTCCCAGCCTCATTCTGTTCGTCATCACCATCGATTTGTTTCATTTTTCCTCCTTTACACCGGCAACGCGTTGCGGAGCCCCTTGGCAGCTTGTACTTGACCGATCGGCACCCAAGAGGAAAAAAGCAAGGCGACACGGCAGCAACCCAACCCCAAGCCACAAGTAATTACAACCTAGCTTGCCTTTGTTCAAATATTCCGACGCCATCTTTGACTCGCGACGAGTTCTACCTGCTTGACCCGTCGTCACGCCCACCTCCTCGACCACCCAGTATACCATGAATGGACGAAATGCGCCACTGTCCCCAGTCTCAGTAGGCGGAAGCGAATGGTCCGGCATTGACAAGTACCAATCTATGGCCGACGACGGCTTCAACCGAGGGAATCTCGTCTCTCCTCCCAATTCTGGCGGTTCGAACGGGGTCATGAATGGTGGATTCTCATCCGGTCCTCGAAGCACTGGCGGCCCCTCGCCGCCGCCTTCTATCGGCCGATCAAGCAATGGCACTAACCTATACGCGCGGAGTGAGAGTGGCAGGAGTCAACGGGAAGAGCATGTGGAGGCGGTATTGGGACAACACTACATTGCCTTAAAGGACTACTTGAGCGGACGCGACGGAAACACAAGCAAGCCTTTGAACAAGGCCCAGGATAAGCTGTTGCGCTTGTCTGCCGTGCAGTTCCTTGAGCTCAGTACTGATGTCTTTGACGAACTGCTTAGGAGGCAAGCCCTCGCGCGCCGGCCGCCTGGCCCAAATGGTCAGGGTCCTCCTCCTTACCTCACACCCGAGCAAACATTCCACCCCAAACGCAACCAGGCGCGCCAGAAGCTCTCCTCGCTCGGCCCTCCTCGCTTCAGAGATCTGGCAACAGACGTTTATGTCGAGTTGGAAAGGAGGTATCCTCGCTTTGCAGCAGGGGATATCCCGCGTCCCGGCAGCAACATGTCGATGCGCGTACCGCCCAGCCGATCGGGCACGCCGCTGAGTGGTATGCAGAACGGCTTCCCGCCAAGAAACCAAAGCCGTATGAGACGGCCGTCCGATGCAAGTTCCATCCGCGGTGCTATGCCTCCCCAAGACCCATATGGCGTTCCTCCATCACCAGGTCTGCCCAACGGTGACTATGGCCGTCCGATGCAGAAGCAATTTCAGAGCAACACCATTGTCCCGAACAAGAGCACCATGGTGGAGGAGGATGATGACGGCAGCCCAGATAACGACGAAGATCGCGACGCTTTCGGATTGGACAAAAATGGCAACAGGACAAGTGATAAGAGCCAGCGGACTACGGAGACCTCTGAGGTAACAAACTCATGCCTTCTGCTGCACGAGTTAACTGGGAAGATACTAACAGCACAAAACAGGCTGACAAGAAAATGCTTGAGGAATATCGGAATCAGGTCAAGGATCTGACTGAACGCCTCGACATCATGGAAGAGGCAGTAAAGAGAAAAGATGATGAGCTGGCTGGCGTGCTCGATGGCGAACGGTCCCGTGCCTCGGCCAACAACATGGAAAAGCAAGAGTGGACCGATTTGCGCACAAATCTCGAAAACCAGCTTGCAGATGCTCAGGGCCTCAACGATTCGTTAAGACAGGAGCTTGACCGCGCCCAAGGAGATCAGGTTCACGCTCGGAATGACTATGATCGTTTGCGAAACGAGCATGATCGCATTCAAGACGATATGGACCGTATCAGAGACGGTCACGCGAACGAGATAAGGGACCTGAGGGATCAATTGGAGGAGATGCGTCAGAAGAGCATGAACGTCAATGTCATGCAAGCATCGACATCGAGCAATGCGCCGTCGGATCCTGAGTTGATCCAGGAGAACCAGCAGTTGCGACAGGCTCTGGAGGAGCAACAACAGGTCACTGACGAAGGCTCGCAGGG
>NW_003315035.1:1183067-1189183 GCF_000150825.1 Verticillium alfalfae VaMs.102
TTCAAAGACCATTGAAGGGCTGGAGCAAGAAGTCCGTGATTGGAGGAATCGCTATGCTCGCACCAAGACACAGCTGCGCAATTTCAGGGCCTCGTCCCTCGGCCTCACCATCGACCAGGACGCTGGAAAATATGTTCGCGAGAAGGGCTTTACCGAAGAGAACGGACTCGTCAAGGATGTTCATGTGACAAAGTTCCAGATCTCAATCGACGAGCTCCTTCAGCGAGCACGAGCTGACGACCCGGAGAAGATCATTGATGCCATGAAGCATGTTGTTGTTAGCGTCAGGCGCATCACGAAGGACATGGCGGAATCTCCTCCCCACGACGAGACGGTTGCGCAGGAGCAGGCTAAGTTGAAAGGCAAGGTCTCGTCCACTGCAAACGCGATGATCACGGCGTCGAAGAACTTTGCAGCTTCCGCCGGTATCTCACCCGTATCTCTACTCGATGCCGCAGCTTCCCATCTAGTCGCCGCAGTCGTTGACCTTCTGCGGACCGTCAAGATCCGAGCTACCCCTGCCGGCGAGCTCGAGGATGATGACGACGGCACCATCACGCCTGTTGATTCGACTGGATTTTTCTCTCCCCGCACCAATTCGATCCAGCAACCCATCTCTGCTCAAGATCTTCCGCCGCCGCCTCCTTTCCAAGGCTTAGGTGCGAACCGTGCTAGCGTCGACTCATCTGCCTACAGCCCTGTCAGCTCTCCCCGCCAGTCTGCTGATCCGTATGGCCGCCGGCCCGTTTCTCGTGGAGCCAATGGCATGGGCAACGGCACGGGCAACGGCATGGGCTATATGGGAATGAACAAGGCACAACCACCAGCGCCAGCCAACAACTACGGTGGCCAGTCTGATAGCCGCTACGAGGATCTGAAAATCTACCTGGAGGACCAGACAGCTATTCTTGTCCAGAACATTCAGAACTTGGTCGGGTCTATTCGAAGCGACGCCACCATCTCCCAAATATCGTCGGAAATCGATGGCATCACCAATGTAGTGAGCAAGGTCGTCGCCGAGACCGAGAGCACGGGCAACGGCAACTTGACGGCTCGTTTGGCGACATGCCGTGACCGCCTCCTAGAGGCCAATGACCGGGGTATCGACCTATCTTCGTCAGGACCAACGAACGGGACTGGCGGATGTGGACGCAGACTTTGCCGCCCATCGCCTTCGAGATTGCGCGGGAGACCAAGGAGCTTGTGCAGCGGGTTGACCGACTCGTTATGAACGACGGGGCTGATGACGATTTTGCTTGAGAAGCCGTTGTCGTCCGCCGCAATAATGGCTCTCAGCCAAGCTTCTCACGCCACATTAACTTGGCACACGCTTGATATCAAATCAAAGCAGCTTTTAAATCATGGGTTTCCTCGCCGAAGCTCAGTACTGCTTGTAAGCTCCTTGCCGCCGTAGCGGAATTTAGGATTATATACTCAGGGGGCTAAAGCCACCCCTAAGCATGGCCGCACTTGGCCCAGCCGAGTGGGCTTTCGATTCTGAGGCTCTACGTCCGCGGGGTTACACTTTTTTATATGCTTTCCATGCAGAAAGCCAGCGTTGATTTCCCATGTCGCTCGCTTCGCATCACAGGCGCAGGTACGAGCGCAGAAAGGACATTCGTTTTACGGTGGAAGGGCGGGGATGACTGGAGATGATATCCAGGGGCCAGGGACTTTGGACATGTACGCATTATGCGTGACGAGCAACTCCGGGCATGATGGAGGATGATGGAGGGAGGAAGTGCATGGCAATGGGTGGAGCTGTCTAATGTTAGTGAAGCCCCGTGAGGCATGAGCCCGGGTGTGAATGGAAGTACTGATAGATGACTACCTTGGTTGATTGGTCGTGATTTCTTGTTGGTGCAGGATCCTCTGATGACTTGTTCATACTTTACATGGCCACGGGACGAAGGCTACATCACTTCTGACATTCATCTCGTCAAGACAGAGGGTGGCTATGAGAGAGAGACCCTACCATGCGTAACTGGCCACCCTGGCTGAGACGGCGATGTGTGACTGGTGGCGGCTTTGAAGATGATGGCCCTAAACACCATTACCATGGAGGGCACGAGTGCAGACGGCACATGGTACATACGTTCACATATCAACCAACCCCGTATGGTGAGGCTTGACGCTATTGACTCGAGCTAGGGAAGCCGCCGCGGACTGGGCTTCAGTCCTAATGATAAAAGCCGCTCAGCTGGACACAGCAATGTAAGGTGCCTGAAGGTGTCTGCGTGAGTGTGTTGCACCGACGGTGTCTGGGGCAGCCGTCCGCTCGGTCGTGACCGAGACCTCTCTAGGTTGCACTTTCAGCATGCTCAACCTCGCATGGTGTTATCTTGTTCACTCTTCTTTGATACCTCTTTTCCTGTATATCCTGTATACTGTGGCACTTGCGCATCTCGGACGATACACGCCAGATATAGGCTCCAAATCCCAGTGCCTTGAGAATGGCCTTCAACAAGGATGACGCCTGGAGCACAAAGTGAAAGACGAGGGGAAGGAGAGGGGGGAGGGTGTAACCATGTATGCAGCGCCAGCCTTCAGCCCTTCGTGCTTCTGCCGCAGACAAGAAAACCCACTCGCCCTATGAGCTTTGAAGCTGATGGCCACATTCAGCCCCATCGCGGCACCAACTTGCTCTTTGATGAGCTTTTGGGGGATACGTAGTGCCACAACGCCAGCAGGATGTGATAATACACACTTCCTCTGCTTCACAGCACAGCAGCTGCCAATCCGCAGCGCCTCTATTGGCTCTGAAAGGCGCCCTCCGGCTGTTTGTCCGCGATCTCGAACAGCCACGGTTCACGACGGGGCAGATAGCGACGCCGCTTTTTAGCAGGGGGTAGATCGTGGCGTAGAGGACTAGTTGGTAGGGTGCTCATATGAACGTTGCTTATCGAGCTGAGTTGTGGGAGTTGCGCCGGACCGGGTCACCTTGTGGTTTTACGAAGGCGCCTCAGTATCAGCTCCCGAAGACGATGCATAGAGGCAGTTCATAGCATGAGCACCGCTCCAGAAGCAGCTTCAATGTCCCCGACACCTCTAATCTCTTTATTTTGCTTTGTGATAGACACTCATGAATCCCTAGGTGACCTTGGAAGGCTACTATCGCTGAGTTGTCGTTGTCTCGCTTGTCTTCTCGCAACAACCATCAGCAGGCAAATCAAAACACAATCGAAAGCATTCAAACCCCTCCTCATCACTATGGCAGACTCCCACACGAGCAAGCACTCTTCCCAATGCCTCGCAGGCCGTGAGCATATACCCGCCTATCCCCGCGGCTTCATCGCCCTGCGCATTGTCCAGCTTGCCTCGGCCTCATCGCCCTCGGCCTCTGCGCCTTCGGTGCCTACCTCTGGCCGATTTCGGGTAACTGCCTCATGCTCTTCGTCGCCGTCGCCACCCTCATCGTCACCATCTGGCTCGTCGTCGCCGAGTACTCTCTACTCCGTATCTACAACTACTGGGCCGTCCTCGCCCTCGACATCTTCCTAGTTGTCTTCTGGCTCTGCGCATTCGCCCTCCTCGCCTCCCAGGCCGCCTTTGTCTTGAGCGACACCGCCTACTGCGATGTCTACGACTGTTACTCGTCCGAACCAACGGGGCTGTACTTTGTATTTGCCGCCTGTATGGCGGCCGCGTCTGCGATCGGCGGGTTGCAGTTGTGAGTTTCTCCTTGCATTTCGTCCTCTTCTTCTCCCCTCTTCATCTCCCCTCTTCATCTCCCCTCTTCCTTTTTTTTTCTAATTCCTCGTCGTGCTCCTGATGTGATGGGCTTTTGCTGAAGCCTAGGAAATAGCGCCCTATTTGTTACCTCACTTGCTATCCACAGTACAGTGCTGCATCGTCACCGCAAAGCCGGCCTGCACTGCACCCCGCAGAACTTGCCCGGCACTCGCAACACCACCGCCGACGGAAAGAACACCATCCAGGCCGCTTACCAGCCTGTCCACACAGCCACCGCGCGCAGCGCTCCGCCATACGCGCAGCAAGACGGAACGCACAGCAGCACTCAACAGCACCAGCAAAACCAGCCTCAGGCGCATCATGGTCAGATCTACTCCCCTCAGCATGTGTCAACACTGCCGAGCACACAGCATGACGGGGCCTTGCATGTTCATATGAACCCTCGAGAGCGGCATTCCCCTATGCCCCTGAATGCGCACGAGGTGGCCGTGCCGCAGCAGTATTGCTGTCCAGGCGCACATACAGGTGCAATGGCATAATCGCAAGACCGGAGCGATTTCGGTCGAGGTGAGAGGTGGAAATTGAGAGACGAGGAATGGGAAGTGAGTCTTTGACGAAGGAAAAGATCTCGAATGTCGGGAGAGAGATCAAATTCTAGGGTTTATACAGGTTGTGCGTACAGTATCGGGTTCAAAGATCGAGGACCTGCCTCTTCTTTTTGCAGTCCATTATTCATGGACCCTGCCAGTCTTGCTCGAGCATATGTAGATACTCGCCAGCCACTCTCCATCTTTGATTGATGCTGGCGAGACCCTCTTTCGCGATTGTTGAAGCGTCCACCACCACGCTATGCTCTTCTTGAGCCAGCCATGAGAAGTTGTTTCCAGCGGAGTACAGCGCGTCAAGTATCAAGGGACTCACACGACGAAGAATTGAGCCGCTGCTGTCGAGCAAAGCGTGGTCAGTGTCGAGTCCCAGCTCCAGACCGACTGTTGAAACCGGAGCCGGGGATGGATGTAAAAGTTGGGAGAATATATCTCGACTCAGTAGACTGATGACCTGACGACTAGTTGTCCGCAGGCCTCGGAGTGCTCTGTCCGTAGATTTGCCTCCTGTGTTGAGGAGGGGAGGTAATGGGGGTGGCCAACTGTACGTCTCCTGTAGCAACAACGTTGCAGATAGGAGTACGGCTTGCGGGGCCAAGTAAGGATTCCCAGCTTGTCGAAGCCCAAGAAAAGGGTCAGTGTGATATGTAGGCAGCGAGTAGCCTTGCCGGCTAGCATTTTGCTTCCCCATCCCACCACCCGACGATGCATGCAAAGAGGGGTGTCCAAATAAGGACATAGCGGCACCTAGCTAAAGAGCGGCTGATCTGTGTTTTCCCTGAGATGTTGGCCATCAATCGAACGTGCGCTAGAACGCGAGATGCGAGCGTTGCAGCTTCGCAAAGCCGTGAGAAGGGGCTGGGATCTCCTGTAAACAGGGATGCGACTGTGCGTTGCGTGACTAACGAAGGACTGTCGTCGTCCTGCACATAAAATCAGTACGCTTTGAACGAACCGACTTGCAGACAATGTTGCGTTCCATACCCATATTCGATCATTTGCTGGCAAGATTTCGTGTTCGGGCGGATCAGGAAGGATACACTTCTTCTGGTTTCCGAGGCAGACGATTCGGTCAAGAACCACAATCGCCCACCAGGTCCGTCTACGCTCTTCGAGCTCGACCCATGTTGTCTACGCACCAAGTTAGACCCCATGTCATGGGGGGATCAAGCGTCGATTGAGCGGGGGAACGCACGGCGCTGTTGAGGAGTATCGAGCTCTCATGAATGTCGGGCAACCCTAGAAAGTCGGCATACCGAGCGCAGCCCCCTATTGTTGTCCATGCCGCAGGATAGATGCCATGACTGTACTCATAGATAGCTATGAGGACCATTGATTGTAGAACCATGATTGAGGGGATACCGCCGTGTTGAAGTGACAGAACAAACCGCTTTGCCGTCAGATAGATGTAGTGGTCGGCAGCGGCGACGGAGGGTATTGGAACTGTGGTCACGAGCTTCACGGCTAGGAATAGCATCGCTAGGTCCGAACCCCCTTCCAGAAGAGAGTGGCCGTTCTGCATACGACTTTTCGAGATGATAGGCAGCCAGAGATGTATTGTAACAAAATATTCGTTGATGGCTTGCTGAATCTCAGCGGGCTCGCCTAGCTGCGCGAGAACTTCCTGTCCAGGGATCAGCATATCGACGGATTCACTCAGCCGGACTATGCTGGCCATACTCCTGATGTGCTAGCATACCTCGGGTATCTCGACTACGGGCTTTGGCAC
This sequence comes from Verticillium alfalfae VaMs.102, assembly GCF_000150825.1. NCBI lineage: Eukaryota > Fungi > Ascomycota > Sordariomycetes > Glomerellales > Plectosphaerellaceae > Verticillium > Verticillium alfalfae. The sequence goes on from NW_003315035.1 coordinate 1,189,095, forward strand.
GACTCTTCTCATCCGCTTCCAAGTGGACAAGTCGAGGAAGAGACTCGCTGGAAACTGGACTGAAACGGGTGGTTGCCACGAAAAATCGG
>NW_003315035.1:1189283-1191258 GCF_000150825.1 Verticillium alfalfae VaMs.102
GACATAGTTTGGGACAGCGTTGGGTGGTGGCGATCCTCCAAGACTTGCCACAGAGCCCGAGCTATTGGTATTCAGGCGAGTCTCGAGCTCTTGCAACTTCAACTGAAGAGCAGCAAAGTCTTCGGGGGTCGGAGCGGGTACGGCGTCTGTGTAGTCGCAGTGCCTGCGCATGCGTACACAGAGGCCGCACGATGGCAAGGCCTTGTCGCATTTCCGCTTCTGCCTTTTGCAAGTGCCACACGCCTGTGGTGCTCTGGTAGAAGACTGTTCTGACGAGGACTCTGATGGAAAAGATAGCGACATGATCAGGGTTGAAGAGGCGTTGTGTATGCTCGAGCAGGAGTCGTGCCTCTTACAGGGTATGAGGCAAAGCCCAAAGTCAAGTCATAGGGCTGAGTGAGACCAGTCAAATCCGGGGGATGGGGGGCAGGGTTTTGAGGGGCCGTCCGAACAACTCGGAAAAAGTTTCGAGGGCAGCAGGAATTTGTCAGGTACCGGCTGGCGTCAGAGTCCTTTATGTGGTACTCGGGGAGGCCAAGAGTAAGCATCTTGACCCGGGGTATCCACGGACTTGGGAGTCGGGAGAAACGGATTCAGAGGGCATCAACCGGAACTGGCGAGAAAGAGGGTTCCATACCGACCCCCTGATGTTCACCGGTTGAGAGACTGGGCTGGCCCTAGGTCATCGCGGGGCTGTGCTTGTCTTCTTCGGCGGCTGCGGCCCACCATTTAGGTAGGTCGCACATACGTAGGAGGTATGGCCCAGGTGTGGGAGGATGGGAAGGCATATGCCGGAAGGACTCCATTTCATTCCATGGCAGTCTGTGGTCTGCGGCCCGAACCAAGCGCGCCAGAGGCTGGGAATCCCGTGGCCGGCCCAGAAAACTGTATCACGGACAAGCTTCGGTTCCAAACAACCATCGCCAAGCCGAAGACCAGACGCGGTCAAGTTGCCCTGTTGGGATGCGCTTGAGTGAGTGGGGGTTTGCCATATAAGGTAGACTGGCGGCTGCGATTGAATAGATGTGGAAAGGGGTGGGAAGGGAGGGGTGGGTGTTGCTGACGATCGTCCGTCCTGGTTCCATGACTGGAGGGCTGGACAGCCAGATGTGTTGGTGGTGATTTCGGTCCAGGGTAGGTAGGTGAGGTAGGTCAGGTATCTTAGGCAGTGATGAGACATCACCGGGTGGAGTTGAATGACGGGTAACGGACGTGCTTGGAAGCGGTTGTGTCGATGCACCAGGGTCAACTGACAGGCTACTGATCCAGTGCTAACTAAGGTGGTAGTAGGTAGTAGGCAGTACCTACCCCCCCCCCTTAGAAGGCAAGAAGGCACCTCCCCTCGGCTCGGGCAACGTTGGAGGAGGTGCCAGGGCAGTAGCGCAGTTGCACCTGTAAGATGGCTTTCCGAGCACGGGATTGGCTCAAGTTCCGAGAAACTGCCAAGACCTGTCGTTCAGCTGGCAGGGGCGGTTGGACCAGTCACAACCCATTCAGGTACGAGCCCCCAGGACAGCTTCGGGCTTCCAGAAGTTCAGTCGACATTAGACTCGATCCTGGGAGAGGCACAGGAGAATGATTCCTTCGTCTGTCTTTGCTCGATCCGGGATGGAGCCATCGCTCATCTCCTTGCTCATGCTATCCCTGACGTCACACACATTGGCGCTTCGGCATGTTGCCCTATGGCAGGGCTGAGCAAGGGACGTGTGATGCCGCAGCAGCCCAGCTGAGAGAGGTAGGTATCATGGTTCCAGGTGCGCTTACTCTGCGTCCTGCACCTGCTCTGCACCTTCGCTGCGCCTGCGCCTGCACTTACTTACCTACTTACACCTGCACCTGCACCATGCGATCCTCCCGTCTCCACTGCCCATCCACCCCGGCTCCGCCCTTCTGCCCTTTCTCACTCCCGCATCACCCCCCTCCTGCCGACATGATCTAGATGGACCCAGTCAGAGCAGTCAGAGAGGCAGAGGGA
>NW_003315035.1:1191738-1204908 GCF_000150825.1 Verticillium alfalfae VaMs.102
GTCACCTCTGGATCTTCACATCCTTGCCCCTACAACCGACCGCTTCTTCTTCGTCTCACCCACCCTCATCTTGCAATCGTCACGTATCATCATCGGGCCCCGTCACCGTTGTAGCCTCTACCATTCCGTGTCTCCTTGTGCCCTGCCTCTTTCTCTCTTCCCCGGCCTCGCATTCGCACCAATGCAGCATGGCTGACTCACCTAATCGGCCCAACTATGGCAGCCTCAGCAATCGCAGCACCGCATCCCGGAGAAGCCGACCTTCGATGCGTGTCACATCGGCTCGCTCATCCGTGGCCTACGATGACTACCCCTCCTACCTGCACCCCCACGCGCTTCGCTCCGTCAGCTCGCGCTTCTCCCTTGGCGATTTTGCCGCCACGAGAAGCGAATTTGACTTTGACGATGATGCGTCCTCCATCTTTGAGAGGGCCACAGTCGCATCCGAGGCTGGTGACGTAGCCGGTGATAAGTTCGTCGGCGTTGGTGGTCTGAACCTGGATCTAGATCAGGCCAACGGGCCTGGTCAGATGGTCATCGAACACAGGGAGGACGACGACGAGGGTGGCCCATCGGGCGACTATTACGACCTTCTCTGTCTGCCTCAAGACCCCTTGCTCACTCCACGCCGCATTCGACGGGCATATTGGACGTTGCTGGCTCTGCTTCTCGACGACACCTACCCAGAGAACTTGAGCCCTGTGGCGACGGCCTATCTGAACGAGGCGCAGTATGCCTTTGAGACGCTCATCGACCCGGCGAGACGGGCCCATTACGATATGACGTCGCGAGCCTGGCTTATCACAGATGACGACTTCCAAAAGGAGAATTCTGAGGAGCTTTACGAAGACGCCCTGGTACACCACCAATGGCTCGCCCAGCGTCGAGACTTGGAATCATCGGCCATCACCCTACGTCTCGATGCTTCTGCTCTGGTCCAAGGTGCGCGCCAACTAGGGAACCGAAATGTTTTCTTACAGCCGCTCGACTTTGCACTCAGCCAGTCAGTGACAACTGCTCTCCCTCACTTCGGCCGCTTCTTGATGAGTCTTGTCGACGACCGACGATTTACATCACACGCGCGAGCCACTGGCGCGCTTACCGAGCTGACGGCAGCCCCGAACGTTTACCTTCCTGCGCCAGAGCTGACCCTGTCGGGCTCAGCTTACGGACTTTTCGATGTGGTAGCCATCCCCACCAGCCTGCCCGACCTAATCTACCCCTTGCACACGCCTCGAACACTAAGCCCCAAGCTCCCACGTCTGGCCACAGGTGCCTTTTTTCCGGGCGTCAACCTCGATTTGCACCAGGACATTCTCCGCCGGACTGCAGATGGTGGTGTTTTGAAGTCGTTTGTTCGGTTCTACTGTGACCCTTTGGGACGAAGGCTAGGCACTTGTCTCTCGCATGAGGTGGCTGTCGGCAAGAAACCTCTGACCATCGAAGTGAATACGCAGTCCTCACGCATAGCCTCCCACACCCTCTCTCAGGCTGCCGCCGGGCTGAGCTATCCAGTGGGGAACGGCCTTGCCTATATCAGTGCCGGCAGCGATGGTTGGCGAGGAGACATGATTGGCACCCTTTCAGCGAACCAGAACCGGGTTGAAGGGGGTGATCCTAGTGTCGGGCTCCCTCTTGTATCAACACCCACACTTGAGCTTGGATTTGCCACGGCTTCTGTGCGGCCCTTGACAGCTCTCGGACGCTATGATCCACAGCTGACCAGTGGAGGTATATACGGACTGGACCACGAAACGGACGGCCCAGAGGACGGGTCCTGGTCTGCACATGCGTCACTGACTTCGAGTACAGCCACGGGATCCCTCCGCTACAGTCGGGATGTCTCTGGCTTGGGCAGCTCGTTTTCCGGTACCGACAGCCGTATCGAGATCGAGCTTGCTTCCAACTCAATGTTCGAGCGGCATCTTGCCGTTCGGACTCTGTGGCGCGTGGGCGTCCATGCTAAGCTTGGACTTGAGGTTGGCGTCGGCAGTCGCGCTTTCCACCTATCGCTGTACTGGTCCCGCCTCAAGCACCGGTTCAGTTTTCCTCTACTTCTTTCATCGCCAGGCACAACGGCATCTGTGGGCGTTGTTTTCTGGGCTGCTTTACTGCCCTTCCTCGCCATGGCCGGCGTGCAGTACGTGTCGGCTAAGCGCCCAGCTTCAAAAGCAGAAGTGTCCGGGACGAACACAACAGAAAGGATTGAATCACGCATGGCGAGGAAACGGGCTGAGGCCGAGGAGGTTGCAGCAGTTCTGACGGGCCCTGTTGAGGCCAAGCAGCAGCGTCGGCGTGAGATAGAGGGTCTCGTGATTCTAGATGCTAAGTATGGCGTCCAGTCTGCGCTGGAGGACGGCAGCGGCAGTCTGTGGAGCGCTGGAAAAGTCGCAAATGTGACAGTCGCGACGGCGGCACTTATTGACAGTCAAGGCCGTCTCGTAATCCCAACAGGCGTGAGGAAGAGCGGAGTGCTTGGGTTCTGGGACCCCGCGCCCGGGACCGCCAAGGTGCTGCAGGTACGGTACGTGTATGGCGGAAAAGAGGGAGTGGTGGATGTCAAGGGGCGGAGGGCGCTGGTGCTTCCGCCTGTGCAGGATGATGTATGAACACGTGTTATGACTTATGTGACAATCGAGAATGTCCAGTATCTTTTCGGAACACAAGAGATGCCGAGACATGACAGTTATATAGAAGCAGAGGCCTCGATACAAATAGAGATGGCCAAGACGCTTACGAGTGTGTACAAAAACTTGTTCAAAGAGTGAGCTGTGTTTGTAGTAAGATACAACTGATGGTTCAGACGGAAAAATGATGCGTATCCAGTCGAATCCCACCGAATGAAGTATTGTCACATCAGCGTTGCTGTCAACCTTGGCTATATCAGTATCGTCGACCCGTCTTTCGAGGCTCCTGCCATTTATGAGCTCAACGCAGTACGGGGCGCCAGCCCTTGCGGCCTACGAAGTCCACGACGCCTCGTCACGGAGAACGTCACTACCGAGACGCCCGTGATGAGACTACGCTCGACTTCGGGTCCGTGGACATAAAAGGGTATGTCAGAATGTCGTCTCCCCCGGGACTGCTCATCTTCTAATTCCAGGAATAGCTTCTTCACCCCACCCCCTCTCCTTTTCTTGACGAAGCCGCTCGCCGCTCGGTCCATGGAGAGGTACCACCTACGTTGGTGGACGCTGCCGATGGTGTTCTTTGCGCCAGGATAGGCGTTCGTGGCGCGGACTTGAGCGTCTTCCAATTCTTCAACCTCCTGGCGCATGGCCTGTGACAGATTGGCCGGGCCCGTCAAGGGTTTCGACTCCTCCTCCGAGACGACTTCCCTTGCATCAAGCACATCATCGTCCAGTTCCTCGTCCTCTTCTTTCTCGGAAGACGACGAATCGATCTCCTCGCTCGTCTCCACGATGACCTCCTGCTTGTGGATCATCCTTCGTCTCCTCCTCTGCGGAGCCGCTCTGCTGGCTGACCTGCTAGCCTTCTCCCTCCCCTCCCTATCTTCCTCCTTCGTCAGCCGCAGATTGAGCGTGTAGCCCCTCGCAGCTTCCCCCCGTGCAGCCGGACCCGAATCTTCCTCTCGGCAAAGGCATCCCGCAGCTTCTCCTGCTCCGTCCTGCCGTCCTCGGCCCCGTCCTCGCTTCGCTCTGAATCAGGATCAATCTCGGGCGCAGACTTGGACCGCCGCCCGAGCACCTCATACGTGCCCGTGTCCCAGACAAGCAGCGACCCGGTGGCCCGCGACGCCGTCTCGACGAGGTGGTTCCACAGACAGTGCACGCGCGTCTCGGTGGCGTTGCGGCCGAGCCGGGCCGAGCCGGGGTCGCCCGGCAGGCCGTACATGACGGCCCAGCTCGCGCTGCTCGCCCCGTTGATCTGCAGCCGCAGGTCGTAGTGCGTGCCCGCGACGGGGTGGTCGTGCTGGTGGACGACAAAGTGCGCGCCGCTCGGGGCCCCGAGGCACGACGTGTAGAGGGCGGCGTACGCCGCCACGGGCAGGCGCGGCGCGGCGCGGGGCCACGGGTCGAGAGCGGCGCCGGCGAGGACGGCGCTGAAATGTGCGGCGTGGTTGGTGATGGTGGCGCTGCCGGATTCGATGGCTGCGGCAGTTGGTGGGGCCGGTTGAGCAGCGTTGTCATCGTCGTCGTCGTCATCGGCTGCCTGGCGGTGCGTTGGTTGGGCGTCGTCGTCGGGGACGTCGAGGGCCCATTCTAGGTTTCGCTTCTTGATGAAGGGATTGGGAATGAGAGCTTGACCTGGGCTGCGTGGGCGTTTGGTGGCCATGTTGGAAGGTGTCAAGACATGCAGAATAGAACTCTGTTCAGTTCAGCGTCAGCCATAGTCCGAGAAAACAGATGCATGAAAAAGCAGCATGTTTTCTGCGCACAACCGTCGTGCCAATTCACGCCTGGCATAGTACAAAGCCGGACGTGTGCAGACAGACCAAGCGTTGCAAGTGTACATAGATGGGTTGCTTATTCATGCGCCACACGTCAGTTACTACAATCGCAGACGTTAGTTCGTTCTATAAGTACGAGATAGGTAGTTCGTTGATCTCTGGAATCATGTTCCTGTCGAATGTCTCGTGCCGTTGCTGGCAGAAATGCATCACGTGGTATGATCGAACTAGACACTGGCACCTGTAGGTAAGCTCTCTCGCTGTCGTGAGCGTTCGCGTGTCACTCGAGACTCCGTACGTAGGTAGGTACATACACACACACACACACACGTACATACACTCCGAATAACCGTTGCTCTTGCCACTAGCATGGATCTAGCACCGATTGCAGTTTTTATCAACAGGCGTGTCAAAATCCCCATGATGACGGTCCACTGTCGTATACGCAGACAAGACTGAACCCAACGTCGCCCTGAAGGCCGAAACCATGTGGAACGACGACAAGCCCTATCACCCGCCATCAATAGCGGCACAGACCAACGATGACCTCTGTCGTGAGCACTGCATTTATCCAGCTATCGGCCATCACCCGCACATCTCGCGCTGCTTTGGCCTCATCCACGACGACGATGATACTGGCGGCGCCATCGCACGAAAAGCTTGACCCTGCGCCCAAGGACAAATCTGTGCACTCCATCGAGGAAAACGCGTCGAGGCCCTTCGTGCGCCAGCGCTTGGAGATGGCTGCTGCCGTATGGACGTAGATGAACCCGATGATGCAATCGACCAGCAGTGACTGTGTGCTTCAAAGGGCAAGCGGGCGAGCAAAGCTGTCTGACAGCCATGTCCCACAATAATAATACGCCAACAAGGGCAAAGTGATTGAAGCAGTATCGCATTGAAGCACAAACGCCCAAGTTGGGGATACGCGGTCGCCGTCGCTATACAGCTGAACCTTCTTCCGTGCTTACCCTGTCCGCCTAACGCCGCGTGTTATCAAAAAACGAACGCCGCGATGTACCACAAATGTACGACCTGTACCTTTTTGTTCCGACCTTGACCTGCTTCGTATACCTACTGCCCGCAACATGTACTATACATGTTCTCAAGTGACACCGGTCCTGGACTTGCGCGTCTCGCTCAAGGCTTCTTCTCTTCAACAAGCGTGGGGGCGATTCGTCTCTTCTTGGGCTGGCTTCCGTCCTTGTCCCCGTCGCTGGCTTCCCGCTTGACACCACTGGGCTGCGTGGCAGCTGTGCTGGGGGTTTCGGGCGGCGTCGTCAGCGGCACCCCTGTAATCTTACCCGAGTTGGTGGCTGTGATACTGGGCATACTACCAACGATCAGGGATGGATTCGTCGTGACTCCTGGTTGCGCCGCAGACGACTGCGTGGCGACGGACGATGTCGAGTTTGACCGAGCGGGTGACTGAGGAGGAGGATTGGCAAAGCCTGCATGGGATGGCGGTGATGGCGCTGTCATTGCGCCCGCCGGAGTCCGCTGCTGTTGTGGCAGACCATTATTGGGGAAAGGTGATGGTGGAGCGAAGACCGAGGTAGGCGTCGGCACGGGTGTGTTCTGGTTCGAGGAAGGAGTGGCGCCGAGCACAGGATTCTTCGCCGTCGGCACCTCGCCCTGATAAACTTGGCCGAGCTCCCCAGGGGAAAAGGAGAGAGTTGAACAAAATCCGTCAGATGAAGTGATGAGCAGCGTCAGACCGTCACTTGACCTACACACTGTTAACATGCAATTTCCACACACAAGGCCTGTCAAGGAGTGCACTCACCAGGCCAAATCTGTGAATGTCGCCAAGTGAAGGTTACTGACGACACAGATGGGCGTCTGTTGCTGTGTATCATAGAGCAGGACGGAGTCTTGTGTGCCGACGGCGTAAATCATACGATAAGGCAGGGCGAAGGCAGCCTTCGGCCCAGGTGCTGCTACAGGGCTTTCTGTGCTCGGCCTGACCTGTGTCGCACTCGACGCCTGCTGTTCTGAGGATGACCCAGGTGGCGGCGGCGGGTCCATGACGGATGACCCGGGAGACTGATTGGAAACGGGCTCTGGCAAAGCTGGAATAGGTTCTTCTGCCGACGACGTGTCAATGGTGATGTTTTTCGTTACTACAGGCGCCGTTCGCATGGTGTAAAAGATGGGTGAGCACTTGACGACCACCGACGGCTTCTTGTGGCCTGGCAGATGGGCAACCGGCGCCTTGTTGATGCCGCCCCTGCTGTAGATGTAGACGGTGTTCGTAACTTCGTAGGTAGATTTGGCGTCAGCGACGTGCTGGCTTTGATACTGCCCTGCGGGCGTCAAGAGCAGGCTGCCGTCGGGAGTGAAGGTCAACCGCCGGAAGAAGGATGTCAGCGTCTCGTTTGCATACAGGCTGGCGTTTCTTGGTACCATGACTCGGGTTCGCAGAGGCATGTGGCTTTGGAGACGGTTCCATCGGCATGACGGCCCGGCAGAGGCATGGACGGTGCGGGGGAGGGGGACCTCCTTGCCGAGGAAGAGAAGGAAGATCGCCGGCTGTGGCTGATGACACTGGGCGGGTTCATAGGAAGCGCAATGGAGGTCGGCGTTCCGGGAGCGGACGGCACGGGTGAGCCAGCAGTGCCATCCACGGCCAGGTAGGTGGAGCGGAAGCCGAACTCAGGAGGCGCCGGACTGCTGGATGATATGCGCCGTGGCGGCAGTTCACTCTTGTTGTGGCTCGCGATCTTGGATGGTTTGTCGTCGTGTGAACCGCTCAAAGTGTACTGTCCGTCTTTCGTTTTGAGAGAATAGACGTGAACGGATCGATCTGACGACTGTGTGGCGACGAACTCGTTCAAGGGGTCCCACGTCACGCCTTGCACGTAGTGGCTATGCTCGGCGATTTGACGGATCAAGACGCCGGAGCTGGCGTTGTAGATGCGCGTGATGTTGTCCATGCTGCCGATGATGAAGTATGTACCATCGGGCGACCATGCCAAGTCGTATATCTCAGAGCCACTCGAGCGGCACATGTGTTTGGTTCGCCATGTCTCCTTGTCTTCGAGGCCCTCGTTGCCGAATGCTGGACCGGTATGGTGCTCGGCGGGCACCCAGAGGATAACATTGCCGTCGTCACCCGCGGATGCGAGCATATCTCCTGGAGAACAGATTGCTTAGCTGGGGGAGGCAGATTGGAGCAAGCTCGGAGCGAAACATACCCTTGGGTGACCATCGTACAACGTTGACTGCCTGTGTGTGCTTGGACAAGGTGGACAGGTACTCGACCTTGCGATCCTCGCCGTTGCCCTCGACTTTCCATATCTAGAAACCCTTGGTCAGTCTCTCTTGTACCATTGAAAGTTGGAATCCGCCTCCTCGTCAATTGCTTGTGCTTATGGCCGACGTACCCTGACGTTGTTGTCCCCTCCAGCCGTAGCCAGCCGCCCCTTGCCTGACTGCTCGAAATGTGCGGAATAGACTGGGGCGTTCTGGTCATGCCAATTGATAATCAGAGGTGTGCTTTTCATCGTGTCGGCAGCGTATGTGGAGGACGGAAGGAGAGATGCATGTGAAGTTTGTGTTGGTGGTACTTGTCGATGGCCGATACGGTTTGGGAGCTCAAACTAGCTGGCCAGGATGGGAGGCGGGGGGGGGGCTAGCTCGGAGGATGTGTTTGTCGAGTCTCGATGGCAGGTTGGTAGAGGTTCTGGTTACAATTTCTAGACGATGCGTCGTAGCTGGCTCTTCGAGCTCAGGGTCTGCTGGGACGGGATTTGTGGCGAGTGTTTCTGTGGCTTGAGGGAGGGAGGTTCGTGCTAACGTTTGGCTGTTGATCGATATGTTTTGACGTGGGGGAGATTGGGAAGTGACAAGGTCTACGACCAGGAGCTCTCTGTGGGAGGAGGTCCACTACAACAAGTATCAGGTAGATTCAGCAGCTGGAAAAGATGTCGTCGATGGAAGAACGATGGCGATAGCAGGGAAAGAAGGTCGTTCAAAGCAGAAGATCGGGAACGGGAATTAGCATAGCAGGCTTGGTTGCTGCTGTGAACAGTAAGGTCAGGCAAAGGTGTAGGCAAGGTAGGCAGGCGATCCAGCCAACTGGAGGTCAAGGTCACGAGCTGCTCCTACCTACACCTACCTAGGTACAGTCTGAGTGGCTACTCCAGGTCCCCAAGCCGAACAGCAGGTACTGTATACGGTCCGATATGGACGGTGTTAGGCACGGTAAAGGTAGCGGGTACCTGTCTGACAGGCTCCAAACAGACGGGCTGTGAGTGGAGGCCGCAGCGGGAGGAGTGGGGACAGTCTGGGACGTGCCTGCCTGACGTGGTCGTGTTACCAGGATGAGACGGAGGGCAGGTGCAGATGAGCAATGGATTGGATCGTGCTCCCTCGCACGTATGGCCGCCTTCCCTCTTCCCAGCTACTGCTCGTGTTGTGCTCGGATCGGATAGGCCCCGCGCCTGGGCATCTCACGAGGGAGCGCGCGAGTGGTCATTTCTCACCTGGTCATCTGCTGCATGGTGCATTATCTCCAGCTGCCTCCCCTGCCTCCCCTTACCGCCCCCCCTACTGCACATCACCTCCTGCCCTGCGTGGACAAAGGTACGACATGGTAAGCCTCCTCGTGCGCCGGCGAATCCTCTGCGGTGAGCCGGTAGCGAGCTGTCTGGGCGCTGCAAAGACCCAGTGCGCGGATGAGATAGCGGCCACACGACCGTCGGTGGTGGGCAGCCTACACGTACTGCACTCTTCGCAGAATCCATACGGGCCTTCATCATTCTGACGTGGAAACCTTGACAGCACTACCCGTCGAGGAGCCCCTCGCGCAAGGAACGCCGAGGCATCCCCTACGATCAACTACCTGCGATCAACTGGGTATCTTGCCTATGTATATGACTGGCTTGCATAACACCTAAGCACTCACACAGCCAGGGTCGAGACTTCGCTGACAGGCTGCTTCTTTCTGTGACAAAGGGCAAGGCAACGAGACCATAAACGAGGCGACCTCATGCGTGAAGAAAAACCTGAAGAAATCAACATTCGCCATGTACAATCTAGTCAAGGAATGCTGCTGTCAATGACGGCAAGCTGCTACTGAATATTCACTTTTCGTCACCCAAAGATCACGCCCCGAAGCTTTTCCTTCTCTCCGCTCTCCTCGCACATGCCCCGGAAGACGCCGTCCCGTCCCTTCTCCCACAGCGCCTTCGGCGACCCAAACTCGACGACCTTGCCCTCGCCCAGTACCAGGATCCGGTCAAAGTCCGCAATCGTGCTGAGGCGGTGCGCAATGACGATGAGCGTCGAGTCCGTAAACTCCTCGCGGATCGACCGCTGGATCAGCGCGTCCGTCGCCATGTCGACCGCCGACGTCGCTTCGTCGAGCACCATGATCTTGGGTCGCGCGACAATGGCGCGGGCGAGACAGAGGAGCTGCCGCTGCCTTGCGAGAGGTTGAGCCGCCTTCCGAGACTGCAGACGACAGGCTGCGGAACGGGTTCGCATTCCTCGCCACGACAGTTGTGGGCGACGAGGCCGGTCCGGAGGGCGTGCCGGGAATCGAAAGACTCGCCTGCGCCGACGAGGTGCACCGCGCTGCAGCGAATCCTCGAGCTCGGCGTCCGAGCGGTCGTTGAAGGGGTCGAGGTTCGTTCGGACCGTGCCCGAGAAGAGGACCGGGTCCTGCGGGATGATGGCGAGGCGAGAGCGGAGCTCCTGCAGCTTGATCTTGGAAATGTCGAGGCCGTCAACGTGGATGCTGCCTGACCGTGCCTCGAGGAAGCGGAACAGCGCCAAGGTGAGAGAGGACTTTCCGGCGCCCGTCCGGCCAATCACGCCGATGCGCTCGTTCTTGTTGACGCTGAATGTCAGGCCCTTGAGGACGGGCGGCAGATCATTGGCGTAGCTGACAACGAGGTCGTTGACCTCGAGACGGCCCTCGGTGGGCCACATGGCCGGGGGCTCTTCGCCACCCTGGTTTTCGGTGGGAAGTTCCGAGTATTCGACAACACGCTCGGCAGCATTCATGTCGAGCTCGATGCTTGCGTAGTTGCGAATCGCCCAAAGGACCGACTCGGAAAAGTCGAGCGCGAAGGACAGGGTGAAGCCAGCGAGCGCAGCGTCCATCTCAGCATCGGCCAGGATCATGGCAGCCACGACGACGGAGAACATGGCACCCACAATGGACATGCGCCAGCCCATCCAGCGGTTGAACAGCCACAGATGCCATGTCGCCATGTCATAGTCGTCAAGCTTGGTGTACAAGGCGTTGATGTAGCTATGCGACTTGTCAAAGCCACGGATAGTAGTCACGCCCGTGAGAGCAGAGCCGAAAAGCTCAAAGATGGGCGACTTGGTTGTGCTTTCAAGGCGCTTGCTGGGACGAGCGGCGTCGAGGTAACGCAGAGCGATTCGAGCGCAGATCAGAAGGAGGATCGTGGCCAGAACAATGATGAGCGGAGATACAAACATGGAAGCAATGCAGATGCCGATAACGCTGAGGGCCGAGTTGAGCGTCAGCGTCAGGTCAATGGCAATGCGGCTATCGATGATGTTGAAGTCGGCGGTGAAACGGTTGAGAATGCGGCCGACGGGCACCGTATCGAGCCATCGAAGCGGCGTTCGCAGGACCGTGTGCGTCATGTTTCGGAACATGTGCCTGCTCGCCTTGAGACTCATAAGGAACAGGTAGAAGAAGCGCATGACACCCAGAGCTACCGTGCCCAAAGAGATGGCAATATAAACAGCAAGGTAATAGTTGAGACTGCGGGCCTGTGTCGTCCGGAAAGGCGTCGAAGCTGTGTGGATTGTGCTGTGCTGGAGAGTCGTGGCATAGATATGGTCATACTCCTCGAGTCCGTGAACATGAGCTTCCGCAGTGTCGCCGGTCCAGACACGAAGCCACCAGGATCGGCCGAGAGTGATGACCTCGAAGGAGACGAAGATGAGCGTAGCCAGGGTCCACCACGACCAGCCACCACTGTCGCGAAGATACGTGGCATAAACGTGCTTCTTGATAGCGCCCTGCTCACGCGTCTCATCCTCGACAAATTGGCGTGCGGATTTGGACGGCACCTTCTTGATGACACCACCGTCAGTGTCTTCGTTTTCGAGTACTTGAATGGCGTCAACGTCAACGTCCGACGCCTGCTCCGAGTTGACGGCTGTGGCTTCGTCGTCGCCGATGTTGTCGGCATGGGACTGCTCATGGCTCTTGATGAGCTGCAGTGTTCCATCCTCGTCCAGTTCAGAGAGAAGCCCATTATGCTGAACCGTACCATCGCCGAGCTCGACGATGTATTTGGTCTTTGACTCGCAGAGAGCAACGTGATGTGTCACGAGGATTCGAGTTCGTCCCTTGCTGAGAGGTCCAGTCAGGCACTTTTCGAAAATGTGACGGCCGACGTGGGCATCAACAGCACTGAAAATGTCGTCAAACACGAGAATACCGGCACGAGAGTAGATCGCCCTAGCCAGTGTAACACGCCATTTTTGGCCGCCGCTGAGGTTGATGCCGTTGGTACCAAGCTCCGTCTTGTCGCCGTCGGTGAACATATCCAGATCCTTAGTCAGTGCACATGCGAAGACAGTATCCTTGTATCGCTTTTCGTCATACGGAAGGCCGAAGAGAACGTTGTCCTTGAGGGAGGCGTTCTCGATCCAGGGAATCTGGCCGACGTATGCAATGCTGTGGGGAAGGAGCCAGTTGCCGGCGTTGGCTTGACTGTCGTTGCGTTCAATTCTGGTTGGCGCCTTGGGGGCATAGATCTTGCCGGAAAGCAAATCGGTCTCGCCCAGGATAGCAGCGAGCAACAGACTCTTTCCAGAACCGGTCTTGCCAGAGATGACCGAAAGCTCACCGGCTGGGAAACTCAAGTTGACATCGCGCAAAATGAAACGATCGGCGTCGTCGGTTTCTTCATCGACAGGCCAAGCAATGTCGGCGTTCTCAAAGGCAATATCGTGGCCCTCTGTGATGGTCTGTGTGATCTCAGGTCCGTTAAGATAGGCTTCAATTCGGAAGATGGAGACTTTGGCATCGACGAGATCTGTAGTCAGCTCGGGAATCAGCGACAGCGCGAGCTCCAGAGATTTAAAGACACCAATGCTGACGAATGCGACAGATGGCGTCAGAGTCTCGTTGATCCAGGCGTAAACGGCAAGAGACGTCGCAGCGAGAAGAACCGGGATGGCGACCCAGGAGCCGAATAGCATCGAGTCGCTTCTGAACACGTCCCAGATGGCGCTGAGCTCTCGCTCTCTCATGGCAAGGATCCGGCCCTCCCACTGTCGCTCCAGTGCGGAGAACTTGATCTGACGCATGCCCTGCAAGCTTTCGTTGACGAGGGTCAGCTTCTGATCCCTAATTTTCATGAGACGGTCCTGCGCGTTGGAGTACACCTTGGTGTAGTAGATGTTGAACGGCAAGATGACGGCCCAAGTGGCGAGACCGGAGAGCAAAGGGATCCAGCCTAGCAGGGAAACGAGGAACCAAATGGCGAAAGCCAGCTTTGTAGCACTTGCAGGGAAAAAGAATTGGAAAGCGGCAAAGTCAGCCACTCGCTTGGTGTCAACACCGATCAGATTAACGACACCCTGCTGAGATTTGAGGGCATCGGCATCCGATTCCTCTTCCTCATCCTGGCCGTCTTTCTTGGTGTCGTCGTCATTGGTGCTGACTTTTAAGGCGTCCGTCTTGCTGGCTTGTTTGACATTTTTGCGACGCATAGCCTTCTCGACAATCAGAGCAGAAAGGAGTCCGCGCAGGGGGATGC
>NW_003315035.1:1205946-1208254 GCF_000150825.1 Verticillium alfalfae VaMs.102
GCGAGTACGAAGCTGCTTGATGAGGCCTGAGAGGGCGGGGAGCGTGCAAAGGGCGATGAAGGCCAGGATCGCGGCCAGTCCGCCTAGTAACGTCGAGTCGCGAGACATGATGGGGGCCGTAGGTGGAACGGCGCAGGGGGAAGTGTGTTGTGCCGTATCGTATTGCTGTGTCGCAACCCCGTAGTGTTTATGGTCGCCAAGGGAGAAGAAAGGGTCAGGGTACCGTGGTACTTCGTCGTGTTACCAAGAGGTGACTCTGAGAAGTGAGTCGAGTTTTGACTCCAAGAATTGGAAGCTGACGTGATGCCGATGAGTCTGCACGCATCCAGCCTCACTTCACCTCCTCACTTGAGCGCGTGTACGAGATACGCGCAAGGTACGGCAGCCACCCTAGTCGCCTGCACTGGGGTCTGAAATGTTCCGTGGAGCCCAAGTCGAAAGTCCACGATTCGAATCGACGAGTCGCGTGATATTGTACGTCGAATCCAAAGAAAATTCTGGCTCCGTACCGGATTGGATCACTATTAAAGCAAACGAGCAGAGTTTAGAGGGAGGGGATGCTGGGGGACCCGGTCCCTCGTTCAACGACGAAACTTCCATCGTCCGCGGTTGTCATCCTTCACGCCGCCGCCGCTTCGGTGAGATGAGTCGAACGTGGGTGAGCATCCACCTGCCTTACCAAGCAGAGGCAAGATGGTCGCCCCCACCAGCAATGTCCCACCATGTTGACCAATGTCGAATGCCAGCGTCTCGATTTTTTTCTCTTCGCCGAATCAATTTGAGGTTAGATCCAGATGCAGATGCTGCAACCTCCCGCCTGGCCTAACCGAAAGCATGCATAGTAGCCTGGTCTGGCGGTGACCACCTTAGCCGTTCCAGCCGTGCAGGCAGCGCGTGCAGGCGAACTGGGAGACAGATGCCAATGGCAGTAGCACATGGAAGGGCGTGAAGATGTCTTCAACGTGTAGTGCGTAGCACCAGTTGTCAGTCAACATGCCTAGAGGTTGACATGCCAAGCCATCGAATGCTGCTTACTCTTGCGCTGTGTCAATTTCAGGCTTCTTTCTTTTTCCCTTTCCTCTTTCTCTGTCTCGCTCGGTCGGTGACCACAAACCCCCTCACTTTTCGCTGCACCCTCTTCATTGCATCATCCAAGGGTACATGCACACTCGGGTGGTATCTCTGATCCCTGCCTGATGGGCCGGAGACTTTCCAGTTTCATTTGGCCTCAGTCACGCAGACACTACGGTCGCCAAATGACTAGTACTCCAGTTGTGCCTCCTCCCCCCCCCCCCCCACAAAACGCCATGCTCTCCCATCCTACAGCTCTCCCACCTGCGATAGACTGACCCTTTCAGTTCCCGCCATTTCTCGCATTCGAGCTGACATTGCTAGCATGGGCGAGCAGGAACTTGCAGCACGTCAGCGTCAACTTGCAGGCCTTGGTCCACCCGTCATCCTGCGCGATTCCCAGCGTGATGCAGACGTCGTGAATCTTGTCGCCCTCAATCTTGTAGGGGAGGCTCAGCGGGTGACCCTCGGCCGACGTCTGACGATGCACGTACGTTCCCAGCTGCCTGACGAGTTCGAGGAACGCGACCATGGCATTGTCAAACTTGCGATGCATGAACGTTAGACCGAGGGGCAGGTCGCCGTTGGAGAAGAGCTCGAGCACGTGCTTCTTCGGCGCCGGCGGAGGTCCGCTTCGGTGCGACCCCAGCCGGCTGCTCGACGGCGATGGGAGCTCGTATCGAATGATCCTGGAGGTACTCCCCATGGGCTGCGGTTCAAAGCCGTCAAACTTATAGCTCAGCTTCTCTGCCACTGTCACGAGCAGCAGGAGCGCATGGCCCCACGCCGCGTTGATCTCAGGCCAATCCACAGCCTTGTTGGATAGGCGGCCCAGTCGTAGCCCGTTGATCGTGGCAAAAGTGCCGTCGTGACTGATGCAAAATGTGTCGTTGTACACGTTGGATCGTTGTAGTTTCTCCAAGAGGCGTGAATCATGGTCAAACTTGGAGTTGATACTGTCTCGCTCGTTTTGAAACTCGGAGAGCTTGGCTGTGAAGGCGTTTCGCTCGCGCCAGAAGTCTTCCTCTTCCCGGTCCAACGCCCGCGCCTCGTCTTCCAGGGCCGAGAATCTCCTCGTCTACGGCTGCCTTCTCCTTCTCCAGTTTGAGTAGCTCGGCAGAAGCCTCGGTCTCGGCCTGTCTTGCCTTCTCAAGCGACTGCTGGTGGTTTCTTGATATCCTCCTCGCTCGCTGCTGGCTTGGCCTTGCTTCAGGAAACCCGCATATGCGTCTCTCTC
>NW_003315035.1:1208720-1209544 GCF_000150825.1 Verticillium alfalfae VaMs.102
CCCACCGTCGGCCAGAACGGTCAGGCCAAGCCAGAAAACCATGATGCCAGGTCTCGACGCTGAGCTTCTCTCCTGGCTGTCTCGCCTCGAGTGCCCGAAGGATGCGAAGGGTGACCCAGTAGGGGGCGAAGCTGACGACGTTCCTGAAGATGGCGAGAAGCCACTGAATGATGAGGGGCCAGCGGAACGCCCAGATGACGTTCTTCCAGAGAGGGCCCTTGAAGTTGTATGCCTTCCACTGCGCAGATTGGTCCCGGGCACGCGTCTTGTGGTCGGGCCGGGGAAGGTCAGCGACCTCGAGGTCCTTCTTGGCTGTCGCTTGTTTGAGGACACCGGTACACCAGCTCCAGGTGAAGCGGCTATATGCGGATACGGTGTGCATGCGGTCGACAATCTTGCCATCTACAAAAACATCAGGCCTGCGTTGCATTGTGATGCTGGCTGTAGTGAGACCCAGAGCCGCGACGAGATTGACAATACGGGAGCGCGAAGGACGCATTATCACTGTGAAGAAGCTCTCCCCAAAAGACTGGTGTCCCTGTACCAAGAGAAGAAGGAGAAAGGAGCAAAGCTGCTGAGCCAGGCCCAGAGACCCGATATTTATAGGCCTGGACAGAATTCATTTTGTTGCCATGATGCAAAACAGTTTTGTACAGCAAGGCAGGAAGCTGTACATATCGGGGTCAATACCATAATGTTATACATTGACTCTATGGCAAGGTGGTACTCACCCATGATGCCGTGGTTGGTCCAATCTTGCAGGAAAAAACCCTGACCGTCCTTTCGGAGCTTCGGGGTGGACGAGACAAGAAGCGTTATTGAAG
>NW_003315035.1:1209644-1218732 GCF_000150825.1 Verticillium alfalfae VaMs.102
GCAGCTGGGTTGAGCTCGTCGAGCAGAGCTGTCAAGCTTGAGGGGTGTGCGGCACTTTTGGCAATACATGATGCGTTATGAATAGTCTGCACTAATTCAACATGGCTGCAACATGCATGGGTATGTGGCTGTCAATCTCAGTATTACCGTTCGTCAGCGAAAGATTGGTTTGGTTGGTTGTTGGAGGAAGCTTTGGAGTTGAGGTCCAGGGACACTGGTGTGGTTGGACAGGTTCCCAAGCTGCGTCACACCCCATCAGCACCCTGCACCAGCAGCACGCGCGGCGGGGCCTTTGGGTAGCCTCCCTGTACTACTCGAAGTCCGGCGAACATACGCTATAGTTCCCCACTAGAACGACGGTCGACAGTGTCATCTGCGGGGCACTATTGATCGCGTGGCCCAAGCGTCACATGCAGACGCGTGGGACAGCTCCATCACGCCCACCTTACCCGCGTCAAAGCGCGTCTCAATTAAGCCCCTGGCTCGACGTCGCTCCAGTGACCGAGTAGATTCACCTCAGAGCCTGGATCCGGGCGATACCAGTTGAGGCGGCGCAAAGCAAGTCGTGGGTTCCGTGTCAGATCAAACAGGGGAGGAAATCAAGGCCTGTTCTTCCACAAGGCTCCGTGAGGACCGACATGGAGTCTCCCGTAAAGCGCCAGCGATTAAACCATACACCAACAAGTCGTCTTCAGCATGAGGACGACGAGCTCGACTTTGAATCCGAGAATGTCGATCATCAACGAGACTCCGGCCTCCAGCTCGCAGAGTCCAGGGCCTTCGCTGCTTACAAGCTCAAGTCGACATTCGAGCACATTTTTGAAAAGTACGAACGAGACTTCACAGGAATTGGAGATGAGATCGACCTACGAACAGGAGAGATCGTTGTCGACAATGGCCACATCCAACAATTGGGCCTAGGCGGCGTGGATAGTTTTCTTGAAGAAGACGAGGGCATGCTTCTGGAAGATGCGTTTGTGACTTCTGATGAAGAAGATCATGGGCAAGGGCAACCTGGCTTCTCTTCAAAGCCACAACCGCGCGACACTTTGCGGCCAGGGGAAGGAGAGGAGCCTCGAGCTTCAGAGCACCGACAACCGCCGCCACTCAGCCCAACCCAAGCGGCTGCCACTTCGGCACTCCAAGGCGGAGAAGGCCCCGAGCCTTCAACACCGGGCGGTCTTGGAACTGAGCACAGGCTCTCAAAAGTAGCGTTCTCTCGACATGCCCCTCCACGCTCCTCGTCCTTGTCTCGAGGTGCATGGGGCCCAGACCATGGTGCTACAGATCCGCTTTGGAGGACGCCACGGCTGCCTTCACCGGGATTTAGCGATGATATCACGTCCAAGTTTCAAGGCATGAGGTACAGTGTCCCTGTCGCCGAGAATGAGGAGTCTATCTGGTCGCTGGCTCCGGCCGATATGGTGTGGCCTCTGAGCCCGTACAAACCTGCTCCATCGCCTTCAAGCCGTCACTGCAAGAGTCCCCGAGGCACTGCTAAGACGGGGCAGCGCAGGCCTTCTCTTGTACCAGCAGATGGGCAGGACGAGGATGAGATTCTTTCTCATGTTGGGACCGGATCGGCGGCTACAAGTCCAAATAAATCAAAAATCTCCCAATCGACACCGAAGAATCAAGAAGTCAATGGGCAAAATCGTGGGGAAACGAAACAGTCGGACGAAAGCAAACACAGTCGTACAGGAAACCCAGCTAAAGAGCGAAAAAAGCCTCCAGGAAAGGCGAAAGGCATCAGACCCGTGGGTCGACCTCGAAGTAAGACTGCAATCCCTGGCGTCAAAATCAGCAGCAGGGCCAACACCACGCCGCTAGATCAAACTTCACAGCTTCACGTCGCGCTGGTCACCGCCAAGAGAGGGCCTGGCCGGCCCAGGAAAAACACTTCTCATGAAGTACCGCAACTGATACCAGAGCATACCATCCCTCAGTCGACACTCCCCGTTCAGGTAGACGAGCCACCTCGGAAGTCCAATGTTCAGCAGCTCGTTATCGAGCTTCCCAGGCGACCGGAACCACCGGGGCTAACAGAGGTAGGCGACATAGCCTTTAAATCACCTCCTCGGAGCACCGAGGAGAATACTACGACTCATATGTCACAGACGAAAGCAAATGCGTCTCCGCCAAGGATAGAGCACGTCGCGTCGAGTATCCCTGACTCTCAAGCGTTGAGCTCCCTGTCCTCTTCAGCCCCCGCAATAGAGCCACCTGCAGAAGCGAAGCCTCGAGAAACGGTTGGCAAAGCGTTGACAGAAAGCTACCAAAGAAACGAAGTTGATCCTTCTTACGAGTTCTCCGACGAAGAGAGTGGAATTCCGCTTGCGAAAGGTGTCACTGGAAAGCCTGACGCGCGTTCTCGATCTGTACAAACTTCCGACTCGTCGAATGTAGCACTACCAAGAGAATCAGAAGCTGCAGCTGCATCCGGAAAGACACAGGCGCATACTGTAGAAGGAGAACAGAGAATGGTTGATTTGCCTACACCAGAGGTTTCTGTGCCTCCAGGTAACCCAAGTAAGGGGGGAGACCGTACCGAAGTCTCGACTATACAGGAGGACCCGGCCGGAAAGGCTGCGACGCCACCTCAGGTCAAGAAGCCAGAATCTGCAGCTCAAGATTTGTCCCTCAACGCGGCAATCGATTTGCCGTCTCAAGTATCAAACGAGCGTACAAGTCGGCCAACAGAACAGTCAGAGCCTGCGATAGCTGTCGAATCGGCGCCTGACTTACCAACCGACTCTAGCGTTTTGCCACCCTTGCAGCAGACTTCAAAGGACGAGCAATCGACGCAGAAGAAAACTTTCCTTGAGGTGCCTGATTCAGATTGCCTTGATGATAACCTGGAATCATCACTACGGGAGGTATCACAGTCCCTCGCGTCGACTCAGGACAAAGACTTTGCCGTCCAGTCTCCCACGTTGCCGCTAGCTTCTGAAACTATCTGCAGCTCCAAGAAGAAGAAGACGAAGCAGAGGAAGAGAAAGACGAAGACATGCATTCCTGTTTCCGAAGAAGAGCACTCGGCTATCGTACAGCTCTCACAGGCACCACAAGGAGAAGCCGATGTCGTGGGAGCCGACATTCCCAGAAGTTCGCCGTCCGCGTCCAGCAACAAAGAACCCGAGAAGCAGAAGAACAGCACCGGCAAAACCACAGCCCCTCAGGCTCAAATACTGACGCCTCAGAGACCTTCGTCCCGCCGCAGCATCCTCTCCCTCCGCCCTGGAGATGCCGAAGAAGACGAGATCTCATTGATCCTCGATTCCTGGTCTACCCCCAGAACAGAGTCCGCGTTACCCCCTCGGGTGGTGAATTTGTCTTCCATCCGCAAGAGTACACTGGCCAAACTCGCCGGCTCCTCGCCGCTGCGCAGTCGCGGCAGTATCATGTCTCCGACAGGCCTCGTGGCCAGCGGCGGCGGAGGCAGCGGGCTGCGCTTCCGCACGGCCCGGGAAGGCTTTGGCGGGATGAGCACGCCGACCAAGAGGAAGCGACTTGCGTCTCCAGGAAGCCAAGCGGGGTCGCTTATTCGGACGCCTGGTGGACAGCTGCGCAGGTGCGGCGTGGATGGTTTCAGCTGTGACAGGGACTTCTGCTTCACCTGCCTCCAAGGATAGACTGTTCAATATACAGACCACATACAATTCGATTAAATACACCAGAGTCAGAGCGTCTCGTCTTGTCATGTTCGCTGCAGCCCTCGGAGCGACTGTCACGGAACAAACATATTCTGACACGCACAGATTAAATCGCTGTTTCGTTGGAATACCATACACCTGCAATGGAAAAACGCAACTAGGGGAAACCAAAGAGACGTGCCATCTGTGCAGCATGTCCTTCTTTTCCCAAGGCCCTCCTCTTATCATGCCTCCTGAGAAAATCAAACGACAACGCCGCTATCCGCCCTAAACCAACATAGTCCTCCCTCGCATTGCCATGCCGTAGTCCGTCCGACCGTAGCCGCTGTGTACTCCCCTCGAAGCACCCCTCCTTTCCCATGTCTGAATTAATTAATTCCGGCCGTTTGAACGGTGCATGAGCTTCCTGACGCTGACAAAGAACCGAAGAGAGACGAGTGGCGCGTCCGTCCAGATGGACAGAAGGGGTCCGTTTAGAGATGATTTGTAACCCAGTGTCGTCGAGAGTCGGAGATGAGGAGACAAGTGGGGTGAGAGTCGGTGCATCTGTACGTCGAGTTTGAGATTCAAAGGTCCCTCAGCGCGAATGTTGACCTTGCGGTGCCAAGACGCACGCTGCGGTGGCAATGTCCTGCAGGGTATCACTTGTGAACTCGAATATTGAGCGCCTATTTCTTCTGATTGATATTGTAGATCATATGCTGCGGCCGTCACTCATGAGGTGGAGGTGGAAGATGCGTCGGCTTCCCGAAGGCTCTGCTTGAACGTCTCGGGGTCGCGAACGGGGTTGAAGTAGGGGTGGGCCTGAGCTTCCTTGGCAGTAAGGCGATCCTGGCAGGATTATTAGTCACTAGTATTCCGAGTAATGATGCGCAGTACATGAGGACATACCTGGTGGTCGTATCTCAACAGCTTGTCGAGGAAGTCAATCGCCTCGTTGCTAATGAAACGTTGGTTCTCCGACGTGACGAAACCGTGCCAAGGCTTCTTCTGGAACCGCCCGAGAATATCGTCGTATTGGGCATCCAGCTCAATCTCGTATTTGTCGAGGTAGTCGAACAAGTCGTCGGTTCCAAGCACCTTAGCAATCTTGACGAGCTGATCCGAGTTACTGTTTCCATGGAAGAAGGGCTCCTTCCTGAAGATCATGCTTGCGAACATGGCTCCGAGACTCCACATGTCTAAGCTGTAATCGTATTCCTGGAAATCCACCAAGAGCTCAGGACCCTTGAAATAGCGCGAGGCAACGCGAACGTTGTACTCTGTGCCGGGGTGGTAGAATTCGGCCAGACCCCAGTCGATTAGGCGCAGCTAGTGGCGTGAGTCAGCGACATATTCGGCCATCGGAGCACGTTGGCAGGCAATACCTTTCTGTTCTCATGATCGATCATAACGTTATGAGGCTTAACGTCACGATGCATGATGCCCTTGCTGTGACAGAAGTCAAGCGCCTTCAGAAGTTCGTTGATGTAATAGCGAACGTCGAGATCGTTGAACTTTGGGTACAGGCTTCGGAAGTCAATGTTGTTAACATGTTCGAAGATCAGGGAAGGCGTTTTGCTCTACAGTCTCGAGTCAACAAGCTGTCGTGGAGTCGATACAGTATCCCGTCGTTGTGCGCATACCTGACTATCCCTAACGACGTCCAACAATGCGACGACGTTTGGTCCGCCTGCCAGGTTCTGGAGAATCTTGATCTCACGCTTGATCTTCTTCTTCTTAACCGGCTTCAGAACCTTGATGACACATTTCTGGTAGTTGACGACGTTGATACCCTCAAAGACCTCGGAGTATTTGCCGCGCCCTGTCACATGTCTTGTCAGTGGCCTGCCATGATAACTCGGCGACGCGCATCGGGTGCCATTCGTGGGGGAAACGCGCGACGCAAGGGAGCTGAGGGAAGCGCCATCGCGCGGGCAGGACAAACGTACCGATCTTCCTGACCACTTCGTAGTTCTCGAGAACTCCCCAGCCTGCGAAGAATCTGATCAGCATAACTGCAAGTAGATTATTGTCGTGGGTACGCCCTGGAGAGACGAACTGATGTTGACACTGTCGTAGTCCCAGTAACTGCGGGGCATGGTCTGGTTGACATCTGCGTAGACCCGCGCCATCTTGGGCTCCTGGTGCCTGGCGATTCCCGCGCAGGACTGAAGTGGCGTGGTGGTGGTAACGAAGGATACTGTGTCGCGGGAAAGAGGGGTCTAGCCCGGCTGGCGGTTCATCAACGGGGTGATGCGAGGTGGATGATCGGGGAGGGAGTAAATCAAGGTGGGATGTCCAAAATCAGACCTGGCAGCCTGGCCTGTGATTGGCGCCCGGTTCAGCCGCCCGCGCGCCTGTCGCATGTGGCGTTTCCCACACCGTGAGTCCACCCTGGCCCGCACACCGAAAGTCCAAAGCTCATTCATGATCATGTCACCGAACTTAATCTAGTTCAACTGGAGGATTTATCAGGGGATTCACTGTCGCATGCTGTTTTAAATTCAATATAACTCAGCGGAGTTTAACGCTACTTCCAAGATCAGGATTTTTTTCTTTAAGCCTATCTGCCATACACCTGCGCAGCGTTCAAGTTGATAGCGTGACGCATCCTATTGCGCTTGCAGCTAAGCCTCCGCGGCTCCTGTTCCCATATTCCCATCACTCTCCTTTCAAATCACGACAAAAGTGACTCCATGTCGGATGTCGTGTCATCTGAATATGTCTGTAGGCCCATTCCATCAGGGCAGAGGTTTTCGCTGGTGGGCCGGTGGTCACGTTGCCTCCATGATCCTTGAGCGCCGTAACCACTGCTTGAGGCCCGTAGGCATCTTTGTGCTGGACTTATGCTGTCTCCTTTAAAGAAAACTCCGTGGTGCACGCGTAGCACTAGCCCGGCATCGCCTTCCTCGAGGGAATAGCTTGAGGCCTCACGCTTGATCCCTGCACCTCGTGTGCGTCTGCTAGGTACAGGCCTATAAAGGGGGCCGAGTTTGACTGCAGGCAGGCATGTGCCTTATTCCTAATACGACTGCGGCGTTAGCTAGGTCCGCCACGAGTGTAGGAGAAAATGAATGAGTTCGAGGTTTGCGCTCAGAGAGAAGATTATTGCTCGACATGTCCAAGCTCAAGGCCGAGAAGTCGACCAAGATCGAACCGCTCGACCTTTCAAGCTGATAGGTTCCGACTAAGGATGACAATACAATGGTTTTCATCATCGCGAGAAATGGGTTTCATAATGTAGTTGTTACTTACTTTCTGTCGCGAAGGGTGCAAATAGGAAATCGTCTGGCCAGAACAATACCCCCGAGGAGGTGCGAGCGCGTCATTATTCTTCAGTTGAGGGTCTTCGGTGCCTATCGGTAGACACTGCGGACGACGAGATGGTGTGCGAGAATCCGAAGTATGTTCAATCGTATTCAAGAGTCTCGAGGCCCGTTTCAACGATGTCCCAAGTTCGCTTTCGCAGATCGGGTTTCGGCTCATACGGCTTGCTCCGGGCGGATTTCTTGCCTTTCTTCTTTTTCTTGCCGGCCCCGGAGGATGCAGTCGGGGTTGGCTTTGCGTCGGAGGTTGCATTTCCACCATCTTCAACTTCGCCATCTTCAGCTTCGTTTCCGCTGGGTTGATCAACGACGGCAGGTAGCTTTTCACCCTTGCGACGTAACGTCTCAAGCTCTGAATGACGGAACATGGCAATTTGCTCGTCGGTCAAAGTGCGTTTGACGCCATCGTCATAGTAGCCGAGGCCATCATCATCGTCTGGATACTCAGGCTCTACATCATCCAGGTTATGAATTAGAGAAGCTTCTCTCTGAGGGTTGAGAAAGTCAGAAGTAAAGCCGCCGGTAGCAGAAATTGAAAAGTGCGCCTCATGGAAAGCGACAAGCTCGTGCTGATGAGCATGTCAGTGACGACATTCAGGGACGCGGGTGTTGGACGGAGAAGATGCTTACATGACTGATCTGTGGGGGTGGGAATGGCGCATTGACAGCTTGAGGTGTTCTTGCTGAAAATGCCATCCTGACCATTAAAAAGGGAAGAAATGGACGGAACTGGTTCTGGGCAGGGTCTCGCTTTGTTTGCGCCGTCGCAAAAAGTTAGTGGTGCTGAGGCCAAAACTGACGTTGATGAGATCAGGTTGGTCGCGTCTGGTCATAATGAGGAAAACTTGAGGTGCCATTTCCCAAGACGAGCCAGGGTCACGTGCACAACAGGTTCGCGGAGCAACGACGTGGCACGAATTCGCATCTGCCGATTGAGCCCGACAGAATAAAATCTGCTACATCGCGCCGTTTTTGATGCTCAATAACAAGACTTGGCATCGAGGGAGTGAGGTGGCAGACAGGTCCATCTGCGTACATAAAACCCCGGCCCCCACTCCCATCTTTCAAGCATAAACGCACTGGCTTCATCGCAAACCTGCCTTGGTGATCAAGAATCGGTTTGACCAAGAAGGGCCAAGGCACTCTGGAAAGCTTGAAGAACTTCAGACACTTTGTCGGTGTTAGCAAGAGCTGCATGCATCTGACGATTGGGGGGGCTGAGAACTGACTGTGCTGCTGCCGTTGCGCCATGGTCTGCTCAGAAAGATTGACAAAACGCTGTCGGGTTTGAAGTCGCTTTACTGCGCGCTGGGTATCATGAGCACTCGACGATGCTGCCCAAATGTTGAAGAACTACAGAATCATGACCCATGTGAGTTCAACGTATCCACGAAGGACGTTGGACTGAAAATATGGTGCTCACCTTGACCAGCTCGTTGAACTCATTCATGAGTTCCTGTTCCTGGCCATCGGCATCTGTGAGAGCCTTGTGGTACCTGGCCTCAAAGTCTTCCCAGTCGAACGAGGTGAAGACGCCCGGGGTGCTGGGTGTGTTGGCCCGTCCATTGCTAAGTTGCTGTTCAGGACGAGGCTCGGGTGTGGAGATGGATTGAATTTCTTTGACATCCTGTGGGTCCCCCGCCATGTTGCTCATGCCGTTCCGGAGAGTGGAAATGTGGAATGAGTCGTCAGATGTAGAAGAGAAGAAAGGCGCCCTTCGTATGACCGATAATGAGGCAGCAGCGTTCGTGGTCGTTGCCTTGGTGAATCAGGTGTCGAAGCAGCGGTGACTGCACTCGAACGCTTGCTAATCCAATATTTCAGTTGCTTATTCCTCTTCCAGGGTGGCTATTCTGCCGTGCAGAGTTTGTGCTCTGCGGTTGTGAGGAAGGACTACCCGATATGCAGTTGGTCTTCGCGTTTCGGGTAGGTAATCATTGATGTTGCTCCTAGGTTTGATCCCAATGAGAGCAAATACGCTATCCACTGGGCGTCCGCTATCACCCGTAGAAACTGCTGTAGTGCTCATGAACTAAGGAGTGAGCATGTCGCTTTGCCTTTCCAGTGAAGGTATGCTGATGAGCCTATGGTCCTGACAGGCATCAGATGACGAGCATGGGTTGCAAT
>NW_003315035.1:1218962-1229036 GCF_000150825.1 Verticillium alfalfae VaMs.102
CGCTGCCTGCCTGATGATGCACCGTTCCTTACCGCTGTGCTGTGTGGCTGACGAATGACTGATGATCGATTCAGGTACCTCATTGATCTAACGACCCGTTCAACGTCCGCGTGACTTCATCCGCTTGGCCTGCCTTCGCCCTGAAATCGACCTCGTGATAATCCAGGTATAAAGGATAATCTATTTAGGGTTTTATTGATCTCATCTCCTCTGCAAATCTCTCCCGATCAGGAAGTTCCTTTCACTTTACCTCATTGATGCGCCCGAGTCCATCGATAACATCGACTCGACGAGCAGGACCCTAAAGACGATCATCTGTTCGTCAAGACGCTTTTTGTCGATATCAGCACGGTAACGACAATAAATATTGATGCAACTGCGACATCCACAACATGAGCTGCGACATATGCGGAAGGTCGCATCACGCTCAGCGCCTGCCTTTCCTATGTGCCGTGGATGCCCGTAACCACTGTTATGATGGCCGTATCAAGAACGCCCTGGCACTCCTGGAGAACGAGAAGCTCCAGAAAGAAATTGACGAAATCGTCAAGTCGTCGGAGAACGAGATTCGCCCTGGTGATTCTGCCCCGAACCACACCATCGCCATGCGATACTCCTTGTCTAAGCAGCGGGCAGCCGAAGACAGGACCAGTCGCATCATCGAACAGGCCGATAGGTTGAAGGCCGAGGTTGCTGCTGCGCGGGCGGAAATTGAAAGTCGCAGGGCTGTCATTGCTCGTCGAAGAGCTGAGCTCGCATCTGCGTCGAATGGCCTTGCGGCACGTCGAGCCCGTCAGCTGGAAGACACCGAGAGGTCTATCCAGTCTCTCAATTTCAAGTGGGAAAGGAGCGCCGACGGCATGGCAAGGACCCGCGCCTTCTTATGCATGGAAGCGGCAAAACTCTTTGGACTACGCCGCCTAAAGAAGAGCAACTCTCCGTCTCCGTATGAGTACCGCATCGGATCTGTGACCATCACGGACCTTTCTTCAATGCACTGTAAGTGCTTCCCGTTGTGGATTTTGAAGTGACTTGTTTGTACGAATATCGGCTGACGATGAAAGCTGCTTCCCCCGAGCAACTCTCAACATGGTTGGCGAACGTTGCTCACATCCTATCACTGGCGTCTTATTATCTCGCCATCCGACTGCCTGCCGAGTTAACTCTGCCACATCGCGACTATCCACGGCCAACGATTTTCAATCTTGTTTCGTCGTATCGCCATGATGATGTCGCCTTTCCTGGTACTTCACCCAACTCTCACTTCGGAGGTGGCCCAGAAGGCAGCAACAACAACGCCCCGCCTGGCCCGCGACCTCGGCCGTTGTATGTGGACAAGACGCTCCCTGTGCTCGCTAAAGAGGATCCAGCAACGTATTCTATGTTTCTTGAAGCGGTGACGCTGCTTGCGTACGATGTCTCATGGGCTTGCTGCACGCAGGGTGTGTCGATTGGTGATCGCAGCGCCTTCGAGGACGTCTGCCACATTGGCCGCAATTTGTATAACTTGCTCATTGGCCAGCAACTCCTTGGCGTTCCGACCGGGAAGAGGTATCCATCGCCTGGCTCTGTCGACAAGAAAGATGGCCAAGAGGACGCAGCCAGCATGACATCTTGGGTAGGCCGCTATTCCCACGGAACGGCTCGAAATTTCCTCAGCGGTGCTGAGGGAGCGGACTTTGTGAAGAGCATCAAACTTCCTGGTCCTCTGAAACTCGCAGACAAATTGAAGACAAAGCTGTTAAGCGAGGTGACGGCACCAGACTGGGAAGTCCTTCAAGAAGATGCTTGGGCCGAGGTGGAAGATGAAGCGGATGGTATAGACGCAAGACAAGACAAGATGAAAAACGGAAAGGTCGCAGGTGACTCGAACAAGGAACCCAGAGCTGTCTCAGGCTCAGGAACAAGTGGTTGGACCAAGGTTAAAAGTCGATAGCAAAGCCCCGACGAGGCCTAAACAGAGAATGCCGTGCGGAGGACATTATTATGGTCCGATGCCACCGATAAGAAACAAGTTGATTGCGTGTTGACGTAGAAAATACGGGCGTGCAGAAACGGAAGCGAAGACGAGTGGTCGTGATACTGGTTCGAGAGTAGGTGTTGCTTACTTCTTTGTTTTTTTTGTTGCTTTTCTTGCCGTGGACTTCTGCTCGTGGTCACAGGGCTTTCCCCCTCGTACGACTCAGAAACGCCCTCATAGTGAAGCCTAGTCCTTGAGCTTCTCGTCAAACTCCTCCTTCGTCTCTTCTCTCTCCGCTTCTACAGCACGGCGTGAGGCAAGTGCCGCGTCCAGCCGCTCCCGGCCAGCCAGCTCCGCAGCGTGGGCGCCAGTGACCTGTTGGGCAGTGAATCGACTCTTCCGGGGTGCAAAGAGACGGCGCTGGGCTATCTCAGCTGGGCCCTGTTGAGGAGGAGATAGAATGACGACGGCGATCGTGGTGGCGGGCGTTTTGCGAGTCCGGTCCGGATCATCTTCGTCTTCGCGTGGTCGGGGGCGGGGTCGGTTTCTAGAAGGCTGCGGCGTGGCCGGCAAAGGGGGCAGTTCGTCCCGGGCGGTACGGGGAGGGGGGTTGGCGGTCGACGGAGAGGACTTTGCCTCTTTCTCGTACTCAAACTTTCGGCCGGCACCCAAGTTCACCTTACGCTTTGCAACAGTATTCCTGGATACGAACATCGTGTTCGGGTCCTTTGGTTTGCGACGTAATGGCTTCTTTGGTCCAACGGGTGTTTCTGGTGCAGGCGGCCTCGGAGATCCTGACGCTATACCCGGCTCTGACTTTGCGCTCGGCTCTGGGACCGTCGTGGCAGGAATGGGAGCAGTGATCCCTGGTACGATCTCAGGCTGGCTAACGGACTCGCCAACTGTGGTCATTTGGCTAAGAGATCCAGGCACTTCTTCTGGAGACGCCACGGTCAGCCCGGCCGGGACCTGTCCCGCGCTAACCTCAATGACCGAAACCTGCATTTTGATGTCGTGGCTTGGAATTTCTGGCTGTGTCGGGTGGGGAGTGTTCTCGAGAAGTGTTGTTAAAGGTATAGGGGGTATTTGAGGGTGGTCTGGCTCTGCAGGGATGGGAGTGTTCTCGAGAAGTGCCGTCAAATGTATACGGGGTGTTTGAGGGTGGTTTGGCTCTCCAGGGATAGGAGTGTTCTCGAGGAGTTCCGTTATAGGTATACGTGATATTAGAGCATGGTCTCGCTGCATGACACCTAGTGCAGCAGGCGTGTCGTTGCGGTAGACTTCCTCGCTCATATTGGCCGCTTTACTTTGGTAGACGTCCATTGCGGAATACCCCGCAATGGGTGAAAACCCCGTATTCAGAATCATCGACTGCTGTGGGACGGTAACCGAGACCTCAGACTCCATCTCCGCGTTTATCTGAGCGGGAGTATGGTTCTCGGGCACGCATATCAGACTAGCGGCGAAAGCCGGCTGCTCTTCGAGGCCGCACCGAGGTGCGTCATCCATTTCCTCGTCGTTATGGTCCGTGGAAGGAGAGCTTCGGTTCGGTTTATCGCGGAATATGTCGAATTTAGGTTGGTCGAAGATGACAAGCATTTCTTCGAAGCTTGATATGGCGGGCACCGGGACGGTAGGAGCCGGAAGAGGAGGGGAGACGGGCACAATGGCCACAATCGTCGTGGGAGGAACAAGACTGAGAACAGGATCGGAGGAAATCTCCGGAAGAAGTATAGCCATGGTTACAGCCGTCGATACCGATAAAGTCGGGGTATGCTGGACGACCGGAGCGAGAGGGGCAATTGACACGACACGCCTGACGGGGGAGAAGGCGAGGGTGGGTATAGCGGCACTCGAAAGTGCCTCCCGAGCCATCATCGCCTCCATCTCCTTGTTGGCTTGCTCAAGCTCCCTCATGACAATATTTCGTTCCAACGTCATTTCCAAAAGCTCAACCTCGAGAGCATGCTCTCGGGCTGACGGGCAGGGGTAATCGGGCACAGCTGGACCTGTGACCCCTTCCTGATCCTGCTCGGGGCTCATAGTATGAGAGTGATGGGAGGATGAGGGATCGGCTGTTGCGTCCAGGTCGTCTTGGACCCCAGGCTCT
The DNA here is from genome assembly GCF_000150825.1 of Verticillium alfalfae VaMs.102. Classification (NCBI taxonomy): domain Eukaryota; kingdom Fungi; phylum Ascomycota; class Sordariomycetes; order Glomerellales; family Plectosphaerellaceae; genus Verticillium; species Verticillium alfalfae. The sequence goes on from NW_003315035.1 coordinate 1,223,033, forward strand.
TGGTTGTCGATCGGCCTGGCGAGCAGAACGGCGGATACCTAACAGCCATTCCTTTCGTCGAAGGCGTACCGATCAACCAGGGGATAAGCCCCGGGCATCCCAGTGACGGACCACTCGTTTGGAGTCGCAAGCCAGTTCGAGACGGGTCCCATGATGTCGGCTAAGCAGTTCGTCATCCTTTGGTATGATACAAAGATCAGGTGCAAGCACCATAGCAATGTAGCCGGAAGGGTCGCAGTGATCATCAAGGATAGCACGGATTCCAGGAGATACCAGGTCGAATCGATGGCTCCTTCATATGAGGGATGCCGGCTCCTTCTATTGTGAAAACTTAGCAAAATCTCTATCCCTGATGCTGGAAGGACGGTAACGTACAAGAAATCGAGCCAACTCTGTATAATGGAAATTCCATCCTCAATCACCATCCAGTTAGTGCTCACAACATGACGACCAGTTCCGTAGTACATGTCGGCATCTGCAGTAATGGCGGATGGGTGTGGATACTTGGTCTCCCAACAAAGTAGGGCAACAGCGATGTAAACGATAAAGCCATGTATCTCGCGAATCTCGCGATAAGAGCTCATCAGGACGAGGCATGCCGTCGCCACAGCGATGAGGGCGTAAGAAATCATGGGAAAGAGCACGATGATTCTTGGGATTGAATTGATATGAGAACGGGAGAGTGAGAAGTGATGACCCCTGATGAGACACTCGTGAATGATTGATGGAATATCTGATGTGGATGAAGGACGTTGTGGAATTGGCAGTCGATCAGAGGTTTTGGACAAGTATTGAAAGCAGAGAGAAAGAGAAAATTTACAAGCCTTCGCAATGTCTTCCGGTCATGAGCCTTATGGCACCTTCGTAGGTCCAAGCTTCCGAACAGTTGCCTTACAAGCTGCGAATATTATCAAATGGTTCTCACTAGGTTACCTTCGTGGGGGGAGGTGCAATTGTAGCCTGGCTGGTAAGGGTCCCGTCATGGGCTCGACGAAGTCACGGGGCGAGAGTAGGATGAAACGTTCCTGAGCTTTGAGGATCTGGGATAGTATTTGGCACGAGGTTATGCGGCGTTTGATCTTCCGGCGGCTAGCGAGATGTCCCGCGCCGTTCCGAGCTATGCATACGATATTGCCTTTGTTTGCTACCACCAAATTCCCTTGTCATTCCACTGATTGCCTTCGAGTTTTGAAATAAATATTCTTTGCATGGTGTTCGTTGATAAACCTCATCCATTGGTCTTGAGTGTAACATCTCTGGAGTTCATTGAGTTCTGTCATGATGGATGGCTTGGAGTACTAGTAATGAAAAAAAATACTCTACTCTGAGCTTCATACTGCCTGCTCGCAAAGACTGCGGGCTTCTATCATGTGAGCAGGCAGTACTTTCGGCCACTTAGCCTAGCCAGCTCCTCGATAGACTGTCGTGGCGAGTGTGCAACCGGAATCATATGGGTGTGAAGGGCAGGGCTTATCATGCACAGTACGAAGTCGTCGTCAGGGAGCTGAGCGATTGATACTGCTGGGATCTCAGAACCATGAACGTCTGGGTCATATGGTCAAGTTGAATGTCATCAGGTAAGTGCACGTGCGCACGCATTCGGAATAAACTGCCTTGCTTCCTGTTGAAGGTTCAGAAACGTAAGAAATTTGACCCGGCCGCGCTCGAAAACCCCTGAAACGCAATACTATTTCCGTCATTACTTCATCAAAGGGTATCCCGTCCAGAACCATACGCTCCACCCAAGTCTACTTCCTGCCCCTGGCAATCAACCGCTCATGAAGATCAACGACCACATCGTTCCACGAAGGGGAGTCGGCCAGCCTGTCAACAACCTTTTCACCCAGGTGCGTGGTAAGGAATTCTCCCATCTTGCCTGTATTGAATGTCTCTCCATATACGACTCTTGCGTCAGGCTGGATGACAAAGTCGAGTCCATCAGAGGTGCTCACACCGCGCAGACCAAGCACAATCTCGACTCTCGTCTCAATGGCCGTCAACAGAAGCGATGAGCACACGGAGATAGAAGAATCAGAGGTGCGCGTGACGGACGTGGGAAAAGTCATGTTGACGCGGCGGATGTCGTCGCAGGTGGAGACGGCTCTGTCCCATGCCGCACGGATCACATGAAGCAAGTCGACAATCTTAGTGCGGCTCTGCGGGAGACCCCGCACATGGTCGCGGATGCACTGCACGAAGAATTCCTGTTCCACCGAAGAGGTTCGCGGGCTACCGTCGCCGTTGGTCGCGATGTACCAAAGATCGATTTGCGAGTTCTTGCCTTGGGTGCTGCCGAAGGCAGATATGTTAAAGACAAGTTCGATGCTTCGTCGGTACGTCATGGAGACAGTCGAGTCGGCAATGCCGGAGATGGCCCAGCCGTGCTGCTTTTCAATGGCATCAACGCGAGCTGGGGATATGGTTAGCATGAGGAATAGCTACGAGAGCAACATTCAAAACTAACCCTTGAGTGTAGAGATCTCACTGGTCGACCAGCCGCGACATTCCTCGCGGATCTTCTCGGCCTCCTCAATCTCCTCTTGCCATGCCCGCTTGCGGGCAGTGAGCTGCTCAACAGTTGCTTCTGATTCCTCAAGCTGTGCTCGGAGTTGCACAATCTGCTTAGTCTTCTTCTCCATGTCACTATCGACATCCGCGAGCTCGGATCGAACAGCCTCGAGCTCGGATGGGTCGCAGTCGGCCAGTTCCTGTGCCACAGCTTCGAGGTTTATTCGCTCTTCGTTGAGCGCCTCAAATCGAGAGATGAGGATTGGAAGAATGGAAGACAGGAGCGTCTGTTGCTGCTCAAGGACCTTGTCGTCGGCATCCATGCCTTCTGCTATTCTGATGAGGCCCTCCTTGAGACCCTCCTGGAGCGCCGTACGCCAGGCATACCACATCGCCTTGCTCTCAAGTCGGGCATGCGACTTGCCATTCTTGAACTGGTTGTCAAGCACATTCTTGATCTCTGGTGTCGCAGACATGTACTCTCGGAACAGTGGCGGGTTGTCTTCAAAAGTCTCTGTTTCAATCTCGCGAACAATCCTCCGTCCTTCGGAAATGTATTTCTTGAGTTCACGGCAGGAATGCTGGTAAAGCTCCAGCATCGGAACTGTGCAGGCACCGGCGACGACGCATCGCTCCAGAGGAAAGTTGCCCTCGTCGTCAATCAGCCCATCCTTGAAGGCCTCGGGCGCCTGGGTATGGCGCCGCTTCGTTGTCGTCAATTCCATGAATCGAATCGATGTCATGTTGAGAAATTCCTGGAGGTGGATGCGATCTTCGCCCTGGTCAGTCTGCAAAGACGACTCATCTTTGACGGGCGATCGTTCAAAGTCCATCGGATGGGTCGCCGTGTCATCTTCGATGTCTTTGAACCGGGTCTGTCCTCTCGGGGTCGTGGCATTGCCATCATCCCTCGAGGACAGCGCCGTCAGGGTGGGTGTTTGATGTTCCTGTGTTGAATCTTCAAGGCTCTTCTGAGACGATCGTAGCGATCGTCGGCCAGTTGTCTCGGCTTTGCTGGGGGGCTGTTGAAGCCTAACGTTCTTGACCGGGCTCCCCTGGTGATTCTTAAGTCTTTTGACACCATCATCTGCTTCAGCCTCTTCGTCATCTGATAACTCAAATGGTCGCTTGCCGAGAAGACCTTTTGCGCTGCCGACATGAAGACTCTTACGGCCCTTCAAGGGCTTCCTCATTGGGCTCATGCTTTGAATCATTTCTTTCAGGTTGAGCGTAGCCTCCCTGTCGTCTTGACCGTCAACCTCGCGCTCAAGTATCTTACGTTGGTTCTCCTTCTCCTCTTCCTCCTCGCGGTCGTTGTCGACTTCGAATTCCATGATGCGGGGATTTGCGAAGGAAACACCACGGTTCTGGCCAGGCACAAATGCCTGAGTAGCATCACTCAACGACTCCCGACGATCGAAAATGGCAGCCACCTTGGGTGATCCCAAGCCAGCTCTGTCGGCACCCACGCCGGACAGACGGCGCGTCTGTGGCGTCAGAACAACCAACGGCGTCCTAGCTCCCGTGCTAGGGTCTTGCTGGAAAACGTCTAGGTTCTTTTTGGCCGATTTCACAGGCGAAGGGGTCGCCGGCTTGCTGTCTGGTAGCCTAGAGCGGCCAAGCTGCTTCGTTCGCGATTGCGGAGTCCTCGTAGGTGATGAGACTGGCTTAAATGGAGACGGCGTGGCTTTTGTCGGCGACGCCGATTTTGACCTCGCTCTCGCTCGCGACTGCGCGGTCGACTTCTGCGGACTTGGAGTGGTTCTCAAAGGAGAGGATTGCGGCGTTGCTGTCCCTGGACGCGGCAAGCTGCGTCGCAGAGCGCTACCACCGAAAGAATTTGTCTCAGGAGTTCCTGGAGCTGACATTATTGTTGGCTTGGTTGAAGCGGCAAGCCGTTGTGCTGGCGATTTTGGGGGAACACCTATTGATCCGGCTTTTGAAGGTGAATCTGGCTTGTCGACCTCCTCTTCCATGAACCTCTTAGCATCACTGCGGGACTCTGGCACATGAGGACCCTTGAGAATACTGCCCATGGCGACAGTCATGTCCATGCCCATAGTTTGGTCTTGTTCCACGTTGTCTTCGTCGTTGCTGGCAGCTGGCAAGATACGCCCAACACCAATGGTCATATCCATGCCGACTGTAGCATTTCCGTCGTCCTGGCCTTGGGCCCCAGTCACAGATGGCAAGATCCGACCAACACCAACGGTCATATCCATGTCCATGGTGTCGTCATCCAGGTTCTTGCTGTTGGCCGAAGTCATGGTTCTGCGCCGAGTGGCAGTGGCTTGGTTGGTGTTGCGTGCCGGAATGAGGCCGCCGATGGCTGTTGTGATTTCCATTGACATGTCTTCATTCTCGTCTGGTTCGAGATCTGGCACACTCCTCAGAATACCTCCGAGAGCTTTGGTAACTTCCATGGTCTCGTCCATTTGCATTGTTTCCTCGCCTTCTTCCCCATGCTCGTGTGGATTGGCAATTTTGTCCCTAGGTTGCGATAAAATGCCACCAATGGCGCGAGTTACATCCATGGACATGTCGAGCTCTCCGTCGTCTTGTTCGTCATCTGGTGAGGGAAGAATGCCGCCCACAGCTTGGGTCATTTCCATGTCCATCTCCATAGCGCCATCGTCTTCGTCAACATCGTCAGCCGGGGGCGATGGCGGTTCGTGGCCTGCATGCTTTCCATCTTGAGGAGCATCACTCTTGTCGGAGTTCTTCTTGATCCAACCAAATGATGGGATGACTTCTTCTTCGCCCTCAGAGTCGTCGAGGCCCAGTTTCTGGGTGCCGGCCGTGCGCGCTGCCATACGAAGTGCTTCTTCCAGTGTGTCACTGTCGCCAGTCGACGATCCTGAGCGACCAGACATGGCAGACATGACCGATGCGCCAGTGACCTCGTGATCCTCGACCGTCATCATCGTGCCGTCGTCCACGTCGGAGTCATCATCAGAGTTGGAGTCCTCCTCTTGTTCGTCATCTTGAATTTCTTCCACAGCATCGGCAGGCTCCGAGTCGGAGCTGTATATTGACGATGCCATCGTAGGATCATCGTTGTCGCCATAGTTCGCGGCTGGGAGGGCAGAGCTTCTTCTTCGTTTTCTCTGATGGGCGTCCCTTTGGTCTTCTGGTGATTCTGGCACCAAACCGTCAACCTGCTCTTGTGGCGTTCTGGTTCGGCTCGAAGCTTTGTCGTTGGTGCTAGGTTTTGAGGATGCGCGCCGGGATGAATCCCTGGATGCCTCTTGCATGAAGTCGATTTCGTGAAATGTGTGTAGTGTTGCTTCGGCTGCAAAGGATACTCTACGATTCGCCAATGACTTTCGGCGCGCTTCCCTTCGGTCCCGTTCTTCGCGCTGTCGCGCCTTTGCCTGTTGCTCTTCCTCTGTTCGCAGCGCAACTTTGGCGCCGGAGGATGCATCTTGCTGACTAACGTGCGCGCTCGGTGGCGTGTCATTCTTTGAAGGGCCTGAGCCTTGCCTCTTAAGGGGAA
>NW_003315035.1:1229136-1235531 GCF_000150825.1 Verticillium alfalfae VaMs.102
ACTGTGACATTTTAGGATCTTCACTCATATCGCAACAGGGAGCATGGCACATACGGCTCTTCGATTACCGTTGGCGTTCTTCAGAACGTCCAGGCCACCAGGCCCAATGCTCTTGCTTCGCGACTTCTTCCGGTTGGCAGCAAGAGAACTGCTTCCAAGATCAAGTGTCACGTTCTCTTTCTCTGTAGCCTTGGCTGACGATATTTGGCCGCCAATAGACTTGCGCAGTCTGCGCGTAGCTGGAACTGTCGCGTCGCCGGAAGAAGACATGTTGAATGCTGTAGCGATGTGGCGACAGCAAAGCGCTTCTTCTGGTGACGAGGATTCGGGTCGCGTCGAGGTGCAAGTGGGAGACGATGTTAGTGATGATGGTGTCGCGCATGCCCATGTTCAGTCAAAGTGGGCTGCATGTACAAGGGTTTCCTATGTTTACATCTGACAGGCCCCATGATTGGCTCTCTCGCCTGCTGGTGTCAACAAGGTCCACGCGTTGCTGAGGCATCGGATTTCTCCGGATGCCCCACCTCTATCGATATGCTCCAGCCCCATATGGCCAAATAGATGTGGCGCAGCCGTGGCTTGCCCCTCGCCAAATTTTCCACCCACAGGCCCTAATTCTTGTGATCTCGAACCCAGTCGCCTACCTCAGCAAAAGTTGTAAGCCGCATCATCGTCCATCGCCCAACGCCCATCAATCCGCCGACAACCAGTTGAGGTGATTACCTTCCCCCACGACCGCCAGGTAGGTGTCGCGAGCATACCAACCTATCGATCGAACCACCGCCCTTTCTGTCGACATCGTCCTGACTTGTCTTTCTGCAGAGCCGTGACCGATCACTACCGACAACATGGCTACCGAACTTACCGTCCAGTCGGAGCGCGCCTTCCAGAAGCAGGGCATCTTCCTCAACCAGAAGACCAAGGCCAAGTCCACGCGCCCTGGAAAGGGTGGCCGCCGATGGTACAAGGACGTCGGTCTGGGTTTCCGCACCCCCAAGACCGCCATTGAGGGCACCTACATCGGTACGTCGGATCGTGATACTTGGAAAGATTCTGAAGCGCGAGGGGGAGCATGCTTGGAGCGTCGAGCGAACCACTGTCTCTTGCAGACGAATGCGCGCAAAGGAGCCATGGTCACACTGGAATGTTTACACCTCAAGGACTCTGCTAACATGGACGCGTCTCTCAGACAAGAAGTGCCCCTTCACCGGCCAGGTCTCCATCCGTGGCCGTATCCTCACCGGCACCGTTGTCTCCACGAAGATGCACCGCACTCTCATCATCCGCCGCGAGTACCTCCACTTCATTCCCAAGTACGCCCGTTACGAGAAGCGCCACAAGAACCTCGCTGCCCACGTCTCCCCCGCTTTCCGTGTTGAGGAGGGTGACCAGGTCACCGTTGGCCAGTGCAGGCCTCTGAGCAAGACTGTATGTTGCGACTGGAACGCAGCCGCAAGGCCGATGCCTGGCTCTACGCTAACGAAGTGCAGGTCCGCTTCAACGTCCTCCGTGTGCTTCCCCGAACTGGCAAGGCGGTCAAGAAGTTCAGCAAGTTCTAATCGGCTCTTTGGCATTTACGGCGTGTACGCGGTGAGGGTTCTGCTTTACGCTACCGGATGGGCGGTCACCAGGGAACGGCATCCGCATGATTTGTGCAATAGATGCAGATCAGACCAAAAGAATTCGATCAGCCAAAACCAACGGAAGATGGTTTCGACATGTGAGGCACAACGGTTATGGATTGTTTGACGACTGGGACCAAAGGGTGGGAGAGGCGGATCTGTGTCGCGTGCCAGCGCGCGCACCAGGCCATGGTCAACTCCTTTTTTGGGGAAAGGGCGATCTGGCTTGACGTGGAATGACAAAACGACGGCTCGTTCATCCTCGTCTCGCCCCCTCTCGGTCTGTTCGTGTGATGTAGCGGCTGGATATTTGACCAGTACGCATGTGAAGTCAGTTCCCATGACTATACTCCCCTTTTCACCCCACCCTTGACTACACTCTGAGATGTACCTGCTCTCCCGTGGTACAACCCAATTTTTGTCTCAAGGAATATGAATGCCTCGGCATGGCGCATCACTCACCGCGACTCCATCCTTCTCCGTGGAGGGCGAGGTCCGTATATCGTTGTCAACATATCTTCCCGTCTTTGTATCTTGTGCGTCGAGTATTCTTTGAGGAGAAAAACGCTCCAGAAATTATGCAAGCCTCAGCCACAAGACCACTGTGCTGACAGTTGCCAGTATAGGTCCATATTTGGGTCCTGGCGTACACGGCAAGCTTATAAAATACCTGAATGTCCGCAAATCTTCACAACCTACATCTACAGACTCAGATTGAAAGTGAACCTAGTCAATCGAACAATAATTGAAATATCCAAAGATTATCTGGCTACAGTGCTAAAGAACAGTGTGGTGTGTGGAAACACAGTGCATTTGCAGATTCAACAGTAGCTGATTGGCGATTGAAATCTTTCCACCCAAAGAACCACCAGCAGACCTAGGTACAGAGCTACGAGGAGAAGCGGAGCGACGCAAACCAGCAGCCGGCAACGAACGATCTTTCAAACGCAAGACACATACCATAATCGAGATGGGCTGGCTAGACGGCTGGTGGACGGACGCGCCCAAGACGTCTGATCCTCTTGCATCCATCGACCCCAAAGTCCGCGAGTTTCTACAGCGAGAATCCCCTGTCAAGTACAATACAGTCTCCTCTACGCCATCAGAGACGAAGCCTTTTACCGAAGTCACAGCACCACCGGCACCAGTCGACGACTCCGCGAGACCGCTTGTACCGAAAGAGAGCTTGTTCCAAGACGGCCGCTACGCGCACCTTTGGAAGGGGTACAAACCACAGGGCGAGATCGAGGCCGAGTCCAAGACCGACCATGAGAAGCTTATGGATGTGCTGGAGGGTTACAAGGACCGAAAATACAACCTTGGTCGCGCGGCACTCGAAAATTGCGCCATACAGCAGGAGGAGTGGATCAACTGCATGAAGAACGGTGCTTGGGAGGACCGGCTACAGATGTGCCGAAAGCAAGTACAACGGTTCGAGAGGTGCTATACCATGCAAACGGTATGATTCTAGTCCTCACCTTTCAGGTTTGCGCTCTGCTGACTGCGATCTACCACAGAGACTATTAAAAGCCCTTGGCTACAAGTCCATCGTTGATCGGCCGGCGCATGTCGACGAAGACATCCAGATGCACGCCGATAGCCTGTACGTCCGGATGATCGACCAAGAGAAGGCGATTAAGGGGGCAGAGGAGCGCGGCCTGCCGGGCACCAGAGTTCAAGAACGTCTTCCCCAAACCAGAGAATGCAATCGAGCCCGGCGCCGAGTTACGCAAGAGCTGGGATGAGCAGCTCGACAAATTGCCCGTAGCGGAGCGAGCGACAGAAGAGGCGGCTCTGCGAGCTGACTTTCAAGCGAAGGCGGCTGTGGCTAAGGACGTCCAAAAGTTATGGGATGAGCAGGCCGCGGCGCGCAAAGAGAGAGAAGCTGGGGGGCAGACCAGCATCGCCGAGAAGATCACGGATATCTTTCGGTTCAGGTAAGGTGTTGATGAAGACCTCCTGGGGTTCATAAAGGTCATCCCACGAGACCTGTAAGCAGGCCGTCGCTAGCGAAATCGGCGGGAGACAGGTCTCGCTGTACAAAGCTTCAGTCCCTCATGAGCCAAGCATCATGACACGATCTGTACACACTCGGGATGTATTACCTGTAAAGTATTGTAGATCAAGAATTTGCAGCGAACGAAGGAGCAGTACAACCGATAGCGCCCCATGCTAACATTCACGTCCCGTCCTTCCTCAGTGATTCGACATGGTGGCACCTGCGTTCTACGTGAGGCAAATGTTGTCGAGCTGAGAACTCAGGAGTGTGTACATTGACCCAGCACGATAGAGGGCAAAAGGCAGGGGGCATGGCAGAGAGCAAGTCTTCCATGGCCAAGCCCAAAGAATAGGAACAGAAGGTAATCAGGCACCCTAGAGAATACCAGTATCTTACCTAGTCACCAGCTGGGACGAGCTTGGGCAGCCAGCTAGTCCACTATACTTATGGTCGTCATGGTACCTACTTGGCCCACTACGACCATAGCGGCCATGCCAGTAAGTTCACTGTAATAAGTAAGGCACCTAGGTAACCAAAATGGGAAAAGTGGCAAAGCTGCTATAGCCGCTGCCTATAGACGTGATAGGGCCGGGATTGAGCTCGTGTTTGTGATATACATAGTAAGTACCTAGGAAGAGGAGTACATGACACACCTACGATAGTTTGATCCAAAAAATAATCGAAAAGCGTTTTGGCCATAAAAGCCCCGCGACCTACCATAGAGAGCCTGGCCGGGCCATCACAAGTAGCCATCCAGTCTTCAGTGCGCTGGGTCCGTTGATACACAGACCGACGTGCCGGCTCTGACGTCGACGATGGTACTACACTTCTGATCACGCATCTTACGACAGTGATCTAGTTCTTGCTAAAAAAAACCTTTAAACACTTCAATTCTCTTGGTCTTGAGTTTGTGTCTCGCACTATTCCCTTCTAGAGCTTAACAGCAGGACTCCTCACAGCCGCAGAGGCCGCAGCAAAGTTCACAACCAGCCTCTTCTCCTCCACGAAGTCCCAGTTCGACATCGGGCTGCGGCTCGGCAACCTGTAAAGGACATGGTGTCAGAGAAGCACGCTGAGTACAGTGGTGTAAAACATACAGGCTGGTTGCTGATGACCTCATCAGCGGAAGCTTCCATAGGGGCCTGCTGCTGTGGTGCGTCTTGCGTCGCCATGATGTCGATGGTGTAGTGAAAGTTGCGATCGGCGACAAACGTGTCGTTATTTGGTTTCACTCAGGAATTTCGGACTTTTTCGATGTAGAACACACGAATGGTTTTGGCTCAGTAGGAAGGTCATTTATCCTTCAAATGTATTCAGCTGCCACCTTCAGGCACCCACAACAAGCTTCGACCGCGTCGATGGCAATGACCCAACGAACCTTGCCATTTTCTCTTTTTGGCTGCCTCCCTCTGGTGGCGCTTGACTCTTGGAGGCCGCATTATCATATCTGAGCCCACGTGCAAGGTTCGAGGCTATAGCTCTGGCGCCTTTGTCCGGCAACACGGCACTGTATGCTAATAGGGGCTGACCAGTTCTCACGAGAAAAAACGTGGATGATCAGGACGTGGCACCTTGTCCAGCACCGATTCTAGCAATCCCATGCCCAAGTTGTGGCGACGTAGTCGATCATGGCACTTTCTGCGACTCTCAGCTGGTTTGAAAGTTGCCGATAGAACCGGATGGCGTTGCACGAGCATCAAGTATACGTGTTAGCTGACGACGCAACCTCCACGAAAGCCACACCGCGCTTCCATTATACGGTGGACTGGTCCAGATTGGGACCGAAGCGCAGACACAAGGGCGGCTGCGGCCTTTCGGGTGCCGGTCGGCACTAGATTGAGGCTGAACCCTCGAATCCAGAGTCAATTTGAAGTGCCGTAATCGCCGAATGCACAGCAGATTCTGTGCCGGTTTGCCAGAAGCACCCAGCCCCACGCCCTTAGTCCAGGCTCCAGGATTCTCACAGCCATACCGATTGATGCCATCAGTTTCATCATCTGTTTTCCAAAGCCAATGCCGCTCTTTCGAGAAAGGCATTGAAGTCCCTCAATTGTCGAGCTGTGCCGCCAACATCACTCTTGGTGCACGCTTGGTCGGTTATTCTGGAAATAAGGAGCTCAAGGTTTGCCAGATTGGCTTTCTTCTCAGCCGCCGGCGACAAGTCGTCGGCGCCACGACCACGCTCTACGGCGAGATCAATATCGTGCATGGCTGAAGAGGTACCGAGTTGGTGCTATTACATCCCATTAGCCACGCTTTTCCCTCTGCAGCTTCATGGTCCTATGACTTACCAATGCCTCACTTTTCGCTTTTTCGTGTTTAGATCTGACAGCTTCTTTGCGAACAGCGACTTGTTCTCGTTCTGCCCGGAGGCGCATGATTTCGTCTCGCAACGACGTCTTCTCAGCCTGTTCGCGCCGTATACGGCCGCGAAGAGCATGCATGTGGTCGACCTGGATAGTCTTGCCAGTTGTCAGTATTGTTGGGCCAAACGGGTTCGAGGCTTCCCTACATGTCCGAGAAGCCTGTGCTCCAGCTCCGCCTGGAATGCCTCTAGTGCGCGAGTCTTGATGCGAAGTTCTTTCTTTGCGGATGCATCCGGGGCACGTTGCACACCGTCACGCAGAGTATTAAGGCTAGTTTGGATGAGTTCATCGCACATCTGAGCGAGAACATCAATCGTATTCACACCGGACCGTTTTGAAAACGGGATGTCGGCACTGATAAGGTCAAAGTCGGGATCCTCGCCTTCGGCCGGTCGGCCCCTCTTCGTG
>NW_003315035.1:1236120-1244982 GCF_000150825.1 Verticillium alfalfae VaMs.102
CGCATCAGCGTCGTCGTCTATCACTGTGTCGAGTATTTGCTGCAGCTCTTGTGCCTGAACTGAGAGATCACCTCGGCGGTTTCGCGTATGTCGCTTGCTGGTGGGCTGGTGCTGTTGCCGGGCTTTCTTCTATCTCTTCGCGGCGGGGCTGATGTTCTCGACGCACGTATACCTGCTGACGACATCCTTTCTGGCTGCTGAGAAACCGGCCATCGAGTTCGTCGATAGGCGCAGTAGCTTCTGGCGTCGCAATTCTTGAAACTGGCGTCGCATCTGCCGGCTCTTCGCGGGCAGTGATGGCAAGCTTCTCTGCGCTGGCTTTGGAGCGATCATCTTGCCTCTCAGAGCTTTTTCCGACTCGCTTTCGCTTCGCGGATGTGTTGGGCGTCGACCGTGTTGCTTGAACGGGCGGGGTCGGTGCGGGAGGGTTTTCTGGGCTCGTTGGTGCGACAGTCGATGTTGTCTCGTCACTGAGCATTAGCTGAAAGGACACTTCTTCGACTTGTCCATGTCTTTTTACACGTCAGCAATCTCTAGAGAAAAATATGGTCCAGGCCGGGACGTACCCGGCACCACGAATGCGCTGCTGCATGCGCTCAGCGCGTGCTATCGAGGTTGAGAGCGTCAGCCATGAACATAAGTGTCCTTCTCGGCAAACTTACTGGCCATGGTGACAACGAATTCAGATTCCACATGAAAAGATCACTGAAATAAAAATCTCAGATTTTGGTCATGATCCTGGACGAATCGAGATAGAACAGGGGTCGTTGGGCGTCGGCTTGGAAGCAAGTGCTCAGGAACGAGACGCGTCGCATCGGAAGTGGGGGACGCGCCGATAACACCTTGGCTACACCGAGCTTACCGAAACTACTGGTACAGACCACAGCAGCACGGAGCTGCCCCAGAAAGCCCCGCACATTCGTGGGAAGCTGCTACTTCAAGTCATGCAAGGAAATGAATTCCCCAATATTACATGCAGAACTTGTGTCTTAACACGCCCTGCACATCGGACAACTCAACATGCCATAGATAGTCTCAAACAAGAGCATTAGCGACAAATCGGCATTACAGCCTGATAGATGAACAGACAGTTCTGAAGCAGGTTGACGTCAAGCATGCCGTCAGAATGGACCTTCAAAGGGCCTCGAAAGTTGACCATTAGGCTCTCTTGGTGTGATTTTGTTTCGCAGGTCTGTACAATCAGTAGCCTATAAGCATGTCGAGGTGCCCTTAGTAGCTGACTCAAAGCTTGCAGGATGCGATACCGTAGAAACTGCAATAAAGTGGCATGACAAGTAATTCTCATCGCTTGTTTTATGTGTACATGAATTGTTGAACGATAGTAAGGAAAAAGATAGACCCGCTGTGGAATACCGTGGTATAGATTGCGCATGTAGCCTCCCACAGGGGATTGGGTAGAGAGCACGCGAACCCCCCTGTACCTACGACTGAGACGTAGAATCAGAACACATCGTGAGAACACGCACATCTGCGAGAGCCGAGAATTTCTTTCGCGGGCCCTGCCAGGCTTCCGTTTCGCTGCCACTCGGATTCCACCCCTCAGTTGTCCCGCCACTCTTGGCCACCCTGGACTCCACTTGGGGATCCGCCTCGATTGTTGCTGTTGTGACTGGCGCTCGACGAGGCAGCGGGAGTATCATCATCGTCGTCGTCGTCGAGCACCTTGGCAAGCTCATCAGGGTCTTGCATCTTGGCATCGGGATCGACGATGCCGCCATCATACTCTGCCCTCTCCCCGCGCTCAGCTTCTAGCACACCATCATCAGCACTGACGGAGATGCCCCTCGCTCCCCACTTGGACCGGCTACCACCACGTCGGCTTTCGTGACGACCAAGCGCAGGGGCACTCTCCTCATCTTCCTCGCCATAGTCTTGGTTGCTGGGCTTGCCAAAGATTCTATGGAGGAACCAGCCACGGTTGAGGTCGTCGGCATCGACAACACCACCATTGCGAAGCTTGACCCGTTGGCGCGTGTAGTAGACCCAAGCAAAGTCGACATAGAGCGCTGTCTGCACGATGCCGAAGACGACCGAAACAGCATTGGGGGGCTTGTCCGACAGATCGAGTTCCCGACTAATCCATCCAACAAGGTAAAGAGCCCGATAGGAGCCCAGGGCGACAAGGTAGAACGAGTCGATAACGGTCGGTACGGTAGTCTGACGCAAAAGGAGGAGCTGGGGTAGGATGCAGACAGACTCGAGGATCTGCGAGAAATCCCAAATCCACTATCGGTAGGTGTTAGTTGCTTGCTGTCACAAGCCATGGGGACACACATACCACAAACATGCTCCAGTGCGACTTTGGCTCAAGGATAAGCATGGCGAAGGGGGAGAGGAGCAGAGCGCCGCCGAGGGCGCCAGCGCCAACCTTCCAGGCCATCTCGCGCTCCCTGGATCGGGGATAGATCCACTGCATTATCCCAATAGTGTAAAACGACGAGAGAATGTAGAAGGCCTTGAAGAAGCGGTTCCAAAGCACTTGTTCGGAGAAGAAGTCGGTATATCTCGAACAAAAGACCAGGGCATACAGCCCCTGGGTAATGAGGGAGACCCCTGAATATAATTGTCAGTATGCCCTAGCTAAGTCGGCATCGGATCAATAGCAGGGTACCTTCAGCACTCCTGTGGCGATGAATCGAGAAGAGGAGGATGCATTTCGAGGAAGGTGGGAGCAGTCTCCCAGCAATCGGAATACCTAGGCACGCATCAGACTAGCCACACTATGGTGTTCACATCGGCCAAGTCTCTACTCACGTTCCAAGCTGTCATTTTGTATGTCGGAAGGTTGATGAGAATACGGAGTCGACCTCCAATGGGTGTAGTTTGAGGTTACGATTGCGAAACAAATGGCCACGGTCACATCACACGATGCGGTGCGCCGCAGGAGTATGGTCTAGGAAAGTAGACCGATACAGCTAACGAATCCGCCGTGTTCTTTGTACTCGTCGTTCGTGCAATCGTCGCAATCGTAGATTTCGTTGCGGTCGTTTGAATCGAGGCTGCCTAGAGGGATGTAGGCAGTCAAGATACCTTAGCTACCTTGTGTTGCGTAATGCGGTTGAGTTGTCCCAGGCACGCCTGGTGGCTTGGGCCAGAGTCTCCCCTCTCCGTGGACGTCCACCTGGGCGACAAGCTTGGGTGGCCTTATCGATGACAGTACCCACCAACAGCTATCCGTTCTAGGGGTACCTCTCAGAGGAATGAACTCCCACCTCTCAATCCAGGGGACGTGGCGCCTCTTGAGGTGGCTAGGCCACCTCATCACAGTGCCCCCCAGACAGGTTGAACAACCTCCTACTGTGTGAACAGCGGCCCCAGCGCTGCGCCCCATAAGGTGCAAGGGCATATTCTGTCATTCCCCGCTCCTGCGCCTTGGTACGTAGCCGTAGGCGCTCTTGAGTATCAGTGCCCTTCCTTCGTAGCTCGAGTGTCAAAGACGATAACCCGACGTATCCGCACCCCTACCACCTCGGAATAGCTCCACATGAAGCCGCCCTGCATGACCTTGATCTCATGCTTCAGGTCCTCGCATTCGCAAGTATACACACAGGTCTCCGTCTCGAACAAGCTAAAGTATGATGGATTCTCCACTAAAAATTGCGAACACTCACGCCTACCACCCTTGTGTCGCCAACAATGCCAATGATGCCTGAGCTTGTTCATTCGGCCCCACGCCCGAACAATTAAGCTTACAATGCCCACAGTAGTGACTCCATGTCTTTTCCATAGTGCATGTAGATGTGTTGATCTATAGATGAATACATTTCATAGCAGGTGAACCCGGTAATTTGATGATAGCGGCCATCAGAATTGTCTTGACCTTGGCAACTCGTTAGTATGGTGAACGGCAACAGACTTGGCATGGACGACCCGTTCCAGGTACAAGGCAGGTAGTAGGAGAGGACCGGAGAGGATGGAGCGGGATCAGGCTATAAACGGTCAGAGTGATCCCTGCCGTGTTCGCCGCCAACCCTCTCTCCGCAATCCGACAATGTCTGACCCGCAAATAATACTGATGACGACCCGTCACGCGTCTTCTGGATCGGCATCGATCCTATAAAGACGCGTGGTCTCAAGCTCAAGTTCTGGAAGCGACATTGTACGCCAAGTTGGTGTTCGATATAGCCCATTTCGTCTACAATGAGGCTCGGTCGGCTCCCTATCGCGCTGTCAGCATGGTTGGCCCTGGGAAGTGTTCCTATCGCGGTTGCGGCCGACGAGAGTCTCCACCGTCGTCAGGCCAAACCTGGCAAGTACTTTGGTAGGTTTCATTGTCTGTATGTCCCTCAGCCCTGCGAGAATTCAACCTTACTCTATTGTAGTTGAATCCAGGTAAGGTGTCCGATGCAAGACTCCCGGTGATCTGCCTATCTAATCGTGGAATGGACTGGAAGCTTCAGTGCACATTATGATGGCAGGTTCGCAACAAAGCAGATCACAGATGAGAAACTCCGACGAGAGGCGTTGAGAGTCCTGATACAGACTTATCTGGCCACCTTTGAGAGTATTGGCATCGAGACATGGCTCATGCATGGAAGTCTTCTGGGGTGGTGGTGGAACAAGAGGGTAACCGCCGAGACTGCCAGATAATCCTATGTGCTCTTGAAATCAGCTGACGCCGAAAAAGGTGATGCCATGGGACGATGATGCCGATGTCATGGTCTCCGAGCCCAGTTTGTTTCTACTTGCCGCGTACTACAACATGACGACCTACTACTACGAGTACCCGGCCATTCCAGAGGGTCGCTCCTTTCTGTTGGACATCAACCCTCACTACCTGGTTCGAGACAAGGGAAAGGGCCTGAACTCGATAGACGCAAGATGGATCGATATGGAACATGGCCTATTCATCGACATCACCACCGCAAGGTACAATGTCACATACGGGGAAGGTGAGGGTGTGTTAGTAGGCAAGGACGGTCACCTGTTTCGGGACACCTATCTGTTACCACTGCTGGAGACGACCTTTGAGGGTGTTAAGGCAAAAATTCCTTACAAGTACAAGGACTTTCTGATATCCGAATATGGCAAAGAATCCTTGTCGGACAAGGAAATCAATAAGTAAGACCCTGCCGAACAGTTACACGTCCACATGTTACTGATAACCACCACAGCCACCATTTCGATGACGACAAAATGGAGTGGGTGCCTACTAGAGAGCTCTAATGGCAAATAAAAATCTACTACGTTTGTTAACGCATGCAGCATGGCCGTCTGTGCAAAGCGAATGCAAGTTTGAGACCATGGAATGCTATCATGCGTTCGCCCAGTCTGTTCGTGTTACGGATCGCTGTTAGCCTCGCACCCGCCAACTACCTCATGCAAGCCAACTCACGGCGTTCCTCATGCCTCATCATCCTCCAGTTGTGTCCTAGCCTTTACAAGATGAGAGAAATGCCGCCATGAAGTGAGCCAAGGTGTTTCCGAACCGTATATTCCACGCTTGCAGGAGACTCGTGCCTGTTGTGCATCACCTATAAACAGCTTCACGCCGTTCTACACACTAGAGAGAGAACACGCTCCGAAATAGGATCAACGCCGTCGCAGAAGAGTCTGCCCCAAACCCCTGGACTGCCCCCCATCATCCCCGAGCCCATGTCCCACCAGGACATGCTAGTAGTCGCCGATCTTGGGCGTGCCCAGCCGTCAAACTCCCAAAGGTATAACGTATATGCAGAAAAAAGGGAAGAATACAGAAGGCTTTTTCAAGCCGCAAAGCGTTTCTCGAACTCTTTATACAACTTGGGGCTGATCTCATCACTGCTCATACCCTCGACTTCCCATAGGACGCCCTTCTTGGCGTAGTGCTCCAAGAGGGGCTCGCTTGTCTGCTGGAACTTTCGGAACCGCTCACGGTAAACCTCCTCAGTATCGTCGGGTCGTTGCATTAGAGGTTCGCCAGTGATGTCATCAATGCCGGCCACCTTGGGCGGATGGAAGGTGGTATTGTAGACACGGCCCGAGGGCTCATGAACCCAGCGGCCGGCGATGCGCTGCATGATCACGTCGAAGGGGGTCTGGAGAGACACGACAAGATTGATTGGAATGATCTTGTCGCATGTCACGGCTTGCGCGGCAGTCCTCGGGAAGCCATCCAGAATGAAGGAGGCATCAGGGTCCTCCGAGGCCTCAGGGGGGCCGTGTGCATCCAGAGCAGCCGTGGTAACGTACTCGTCGTGGGCGTCGGGGAAATCCCCAGCAGTGGCTGTGCTGGCGGCCAGGGTCATGACATTATGCTTGGCTTCGTTGGGCCGCAGCCAACCATTCTTGTACAGTTCGTTCGAGATCAAGCGCATGATAAGGTCGTCAGCGACGAGGCCGCCGGTCTTCATTGTCTTCTCGACTCGAATTCCTGTTGAAAGGGTAAGTTAGTTGGCGCGACCGAGGCACAGTCAGGCGAGTGACTTCGTAACATACCAAGAGCCGTCCGGGCAGTGACATTGCTTCGAAGTAAATCGCCCGTGCTGATGGACTGAAGTTGGGGAAAGCGATGTAGAAGTCTCTCGGACTGGGTGCCCTTGCCAACGCCTGGCGCACCGACGAGGATAACGCGCGCTGCCTTTCGGAGTCTCATATTATATTTTCGGTGACGGGTCGATCCAAATTGTCCAAAAGATTGGGAACAAGATCTGTGTTGGGATGTATATAGACGTCCTGTAAATGGTATCCGAAGTATCCGACTAAGAAAGGGGAAATGAGCGATTCAATGTAGCTCGAGGTGCCGAGGTGGCACGGATTGACGGGAGGATAGATCTCGTGGCTCGTGAAATCGTCCCCGCGGCGCGGGGTGAAGTGGGAAGAGTTGAAGGGACCGTGGAATGGAATGACGAAACCACAGGATTCAAAAGTCGGGCGGACGATTAAAAGATGATCATAGTCGTGAAAGTCTGACCATATAAGATGCGAAAATCGACAGAGATATGGGATGCGACAGCGATGTGACGCGAGCGGCTACGAGAGGCCTAGAGTTATTGCCGAGGAGTAGATGTCCCAAGGCTATTGTGAGGGTGGTGAGGATGGGGACCGCCGCCCTGGGAATGTTACTAATGTACCAGGGAATCAATTGTTGGACTGGTCGGATGCAGTTCTGGGGGCAGACCAAGCACGGGCTGCATCAGTGGCCCTCATGTTGAGTGGTGCGATGCAGTGAGAGTGGGGCTGAGACACCCTTTCCCACCGGCCGACTGGCCTCTCGAGCGTTAGAGCCATTTACTGGCTGATCTGATCGTTGAAGACTCAATAAGGTAAGGTACAATGACACGCCAACAGTCTGTGCACGCTCGATTTTCAGATAGTGGTAGAGATTCCCGTGTAAGCCTTAAAGCCAGCAGCTTTAATTATTTCGTGTTAGAATGCTTTTGCTTAGTTAATTCTTGATACCCGTATAGCCGACAAGGGCAGTCTCTGGACAGGATGGACGTGACTGACCTCCCCGATACAAGGCGAGCACGATCTTGAGAACAGTGTAGCTGAGATGGAATTTGTGTTGAGAAGTAAGTACGCTTGGGCCTCACGTCGAAGATATTGTGCGGCGACGCTGCTTCAAGTGAGTCTTCGCTCATTTTGCGAGAGATTTGAACCACAGATTCAAGGCGCGACAATTGTCGCTTAGAAGAACGAGGTCTAATGCAAACACTACACGAGCCGATACGGCAAGGGTACTACACAGTTTCTGCTTCGGACCAGCAAAACCTTGGATAGCTGATGTATGCGTGGGAGTGGCCTAGGCACGCCACCTACCCCTACCTGTACCTTCGGTGCCTCACGGAAGGCTTGTGACAACTATGACCAAGAGTGCTATTGCACGTGAGAGACGTCGCCTCTCTAATCGGCCGATGTTTAGCCACATGAGTGTTTGGTTGCAACACGTAACATGCTGCTTACGTCAACTCGGCTCCGGCATTGAGCCTGCCCAATTGTGGGTAAGCCTGGCGAGGCTAGCGCCCCTGCATTCGCTGTGGAAAAGTTGCGTTGAGGCAACGAAAGGGAGGTCTCGGAAAGTCGGAGCTAACAGGAGGAACCCCAGTCAACCCCAGAACTGTAGACGGAAGTCGCATCTCACGGAATCTTCTCTCTCTCCATCCCTCAACATCCTCCATCAGATCAACTGCCCTTCAGCACGCAATATCACCCATGAACAGCGCAGCTCGATAGCCGTACGCTTCTCTCTATCCAGCCGTCGCGACATCAGGACTCGTTCCGATTATGAGCGCCTCCGCCAGCGTTGCCCGCCGGGCAGTCGTTGCGAACCCACTTGCTGGGAACGGTGCGCTTCATTCAACCCCCGTCAATTTGTCAAATCGCAAGACTAAAATCATGTAGCACGCGCTCTTACAGGCCTAGCTCTGTCCCACGGATCTTTCAACAGATACGCCCGACACCTCCCCCGCAAGACTTCAGCGCTCGCTATCCTTGTTCCCGTTCGCCACATGAGCACTGAGCATCATAACCAGAACCAACCGCATTCTGGCCCGCCGCCTGGGTTCAATGTCGATGCGGCTAAAAAGCCTCTCGCTCAAGAGGCCTCATCCGTCCCCAAGAAGGATCAGAACTCTTCTGAACAGAAGAATGCACCGAGCAACAGCGCTGCAAGCTCATCCGAGATTCCATCGAAGGAGGTTGAGCTCGATGCCGAGGGCGGAGCTGGTACCTCTGTGAAGCAGGGTGTCGCGGTTGACGCTAAAGACTCCAAGGAGCAGAAGTTGACGGTGTGGCAGAAGTGAAGAAGGAGGTGGCATCACTACTGGGATGGCACTAAGCTCTCGCTGCTGAGGTCAGGATCAGTACTCGACTGGCGCTGAGATGGCTGCTGGTTATGAGCTCAGCCGAAGAGAAAACCGC
>NW_003315035.1:1245082-1257841 GCF_000150825.1 Verticillium alfalfae VaMs.102
GTTGCTGCTTCCCGTAGCCCTCAAGTTGTTCCCCAACCTACTGCCCAGCACGTACGAAGGACAGAAGTCCAGGGATGCGAAGGTATCGGGCCTTCGAACGACAAGAAAAGAAGTCAGCAAATTCCTACAGCACAGCTTGAAGGAATCTGGCCTCCCTGTGACTCCGGCAACCATCCAGCGGGAGGAGATTACGACATTCTTCCGGAAGCTTCGGTCTTCGACAGAGACACCTACTCACGAAGATATTATCAAGGCGTGCAAGATTTTCAAGGATGACTTGACGCTGGATAACCTTTCCAGGCCTCAGTTGGTCTCGATTTGCCGGTATATGAACCTGAACAACTTCGGTACGGACAACATGCTCCGTTACCAGATTCGCCACCGTATGCGACAAATCAAGAGAGACGACAGGCAGATCAGCTACGAAGGTGTCGCGTCACTCACTTCTGGAGAGCTGCAGATGGCTTGCGCCAGCCGAGGCATCCGCACCCAGAGCGTCTCGCCCGCGAGGATGCGCGAGTACTTGCAGCAGTGGCTCGACCTTCGTCTCAAGGAGGCAGTACCCTCGACTCTGCTTGTGCTCAGCAACGCATACATGTACGGCCAAGGAGCCGGTGGAGCGACGAGTCAGATCGATGCTCTCGTTGGCGTGCTTTCCTCCATTCCGGATGAGCTTCTCCACGAAATTGCCCTCGAGATTGAGACATCTCAGGGCGCTGCCACCAACAAGCAGCGTCTGGAGGTCCTCAAGGAGCAGCAGGAACTGATCGAGGAGGAGAACGAGCAGAACGAGGAGAATGCCAGCACTGGTCTGGCCACGCCTCGTGACATCGAGGACATTGACGAGAAGGAGGATGCGATCGCCATGGAGGCCAAGTCAGTCAGCCCTGAACAGGTGAAAGAGGCCGCCGAGGCAGAGCAGGAGATGCTTGACGCTAGGCGATCGCAAGAGGTGACATCCAAGAAGAACGAGTGAACGCCGTTTGATACTACTTTTACCACTACGATACACGCCTTAGCAGGCGCTTTTTCTTTGTTTTAACACTTGTAAAGCATGGGGTGGGCAGGCAGGCATGTACCACCAAAATGAGGCGATGACTTGGGCGGTCTGACAGGGACCGAGAGCAAGCAAGCAGTAAAACTGATAGAAGCCCCTCCTCTGGAAAGCAAAGATAGAATCCCACTTTTGTACACAATGGCGGCACCAAATGGCCTAGATTGTACCAACAACAGATAACCTTTGATCTCAGGAGACCAATCTCAATTTTTCTCTAAGTGTGCAAACGGCGAGCTAACAAATTCATCCCCCTGTGGAGTCTTCGCAGCGACCCAAGTGCGCTGCTCACCATCTACGCATCTGGAAGCTTTCGTCATAGGTCCAAGGGAGGATGAGAAGTACAGGGGCGAATGGCTGGAGATAGCGGAGTACCTTTGGCAGAAGGATAAGATTGCAAGATATACAGCATCGAAGCCTTTTGATCCTACCAAAAAGTCTTTGGATAGAAACCAGAGCATCCGAAAACACTGTTGAGCAAGTCTGCAAAGCTAAACCACTTACCGTGCTGTGAAAATCGATGCCCAATGTTGTGGCATGATGTACTCATATATCTGGTTCAATGGGGGGTAAGGCCCGAAACAGGCCTGCAGAGCGGAGCGTCAGTGCTTCGAGCTGTCCTTGCGGATTATGGTAGCGTCGTCACTGTCCTCGGAACGACCAACAGGCAGCTACCACTGCAACATCGCAACCAGACACCTCGAGTCACGCGTTTGTCTGGTGCTACGTAAATCTGCCTCCGTCATACTATTGCGACAAATGCTCTAGAGACCTGTCCTGACGCATCTCCTCGCATCACGAGCACTCTCCGGCGACGCCGACGGTCATCTTCACCTCAGGTGAACACGCATTAGCCCCACCGCTACCGCCTGAACGACCACTTCGACACGATGGCACGAATTGAGCAAGAGGACTTCTCAGCGTGTCTGGAATAGTGAACGCGCGGCTGAAAGACGGTGTCCAATCACGGGCTCCTCTGCGGGTGATGCGCCTGACAGCAATGGCTACCAAGGACAAGAGGCCCAACACCTTGACGCTGGACTGGGCGAGGAGGTGCTCGAATGCACCGTTTCGCAGCCGTTGAAAGAAAATGAGGGGTCTAAGGACGTCTTCGTATCGTATCTCATATCCACTTACGTATGTTTGGAGTCCGAGGAACTGCGTCGGTTGAGGATGCGCTTTCTGAGCGCAAGCGCTGACCACACGCCTAGTCTACCTTCCCAGCCTTCCAAAAGTCGACGAGCAACGTTCGTCGAAGGTTCACAGATTTTGTCTTCCTGTTTAAGCAACTGAGCAAAGACTATCCTACCGCAGCCGTCCCTCCACTACCCGACAAGCAGCGCATGGAATATGTCCGAGGGGACCGCTTCGGCCCCGATTTTACCAACCGCCGAGCGCACTCTCTACAGCGATTCCTCGCCCGACTATCTCTGCACCCTGTACTTCGCCGAGCTGATATACTGCACATATTTCTGGAGAGCCAAGAATGGAACGCAACCATGCGCTCTCGAGGCTCACGGGGTTCTCAGAGTAGCGATGGCGCCAACAACGGCGTGTTTGACAACCTGACTGAGTCGTTCATGACAGCATTCTCCAAGGTCCACAAGCCAGACAAGCGATTTATCGAGGTTCGGGAGCGGAGCGACAAACTTGACGAAGATCTGGTGCAGATTGAGAAGATTGTCGCCCGAGTCGCCCGTAGGGAGAACGATATCGAGACCGATCAGCGAGACCTGGCCGAGCAGTTCCAAAAACTCATCCTTCTTGAACCTGGTGTGGAGACGGCAGTCCATCATTTTGCAGCGTCTATCGAAGATACCGCCCACGGCACACGGGATCTCAGGGACATCACAGACCAGGACTACCTCGGTAGTCTGAGAGATATGCAAGCGTATAGCCTGGCGCTGAAGAGCCTTCTCAAGGCGCGCGAACAGAAGCAGGTAGACTTCGAATCACTCGTCGAGTACCTTAACAAGGCCACCGCGGAACGAGACGGTGCGTTGTCGGGTCACGGGGGCTCTGGACTGTCTGGCGCAAGCGGATTCATCACGCGCAAGTTCGAAGATGTCCGTGGTGTCGATCACGAACAGGCACGACGCGAGCGACGGGTCAAGCTTGAGCGCAAGATCGACGACCTCACCGGTGCCATCGAGCTGGCCAAGAGAACGAGCGAGGGTTTCGACAATGAGGTTGTCAAAGAAATCAACGACTTCGAGCGCATCAAACGGGCTGAGTTCAAGTTGCAATTAGGAGGCCTCGCGGACGCACATATTGACTACTATGGCAAGGTGACTAATATTTGGGAGCAGTATGTGCGGGGACATGGAGAAACAAGGCGTCACACAGCCCACCGATGGGCCGGAACCACCAGGCAGGCAACTGTTGTAAGGGCAATGCAGTTTTTACTTTGAAGACTTAGTCAAGGTAGAGGAAGTGGGCGACCGGGAAGATTCAACAGGCTGCTTGGAAAGGGTTCATTGCTGTTCATACCGTCCTGCGTGATTGACGTCTTGAATAATAAGTGCCAGACGACAAGTACACGGGACCCCCATTCTGCCTTGCGTGAGGAAACTGTACATGTAGGACTGGACTTAGCTTGGTGTGTGCTACCGTTATTATTAGAAGCTGAGCTGAAAGTGTCTTACGCGGACTGTTGACGCAGGCGTCTTGCTTCGTGCCAGAGCAGGCAGAGGGACAACACGACCAATCTCGACCCAACAGCTTCGCGCCTACCACTTCTCTCGTGCTGAAGGCTGCTTCGGCACCTTACTAGGAGACCAGGCAACGAAAGTGAAACTGGGAGTGGTCCGTGGTAGATCTAGGTACGCAAAAGTACCTGTGTCGACCTCCCTCGCCCGTCTAAGGTTAGGTAATGGTTGGGCTGTGCGCATCATTATCTTGGTAGGTGTTGACCCACCCAGACCTCCCTCGTCAACCCTTGTGGACTGGACCAGTCCAGCGGCCTAGGACGCGAGCACAGGCCGTGAAACAGCAGGACGTGGATGCCTCGTTTCGGCCGCCTTCCCATTCGGGACACTTGCCTTGTCTTCATCTTGCGTTTCCAGAAGGCCACGACAGCGACATCAATCTGACCCTTGTTTTCGACCTCTCATAACTTGCCTCTCTCACCATCCGCCGTCGATTTGGACGTGTACATCTTCGATTGACTATTGAAGCCTTGCCGTTCGCCTGTTCGGTAGGCCATCTTCGGTGCGACTAATTCTGCTCAAGGTACGTCGATTGACTGCACGGCAATCTGATGTCCTTCAGCCCCCCTGAGGATTCAGTAGATCGCCCCCTCCCAAACCCGACGCCTTGTCAGACTTGCGCCTTCTCCAGCATAGCCGCAACTTTCTACCAACCTTCTTTTCCCGTCTGTCGTCAGTGATCTCTTTGATTGCTCTCCCCTGTTTGCCATTCACTGCTCATCCCTTTCGGCGCATTCTTGCGTCCCGCGTGCACAGCAACCTCGACAATATACTGACAGCATACCATCCAGCGACATACTACCACCGACTCATTCCTTTGACCTTACTCGGCATTGATTTTCGATAGGTCACTTCCTATGTCTTAGGCCTCGAGAATAGATCTCCTTTCTCTTCTCCCGACAACAGAATCTCTTCACAGTTGGAAAGGCTTTCGTGTCTATACCCCGAACACCCACCATGAAGGTCACAGCTGCCATCGGCCTTCTTGGCCTGGCTGCCGCTGCGGCCGGCGCAAAGCATACGCCTCGAAACTACGAAACCAACGACTACTATGTCCTCGAACTCGACTCTTCCACGGCCCCGGATCTCGTCGCAGAGCGCCTAGGCCTGAGGCACGAGGGAGAGCTGAGCGGCCTTGACGGCCACCACGTCTTCGCTGGGAAAAGGGTAGAACATGATGTTGTCAAGCCCGAGCTCCTGGCGAGTCGAAGAAGGAAGCGCGACCTCGACGGATTCGATATACTCGATGGTGTTCGCTTTGCGCAGAGACAAGTCCCACGTGCACCGTGGGAGAAGAGGGCGCCGCCGCCCGTTATGAAGCCGGAGCCACAACCGGCTGTTGTGCGGCAGGAGGTGGACGCTGCTCTCGCGCAGCAGCAGCAGCAGCTCATGAAGACGTTGGGCATCAACGACCCCATCTTCGATGTGCAGTGGCACCTTTTCAACCCGGTTCAGAAGGGCCACGACATCAATGTGACAGGTGTCTGGATGGGGGGCATCACCGGCCAGAACGCGACCGTGGCCATCGTCGACGACGGCCTTGACATGTATAGCGGCGACTTGAAACCCAACTACTATGCTGCCGGTTCCTACGACTTCAACGATCACAGGGATGAGCCGAAGCCTACCCTGGCCGATGACAGGCATGGCACAAGGTGCGCCGGCGAGGTTTCTGCCGCAAAAAATGACGTCTGCGGTGTCGGTGTCGCCTACGATTCTAAGATCGCTGGGCTGCGTATTCTGAGCAAGCTCATTTCCGACGCTGACGAGGCCGTGGCTATGACCTATGACTACCAGCACAACGATATTTACTCTTGCTCATGGGGCCCGCCTGACGACGGCCGCTCCATGGACGCGCCCGGAATCTTGATCAAGCGCGCCATGCTCAAGGGCATCCAGGATGGACGCAACGGCCTCGGCTCCATCTACGTCTTCGCAAGCGGCAACGGCGCAGCCAAGGAGGACAACTGTAACTTTGACGGCTACACAAACTCGATCTACAGCATTACAGTTGGTGCCGTTGACCGAACCGGTCAGCACCCATACTACTCCGAGAAGTGCTCCGCGCAAATGGTTGTGACATACAGCAGCGGTGCCGGCGATTCTATCGTAAGTTGTGCCCACTTATGTCGGATCTGCTCTTGCTAACTAACAATCCAGCACACCACCGACGTCGGCCCAGATGCGTGCACCGACGCACATGGAGGTACATCGGCGGCTGCTCCCATTGGTGCTGGAGTCTATGCTCTGGTTCTTTCTGCGAGGCCTGATCTGTCGTGGAGAGACATGCAATGGCTTGCCATGGATACTGCCGTGCCTATCAACTTGGACACTGGGGAATGGCAGGATACGATAATCGGCAAGAAGTTCAGCCATACTTTTGGTTACGGCAAGATTGATGCTTACGCCATGGTCGAGGCCGCCAAGACCTGGAAGAAGGTCAAGGCCCAGGCCTGGTACTATTCGCCCTGGGTTCACGTCAACACTGCCATCCCTCAAGGCAAGGATGGCCTGGCTGTTTCCCACGAGGTCACTTCCGATGCCCTCAAGCAGGCCAATCTGGCTCGCGTGGAGCACGTTACCGTCACCATGAATGTCAACCACACCCAGCGGGGTGACTTGAGCGTGGACCTGATCAGCCCGGATGGCATCGTCAGCCACATTGCGACAACCCGCAAAAATGACAAGGATGCGAATGGCTACGTCGACTGGACCTTCATGAGCGTGGCTCACTGGTGTGTCTCCGTGCAATAGGTCCGATCTTGTGCATCGTAAGCTAATATGGTTCTAGGGGTGAAAAGGGGATCGGCAAATGGACTGTTATCGTCAAAGACTCTGTGAGCAACCAGCACCAGGGCACCTTCACCGACTTCCACATCAAACTTTGGGGCGAGTCGATCGACGAGAAGAAGGCTACCAAGCTCCCCAATGCCCGAGGAGAGTGACGACAACGACCACGCCAAGATACAGACGACCACCGTGGCTGCAGCTACGACCTCTGTCAGCCACCCACCTCAGGATACAGGCTCTCTGGAGGCGCACCCGACTGACCACCCTGACCGACCGGCCAAGGTCAAGACGACCACGACGGCCGGGGCTGAGGTTACCCTGGAAACCAGTGCCGCGACACCTGCGCAGACGAGCGCATCTGTCCCCTCCGGCATCCAAGGGGCTCAAGGGGCGCCGACGAACAGCAACTGGATATCTTGGCTCCCGTCTTTCGGTGCCTCCGCCAAGGCTCAAGTTTGGATCTATGGCGCCCTGGCGCTTTATCGTAGCTTTCTGCTCGGGTCTTGGAATATGGTTCTTCATCGCCTCGCCGCCGCAAGCTGCGCAACAGCCCCCGCGATGACTATGAATTCGAACTCCTGAATGAGGACGAGTCTGAAGGCCTCAACCGCGGCGAGAAGGGCGCCGCCGCTAGTGGCAAGGGTCGTCGCACCAGGGGTGGTGAGCTGTACGACGGCTTTGCAGGCGGCAGCGATGATGAGGAGGAGTTTGTGGGTGAGGGGTACCATGACCAGGAGCGGTCAAGATCCCGCGAGGGTCGGAGGCGGGTGAGCGGTGACGATGAAGAACAACATGTCATTGGCGATGACAGTGACGATGAAGTTGTAGACGAGAAGCAAAGACTGGGAGGTGGCCGTCAGATTTGATATCCCTACGAAACTGAAAGTGTGGCCTTGGATGATGATGGGGGGAAAGCAGCAGCCTTTTCGCGTTCTGCTGGGTATTCTGTACGACGGCATCTCGCTGTTGGGTAATCGGGTGTTTCTTGCATGTGCTCAGCCACAAGGCTGGAAATGGAGCAGGCGTTTGCATCTTTTCTCCATGGAACCTACAATTATGTCTTACCACGCAATGAATGAAGTAATCGAGACTATGAAGCATGTGTTACCTGGAGTCTAAGTCGATTCTTTCATGTACATGACTGAGCCACCCGCAAGACGGTGAACTCATTTCAGTGCCTCACAGCGTTGGTAGGTGAGCACGATGTGAAGCAACTTGTGAAGAATAAAGTTGTGTCGTCTACTGTGGTAACTCGAGGAAAGGGCAAGAATTCGATTCTCTTGTGGAAACCAGAAGTGCCTGACACGACCTTCCTGAGTTGTGTGACGCCCAAGACCAAGGGGGCAGCCAGCGAGCAACCCAGTCGCTTGGGCTCCGAAAAAGGTTGAGCGACAAAGTCTCAGATGAGCCTCTGTTCCTGCAGCCTCGAGCGCGACATCGAGCGGCAAGCTAGTAATGGCGGCTTTTTCAACACAACCCGACCAACAACTCGGGTGGCTGGGAAAGACGTGCAGCAGGGGGTGACGACGCCAGTGTTAGGGGATCTCACCGTCGCTGCGCGCTGGGGCCCACAGCCGACCTGCCCTTGTAGAGCCAGCCGAGGGGTGCAAGCCCCGTACTGCGCAGTGCTGCATTGTGTTGCTGCGTCGTTCCGTCTCTTCGAGATGCCTTGATCGCCGAAGATACACCATGTGCATGCGTTTACCAGTGCGTCGGGGAGGACAAGCAGAACATGTCTCTCGATATAGCAGACTGTTACACCACATACTTGGTTGGTCCAGCTGCGCCTGGATGACATCCCCAACGACAGGTCTCAGAGCGAATGGGCGAGATATCAGAATCCCGGTACATGCGCCTGTGACGTGTCTAAGAGCCGTATGCTTGTCGTCATGCCACCTCCGATGATAGTGCAGAGGCGTGAATGCGTACTTCCCATGCCCAAGGTAGGTACCTAACCTAGGTGGGTTGCAGCGGTGTGCGAGCCACGAGACGCACGTATGCGTGCATGTGCCAACATTGTGTGTATCAACTGCTGAGCGTACCTCAAGCCATCAATGAAGAGGTAACGAGCATCAAGACGGCAACCTCTGGCTTCCCGTGCTGATAGCTTAGAATGCACCTGGGCCAGACAACATGCGGGGAGGGGCCGCGTAGTTAGTGGGCAAGGCTAGCTGCCCGCGCTGGGTACGCTTGCTCCCGTCGACGTCCCGACCGCCTCTTCTTTCCGTCTTCGCACGTTGCCGCTCTGTAGCGTCAACGGAGCCTGTGCCCCATCCAGCCCACCTGCGCCGTCGCGCGGTGGGGGCCGGGTCGCCTTCGATCCTACCTAGTCACGATCCTGGCTTCCTGGCCAGCTCCCCCTCTCCCCCCCCCCCTTCCCAAACTCATTACCCAAGCTCCGGCAGGAACTGCCCTGGTCAGCTGCCTTCCCTGGTCTTTCTGCAGGGTGCCTGCTCTTCGCGCTTCAAACGAACAATGACGGCGTAGCGTGCAGCCCAGCCTGGCGTCAACCCTGGCGTCAACCTCGCTCTTTTCCTGCAAGCTTCCTATTCTTCTTCCCGGTGACCAGCCTCTTCCTTATGCAGGCGACGCCGTCTGACCGTACCGCCAGACCTTTTTGCTTTTCCAACCCTTTGGCTTCGAGTCGTTTGCTGTGCGCCCCCGTCCCGTCGGCGATCATCATACTTAGCAAATACTACCCCTACGATACCCTCTTTACGTCCTATCTCCATCGCTTCGCATGTGTCTGCACCGCATTGGCTCACTTCTCACCACTCTCGCTCCGCCTCGCCTGGGCTATGGGAAGCTGCATGTCGCCTCGTAGGCCGGGCCATTCTTCCACGCTTCTCCCGCAGACCGTCTAGGGTTCATTCGGCCCTCTTGGACTGACCTCTGTACGCCCAATCTGCACATCCACTGACCCAATCATCTACTTCTCCCTCATCCTCGGGATCCATGCCCAATCCTGCCACCCAGCCATCTCCAGAGCACATGGCCACTCCCTACTGGGGCGCCTTGCCCAAGGGTCCAAGTACCGCCCGCCGCGCCTCTGGTGATGATCATGTCCTCGACGACCAGCCACCGCTAAACCCCATGGATGCCTTCTCTAGCTCGAGTGCCCCCCAACAACAACCTCGACGAGACCGCGCCTCAGTCCAGACAGCACGCACTGGCTATACTGAAGCTCCCACCGAGTCTACCTTGAGCCCCTTTGTCTCGCCTACGAGGTCAAGCTTCGCACCGCAAGGACTTGCGCCGCGGCCTCCAACCTTACCCTACGGTTCGTCTGGATACGCCGACGAGTTTGCCGAGAAGCGACAGCGCCGTCGAAGCTTGAAGAACGAAGAACAGATCGACAGGACAGTTGGACCCACGCCACCTGCTGCGCCTGACGTCCCTCGAGCTCCTCCCGTGAGCTATCGTCAGCCGTACACCCAGAGCGTCCAACCTGTCGGACCTCTGGCATCCCAGCGTCAAAACGTCCCTCCCGTCGATATCGACGACATGGAGCCCGAGGCCTACTACAAGGCGAATGGCCAGCAAGACTACCCGCGCACTGAGCGTTCACAGGGAGCCTCACGCCCGGCTGGTCCGCCCAGAGATGCCCGACATGAGAGGAGGAGGTCCTCGGCGACGAACACTCTACCCCTCAAATGGTGCTGGGGAAGCATTAGATCCTGCCAACCAGCCCACCAGGATACCAAGTGGTCGGAAGGTCTCTACAGACATCCGCTCGCCCCTTCAGCATCTAGAGACTGTTCTCAGCAAGGAGGAGAAGCGTGCTCGCATGGAAGCCGCTGAACAGAGGGCACGATCGAAAGCGAATGCCAATCCAAAGTTGCTGCAGCCCAATGCGCAACGAACGCAGCCCCGACAGCCCAGGCCACAACCACAGCAAGCCCCAGTACAACAACCACAGCAAGTCCGATTCAGCAACGATCGGGACCCAGACATTTATGAAGACACCCCGGCTCGTGGTCCTCCACCGGTAATCGCGGTCGCGGCAGCCCCGGCAGCTGCAGGCTCTAGAGGATATCCTCCACGAAAAGCCCCAGAAGACGCAAAGTATCCATCTACCGCCTCTCAGCAAAACCGTAGACCTCCCGAGCCCGCGTACCCAGATGTGCATCAAACTCTGGAACACAATTCAGGAATACCCCAGCGCAATCTCAGTTTCCGTGATCGAGCGCAGAAGGATGATCTGCGGTTGCCCAGCAGCAGCGTGAGGAACGAAAACGAAGCCAGTCCGCTTTCAACGCCGCCAGTCACGACGCCCGGTGGCGGCTTCTCTCTCACCAGAACCGGCAGCAACAAGTTGAAGAAGGAAAAGCCTGGCGATCCATGGTTCAGGGTAAGGCAGCAGGCGGAGCAGCAGTACAGCAACGCGGATACGCGAAATCTCTCCATGGACAGGTCAGCCGCTGCCACAGGCGGTAGCGCAGGCCCAGCGCAGCGATCAGGCTCTTTACAGGGCCAACAGTACCCTCGAGATCCCAGTATTCCCCCCGAGCAGGCCGGGCGGGCCGGCGTACCCAGTAAGGCTGCGAGACTGATCGTGTCGACATGGGCGGGGTTCAACGCAGGTCTACTGCACCAACAGTCAGGAGACAATCATTTGATCAATACGACGCTCCCCAGCGTGGACCAGTGCCGGTAGATGGAGCACCAGCCGTTGCGCTCCAGACCGGGCGGTACGCAGATGCTCGGCGACAGCGACGAAATGAGGATAGCGATTACAATTCCTCCGACGATGAGCGCGGTCACCATGTCTCGAACATGATCTACCGAAAGAAGGAGCATATGAGCCCTGGTCACGGACTGTACCTATCGCCTCAATGGCTTAATGAGTGGCAGAAAAGCACGACTGGGCTTCTTGGAGGCACGCTACTCGACCTCAGTCAAGAACAGCTTCCGGTGATCGATAAAACCACACCGTGGTGGGAAGGCGACAACACGAGGAGGCGGTCTAGTGTCAATTCGAGGCCACGCAAAGCTGAGGCATTCGACGGCGAGTACGACGAGAGATCAGGTGTGTATCTTCGCACGTCTTCTGCCAGAATATGCTCACTCATAACTGCAGCTCCCACTAGGTTTAAGCCATCTCTGCATCTCAAATGTGGTCCACTTCTGCGCTACTGCGGTATTCGACACGAGAAGGGCTTGGTCGGTCGCTCAGCCAAAGCTGCTCCTGCGGATAGAGAGATTTGGAGAGGCACGGTCATGATTGTGACCCAAGACTCCCAGTCGTCATACGAAATTTCTCCTACACTTCGCCTATTCGTTCAACCGATGGAGCTGTTGCCTCCGCCTCCCCATGAGATCTCGGGCGAACAGCCGCTAGCCCCTGAGTACGTTGACCCAATAGCAGGGTTACCGAAGCTAGGAAGGAGAGGAGAGACTTTGTACGTTCGCCCGGTGGAGCATCTTGAGGAAGCCAAAGACCTCTCCAGGGACGAGACAGACGAGGGTCTCTTTGAGACTTCGAGAAGCCCCCCCGACTACCCTGTAGCTGAGGGCGCCGTCGATCTCTCATACACTAGTCGGCGTGCCCGCGCCAAACTGGATGGCGAAAGAGTATCAAAGTACAAAGATGTGCGAGGATTCCGTTTGCATGCTGAGAGGGGTTACACCTTCTGGCGCTTCAACATTGAGGTTGAGCTCGGTGGAAAGCAGCAGCGCATCGCCTACCGGATCAACAGAGGTCCTGCTATGGGATTTTGGGTTCCTGCCAAGGGGCAGTCGATGAACATCATGTTCCACAGCTGCAATGGGTTCAGCATGAGTGTTAACCCCAACGACCTCAGCGGCCCTGACCCTATGTGGCGAGACGTTCTTAACAACCACCAGACCAATCCTTTCCACGTCATGATTGGAGGCGGTGACCAGGTCTACAACGACTGCTTGATAGGTCAAAGCGACCTTTTCAATGACTGGTTGGACATTCGGAACCCCCTACAAAAGCACAATGCGCCTTTCACACCGGCAATGCAGAATGAGCTTGAATCGCTCTACCTCGAGCGGTACTGTATGTGGTTCTCGCAAGGTCTCTTTGGGCTCGCCAACTCGCAAATTCCCATGATCAACATGTGGGATGACCACGACATCTCCGACGGCTACGGTTCATACCCTCACCATGACCAGAACTCGCCGTGCTTCTCCGTCTAGTGCTGTCGCATTCAGTACTATATGCTATTTCAGCATCAGAGC
>NW_003315035.1:1258031-1283019 GCF_000150825.1 Verticillium alfalfae VaMs.102
TGATGTCCATTAGCGAGGGATCCTTGGAAACTGATCATGGATCGCTGCTATGCAGAAGTCAAGAATGGCACCACGGAGCATCTGCTGGTGCTACTTGGAGTGCCCATTGCTTACCCAAGAATGGTGTGGCTTGAGAACATGTAAGCTTGGTGACCTGTTACCACGAGTCGATCCCGTGCTGACTTTATGTAGCCTCACTTCCAGGATTATGGATCCTGTCAAAGCCATGGGTAAGCTTGGTTTGCTTGGGAACGCACTCAACCGCATCGACGGCGGGGTGGAGGTGTTGGACGATTTGAACGATCATTGGACAGCCCGCAACCACAAAAAAGAGAGGAGTGTAGTCATCGAAGATTTGCAGGATCTGGCTGCAGACAAATCAGTGCGGATCACAATCCTCAGTGGCGACGTTCACCTCGCCGCCGTGGGACAATTCTACACCAACCCCAAGATCGGTCTCCCGAAGCACAAGGATTTCCGCTACATGCCGAACATTATCTCCTCTGCAATCGCTAACACGCCACCACCGAATATGCTTGCTGATGTCCTCAACAAGCGTAACAAGGTGCATCACTTTGACGAGAACACTGACGAGTCCATGATCCCCATGTTCTCGCACGGTGTAGACGGAAAGCCGAGAAACAACAAGCATCTGCTTCCACACCGCAACTGGTGCTCTATCCGCGAGTGGAAGCCAGGGATGACACCACCGCCGACACCTCCTCTTTCAAACTACGACGCAAGCCCCAGTCCTCCCCTCGCAAGGAAAGACAGCAACGGGGGTGTTATGCGGCGCCTGACCAAGACTCGTGGCCCTCAATACCGTCCTGACGCACCGCAGCAACGCGAATCCCGGCCGCCCATCACAGGCGAGAAGTCTGGTGGACTGTTCCGCAGGTTTTCGAGGCGCAGCTCATCCGCAGGGCAAGACACTGCGCGACCTGGTCAGCTTACTCGCACCATGTCACTGACCCGGGTGACTTTAGTCCCCGCAAGTTCTTCAACCGGCGTCCCAGTATATCACGACCGGATGATGGCGGAATCAATGGTAAATGGGGCCAAGCTGACGGGGATGCCGACTTTTACCAGTATGATGATCCTCGCCGACCTCCTTCGCCGCCTAGGCAGCAGAAAGGTTTAGTCCTTCGTGGAGGCGGACGGCCTCAATTTGATGATGGACATGATGAATTCCAGCCTGGCGACGAGGACTACTTTACGGCTAGGGCACTTCCTCCGTCCTCCCAAGGCCGCCACATCAGCAACAAGCTTGTACCCACCAAGGTTACAAGAAGACCGCACCACCTGAGCCGCCCATGCCCGATCAGACATTCCATCGAACGGCTACGGGCTGAGTAGGAAGCAGACGGGAAAGGGGGTTGCTGGGCACATGACATTGATCTTGAAGGTGGCCTTGACATCTGTCTCAACGTAGAGGTGAATCCTCGAGACCCAGCCGGTATCACAGTGCCATATCGTCTACTTGTGCCACGTTTGTTCTGGGAAGATTCCAAAGACGAAACGCCTCCAGTGGTGCAGCAGCCAGCTCCATCGGCCTTCAAACGATTGCTGAGCTTTAGGAAGAAGCAGCAAACGGGTGGTGGTCCAGTCAGCCCCCAACAGTCGAGCTCTGTGCCCGCGAGCCATGAATATCTTGGGGGCCGTGGGGATGGCGGGCAGTGGGGGCCAGTAGCACGAGGCCCACAGCCGCCGGCTCAGCAGCATTACCACCACCAGGCGCCCCCTTCTCAGCAACATCAGCAGCAACATCAGCAGCAACAGCAGCAGCAGCAGCAGCAGCAACAACAGTATGGACAGCCAGTTCAGCGCCAGCACCATCATCACACGAGTCAGCAACAACAGCCTATGATGACTCGTGCTGGACTTTCACAGCCGTCATCTAGCCGGGCGGGCGGCTTCCCGCAAACGCATGTTCCACCTCCACAGCACTACCAGACGCAGCCAGGCTCAGGGGAGCACGGCGAGATTGAGTATGAGGAGTATTATGATACGCCGGACGAGGATGCTGGACGTTCAAAGAGAAGATATTAAGACTTGGTGGCGAGGGTTTGACAACAACGCACGATTAGGGACAGGAGTTTTGCATTAATCAGAGGGTGTTGGGCATCTGCAAGGCAGCATACGAGGAGCGGTTGGTTCAGCAAGCTAGACAGCGGTAGCTCCCATTGCATACCTCATACACCTGAGGCACAAGAATCGAGACAATATGGTTACCTGTCTTGAAGCGTTGTGGAAGGGAGAATACGAAAGGCCAATCCCGGTGCCTGGTATGTGGATGCTACGCGCTCCCGCTGTTGAGCTACGTACATTATGAAGGGTGGCAGCAAGGAGAAGGACCAATACAGGGAAAGTCGGAAACATGTTGTATTCGAGCCACCAGATCACCGATGCTAAACGTTAAGCGATTCGGTTAGGCATGCCATGTCACAATAGGACTCGAAAATGGCAACGACGGTTTCGAAATGAACGCAACCTTCCACCTAGGGCATCAAAATCGTTGGTTTTCCCGAGTGGCCGTTCGTGATCTGCACGTGAGCCTCTCTCATTGAACGACGACTTACCTAGGTCTCTTGCTGTCCAGTTCTTACACACATCAAGTCTCACTGGGGAGTCGCAGAAGATGGTGCAATCTGCAAATCCATGTTAGTCCACACAAGAACCCCGCCGTCAGTCATATCATCGCATCAGGACATACCTTGTGAATGTGCTATCACGCGCCGACATGTTGGACATGTCGGCTCAGACACGTATCCAAATCCCCCACCCCGGTCTCGTAGAGGATACGTGCTGCTCCAGGACCAAGAAGGCGCAGTCCGAAAGACTTGTGCCGGTCCTCCATTTTTCATCTCATCCTCTCTGTCTCTCCGTGTGTTGTTCCTCTTCTTCATCGTCTGCTTTTCCTTCTTTCTCGCAATGTCTAAGCTGGGCTGGGCTTCACGCGAGCGGACGTTGGAGAATTACTCGGCATCGACTTCCGCCGCCTTGTCGGCCCCGGCAGCGACGCCCGGTGTCCTGCTGCGGCTTCGGCTCCTCCCCCTCCCGCGGTTCTGGGCGCGAGCCCTGCCACCGCCTCCTCCTCCGCTGCCGCCGCCGCCTCCGTGGCGGTCGCTGTTCTTCCCTGGCGGGGGTCGCACAAAGGCAAAGTCGACGCTGATGCTCTGGTCAAGCAGCTTGGCCTTGTGCGCGTCG
Organism: Verticillium alfalfae VaMs.102; assembly: GCF_000150825.1. Lineage (NCBI taxonomy): Eukaryota > Fungi > Ascomycota > Sordariomycetes > Glomerellales > Plectosphaerellaceae > Verticillium > Verticillium alfalfae. Next base: position 1,261,239 of record NW_003315035.1, read on the forward strand.
TCAATGGCGGCGCGGGCCTCGGCGAGCGTGGCGTACTCGATGAGGGCGTAACCCTGTGATGACGGGAGAGTGTCAGTGCTCTCTCTCTCTCTCTCTCTCTCTCTCTCTCCCCCTCTCTCTGTCGCTCTTCTGAAGGGTACAGCGAACGGAAGGGCGTTAGCAGAGGGCCGTTCTCACCTTGACGTAACCGCTCCGCCGGTCGAGGGGCAGGTGCAGGTTCTTGATCTCGCCGTACTCGCCAAACATGTCGTGCAGGGCCCTCCCTCGTCGGCCTCCTCGTGGACGTTGTCCACGGATGGACGATCCAGCCTCGAATCGAGCGGGAGCGGTCGTCGCGCCGACGGTGCGTCCTGCATCTGCGACTTCGTTGCGCGGGGGGCCGCCTGGCCGTCGTCGGGGGCTTGCTGTGCTGCTGGTTGTCCGTCTCCTGCTGCTGCTGCTGCTGCTGCTGGGGTGCTCGTCAATGTCCATCTCGACGTCGGCCATTGTGACGGTGGTTCGTGGGGCGAGATGGGCGGGTGGATTCGCGCGTTCGTGTCTGTGTTTTCTCTACGGCAGGCTCGGATCGAGGTGTGACGGGGTCGTGCGTGTGATGGGGGGCAGCGCAGATGTTGTGAGATTTCAAGGTGGAAGATGGTGAGGTCGCGATGTTGATGGGCGCAAGCAGTAGCTCAATTCGACCATGCCTGGCAGCAGCTGGTGGTGCCGTGCCCCACCCGCCCTGTGCGACCCGCCGGACTTTGGAGGGCCCGTTCCGGCGGGCAGACAGAGAGAGAGAGAGAGAGAGAGAGAGGCGACCTGAGAACCCTTGGTACTAGCAATGCATCTCGCCATGAATCGTTCAAGGTCTGCTGGCATGGATTTCCATTGATGCTTCATAATAATCGTCGACAGGCGCGATACTCCTAGTATGTACAGGAACCCCTTCACGTCTGGGGAAAATCGAGCCACAGAGCTCGACATCGCAACGTTTCGTGCGGCCAAAGACCTGGCAGCCTGCTGATCCAATGCCCGGATGTAAGAGAACAAATACAGAATACCTAACGCCATGCAACCTGTCCAGGATCCCTAACCTCCGAACCAATTCCCCAGAAAGTCAAGTCAAAAAAAAACGCCTTGGCAACCCGTCCTCTCATATCGCAACACTATCCAGAGTGAAGTTCAGGCTGGCTTCTCGGAGGCTCAAGCCCGTTATGCTGAAGATGGTCATCTCAAGCTCCTCCTCCGGCATGGCCTGGTCCGCCTGCTTCTGCCCCTCGAGAACGTCATACAGCGCGTAGATCTGGTCGTTCTTGACCTCGAGCCTCTTAAGCATCTCCCTCATACGCGACGCCAGGTCCTTGCGCGCGGTACGGCCGAGCGCCGAATTGAGGTCATTGTAGCGCGCTTGCAGCCTGGAAAACTCCATCTTGAGGTGTTCCGCCTCATCCTTGAGACCCTTGATGACCATGGCCAAAGCTTGACCGGGGTGCTGCGAAGGCCGCATCGTCGGCTCTTCGGTGTAGCCTTCGAGCTGCTGCACCTGCTCCGTGGCGGGGATCGGCTTGGGAACGTGGATACGCTTCTTGCCCTCGGTCGCTTCTTTCAAGCTGACTGTGCCGCGGTGTCCTGTGATCCTGCTGCAAACGACACAGTTCTTACACTTGTGCTCGCAAAGGTCGTCTAACACACGACGCGCGTTCGCAGAGAGCGCAGGACAGTTGGCTCGGGCCTCCGATGTGCGTTCCTCCTTGCGACCGCGACTCGTGATATCGACAGTCGTCGACTTGTTGTGAGAGGGCTTCAGAGAAGACTTGGCCGACGGCGCCTTCTGACTCCGGCCCGTCATGTTCTGGGTCATCGTAACAGCGTGCTCCCGTGTGTGTTCAGACTTGGTAGTTGTCTCCTTGCGAGGCTTGGCCTTGGGCTCAAAGGTGATGGAGAGGTTTTGCGTCAGATCCTGGGTGCTCTCCTGGGTCATGTATGCATCGGCATCAGCCACGAGCCCGCCTTTCGCAGCGCTGCGTTGGGCCGCCGTGCGCCTCTTGCTGCTGCGGTTCGCGCCGTGTGCGGCTGTCTTGCTGTTCTGTGCGTTCTCGGGAAGCGAGAAGGCAACTTTCTGGCCTTGGGTCGTCATATCCCTTTGTTGTGTTGCGTCTTTTCGGCTCTTCATGGCACGTGTGTCAAATGTGTTCTCGGGATCAGCAAGGCTTCCCTCCGTCGGCCCATCGATCTCTGGAATCTCAAATGGCTTCTGGCTCTGTGTCGGCATGTCAGGCGGCGCCTTGTTGCTTTCGGTGGTCACGTCGACGATCGAGTTCTCATCAATGGTAATGTCAGGAACAAAGAAGGCCGAAGTCATGTTCTCCTCGTCGCCGTCCTCCTCTTCGTCGTCGTGGCCAAGACGAGCGGAGAAGTTGTCATCTTTGCCGAGTGGTCGACAATGATCCAGCTGCTGCTTAAGGAACTCGATTTCCTCCTTGAGCCGCACGTTCTCGTCGTGCAGGTCGTGAAATGCTGCGCTCGAAGCCGCTGTTCTCGCGACGAAGCATCTTGTTCTCCTCAAAGTACTTCTCGTTGTGGCGCACGAGGCTATCATTGTCTTCCTTCAGAGTGATCTTCTCCTGGTCCACAGCGTCCATGTCCTGCTGCAGCGCGTCCACCTCCTCACGCGCCGCGTTCAGTTCTTGCTGCGCAGTGTTGGCGTTTTCGCGGAACTCCTCGTTCTCAGACATCAGGGAACGAGCATTGGTTCGGAGCGATCGATTCTCGGCCACCAGAGACTCTTGCTCCCGACGCAACGAGTTGTTGTCGGCTCGCAGCGATTCCACTCGTCTTGCAGAGCCTGCTGGTCGCGGCGAAGGGTGCTGTGTCAGCCCGAAGAGACTTGTTCTCCAGCTGGAGCGCGTCGACTTCGTGCTTTTGCGTTTCGCCGAGGACGGGGCAACGTTCTGAGTGGTTTGCAGCTGGAGCGTCTCGTCGAGCTTCTTTTGCGTCTCGTTCAGCTCCTTCTCGCGAGCGTCAAGCTTGTCCATGAGTTCGCCGATGTTCTCGCAAGCCTGTTGCAGTTTCTTCAGAGCCCGGTCCCGCTCCAGGGATAGGGTGTTGTTCTCCACGTCGTTGACCCCGATCTTCTGGGTCATCTGGTCGAGTCGGGTCTGCAGCGAGTTGACCTGCGATTCCAAAACTGGTGCGTGTTAGCCATTTAATTCATCATGTTGGGTCCAGACATGGTTACCAAGCTTCTCGGTGACCAGCTGCTCGTGCGCAGCCGTTTCGGGCTCCGAGCCGCTGCGAGAACCCAAAGCACTATCGATGGACTTGCGAGACTTCAGACGTTTGACCTCCTTGGAAAGAAAGTCCACTTCGCCTTGCAGGTCGTCGGCGTACTTCTGTACCATGTCGTCGTGCTGCTGGAGGTTCTCAATCTCTTCGCGAATCATATCCATGGAGACGAAAATCTTGCCCTCGTCCTCGGGAATGGCAAGGCCGTCGACTTCGGCATGGTCGTTCACCGGGCGGTTGTCGCGGTTCTGTACCCGGCCGTGCTTGACGAAGACCGGGACGCCGTTCTTCATGCCGCCGAGGCGGAGATTTCCAGAAACAACGTCGTTGAGGTGGGAGATGTCAGGCATGACGAAGGACTGCATGGTGCCGTTGTTGCGCGCCGGGCTATCGGTGGTGGAGGGGGAGGGAAACAGTTTGCGGATCGCGTTGAGGTTCTGCGGCGTATGCTTCGCAAAGTTGGTCTCGGCAACGGCCGGCGCCGGCTCGCTGTGGCGTGGCAGGGCAGAGGACGTGTGAGATCTCCGCATCTGGCCGATGCGATCTTGCAGAGGTGCTTCGGACGGGGCTGGCTGGCTGCCCGAGGAGTGGCGCAGGTGTGCTCGGGACAGAGGGCTCTGGGTGCGCGTCTGGTGGGCGAAGCGGGCCATCTCTGGCCGGATGGCGAGGCGGGCGGGGGACTTGGATATGGTGGACGAGAGGTCGGATTCGTTGTCGACACGAGGTTGCATCTCGGCACGTGTGCGTTTCGAGTCTTGCCAGGCATCTTGTGTGGAGTCGTCAGTAGTCGGGTGACTAGCGCATTCTCCTTGGCGCGAAGCGACTGCGCAGTGTGCTTCGTGGTGGGGGCACCGTAGTGTTCCGGCCACTTTCTGTGTGCGGCCTCGAGGTCGAATCTCGGGCCAGTAACGCGAGCGATGTCCTCGTTAAGCTTGCGCGTAGACTCGCCGTCGGGATCGGACATGACAGAAGACATGGTAATGGTGCCGTGGGAACCCGTGGATGATGGGGGAGAGTTCCACGGGTGCAGCTTCTTCGCCGCTCGCTCCCTAAGCATGCGGGACTTGTATTGAATGTCAAGTGCGTTGGAGGCCATGGCTGCCTTGCCACGTCTTGCAGACGCGGTCGTGGACTTGGTCGTAGATGTGATCGATGAGGATGATGGTGCGTGTGTATGTGTGCGGGCAACAAGGTCAGATATGTGTGATGGACGCGTCGCCGTGATGATGTGACCGGTCTTCTCTCAAGACGAGCAATTGATGTCGTGCTAGATGCTGTTCACGCGGAAAAGCAGCAAGGAAGAAAAGAAAACGCGTGCAACTGCTCTGGAGGTCGAGAGCTTCGCGAGAACAGGACGCGATGTCGAGGAATGAGCGTTCCGAGATGAGCGAGCGAACCAGCAAGGGCAGGGCATGTTGGTTTGTTTACTTTCGGGAGTAAACACATGGGGGTGCGTCCCCACCAGTGCTGTCACACATACACACACACACACCAGCCACCGCTAGCCATCCCGCCAATCGCCCCGCCTGAGACATCTACCTACTTGTAGCCTGCCGCCCGCTGCCCGCTGCCCGCTGCCCGCTGCCCGCTCCGAAGCACACTGCTGAGCCACGTTCCTACATGGAGAAGTGTGCGGGCAGGAGAAGGGCAGTTGGGAAGCCACAGCCCGCGCAACGTCGCGCCGAACTTGACCACCATGGAACCTGGAAGGACTTCGCTTTGGTGAAGCCCAAGTGCTGGTCGTGATCGCCCAAGCCTCTACTTGCCAACATGGAGACCTTCTTCACTCGTCCATGACATTGACATGCTTTCTTTCCTTGAAGTGAGGGAACAGACGGGACCCATGCATTTCCTGCTCTGCGCAATCAAACTCATGACGATCTTAAGGCTTGCCGATAACGAATTTACCAATCATGCTAAAACCTGTTTGATGCTCTCGAACCAGTATTCTCGCCACACTTTCCACCTCAGACTGCACCTCGGACACTGACATCCTTCACGGGGCTGTCATAGCTGGTGTGCGGTCTCCTCGCCATGGCGCGCTTGCACCTCGCTGTGCTCGCGCTATCCAGTGTCGCAGCGAACGTCTTGGCCAAAGCGACAATCCCCAAGCACGAGATATACTGCCCAGTATTCATCAATGCCACGAATGCGCCCCGGGATTGCGACCCAAGCCGGACGGTGTCGTTCATCGACTACCCGCTGCCACTTCTGCAGTCCGCCAATGGCTCTGAGATCGATACCGAGGCCCTGGAACATGCCTTTGAGGCCCTCACCGTCATGCAGAGCGAATTCTTCATGCCGGCCCAGGGGACCTGGCCGGAAGCCATCGACTGGACCGTGGCCGTCATGGAGACCATGCTGTCAGGCATGCTGACGACCCTGTCACGGGCCTTCTCGGCCATTGACTTTCTTCGCAAGGACGACAAGGGGTCGGAGAGGAACCTCATCGACTCGTATTTCACGCAACTCGTGGCGTCCTATTTCGGCCAGGATGATGTCGCCATCCGCCATCAGGTATTTTTTTTTCCGCCTTCTTTTCATTTTCATTTGTGGGCGCCTGCAAGTCTCAAGAAAGTACCGCTGACGTATCATCAGGCCTACGACGACATTCTCTGGGTTGTCCTCGGCTGGGTCGACGCCATCAAGTTTGTCCACGTACACTCCACCCTGCACTACCCTCCCAGAGACCCCAGCAGCATCGTCAACGAAGACCTGGGGGACGCTCTGCGGAAGAGCCCGTGGTACGGCCACTTCTGGGTCCCGGCTTTTGCGCACCGGGCGAGGATCTTCTGGGACTCGGCCGCGCGCGGGTGGGACAACAGCCTCTGTGGCGGGGGCATGATATGGGACCCTCGACTGGCGCCGTACAAGAATGCCGTGACGAACGAGCTCTGGATCGCCGCGTCCGTGTCCATGTATCTCTGGTTTCCGGGCGACAACAACACGGCGCCGTGGATCAACGGGCGGTTCCAGCTCGGCGCCACGCGCGAGCCCAAGTATCTGGCCGCCGCCATCGAGGGCTACAAGTGGCTGGTCAACGTCAATATGCGGAACGAGGACGGCCTCTTCGTCGACGGCTTCCACATCTCGAGGCCGCAGGGCGACAAGAAGTGTGACGCGCGCAGCGAGATGGTGTTCACGTACAACCAGGGCATCCTGCTCACCGGTCAGCGAGGGCTCTGGACCGCCACCGGCAGCCCCTCGTACCTCGAGGACGGTCACAGGCTCATCCAGTCCGTCGTCAAGGCGTCGGGCTGGGATCTTCGCCATGACAAACCCGTCGATGACCTTCGCAAGCTTCCCTACGGACGCCTGCCTCCCTGGAGAGGTCTCGGCAGAGGTGGCGTGCTCGAAGATGGATGCGATGCCAGCGGCACCTGTTCGCAGGACGGACAGACGTTCAAGGGCATCTTCTTTCATCATTTTGTGACCTTCTGCGAAGCCATCCAGCCACCGGAGCCGGGACAGGACACGAAAATTGACTATGAGGCCCACGATAGGATCACAACCGCCCATAGGACGGCATGCCGGAGCTATTCGGGCTGGGTGGCTCACAACGCCCGAGCAGCTCTCTTGGCAAGGGACGACGAGGGACGATTCGGCGCATGGTGGGGAGCCGGTCTCTTCAATAACGTCTCACCGACGGTGGAGACAGATGGGGTTCCTCACGACGAGCCCAACGCGACAGACTACCGCAACCACGGTATCCCGCACGAACCTCTCTGGGCCAAGGGCAACCCCGACGAAATTGGGGCACCGAACGGAGAGGCTCGCAGGACGCCAGGCAAGGGTTCGAGAATGACGGCCCCCGCGCAGCCAGATCAGATGGTGATGGGGTCAACAGATAGCTCGCCCCTTGACACGCGACAGGAACTCGGCAAACGACACAAGACGTCAACTACGCGCGACCCGAACGACAGGGGCAGAGGCCGCACAGCCGAGACGCAGAATGGCGGCATGGCGTTGATGCGAGCTTGGTGGGAGCTGGTGGCCTGCGACCACGACCTGCACCCAGAGAGCTGAACGGCTTTCTCCAGAAAAGGGCATCAACAATCAGGGCACATCCGATAGACTAGGCACCCAAGAAAAATAAGAGGGCATCGCAACGCCATACAAGCTGATGGTCAGCACTACCACCGTCAACCAATGCACCCATTGGCCAGGCGTGCGAAAGCGATGACCAGCCAGCCTAGCGTGCGCACTGGGGCTCTCACCTCTCTCGGCACCGAGAAGCCGGGCGCCCACGCAACGCTCTCCCCCCAAGGCGATCGGCGTGGCTTAAGGAGGGCGTCCACACCTTTCGTCTCTCAAGCGCCGGCAAGCGTTGGGCCGAGAGAAGCGTGTGCGCAGCTTCGAATCATGTTCCTTTTTGAGACTCGAATCGTCTTCCCTTTTGGGACATGTGCCTAGGAGTAGGAGGCGAGGGGTCGCAAGATAGCGCACACGGCATGGCTGTCATGAAGGCGCAGCATCATAGACGAGAGATACCAACGTAGACACGAGGGGGCTATTGTTATAAGTAGAGTAGAAGATCGCTCACCATGTAGACCACTTTCGCATCATCAGCATCGCATTCACATTGATCAACACTCCTGTCCTCCACTTCCACCAGTGCCATCTGCAACCTGCGAACCTCACATTTGATCGTATCAATCAAGACAACCACTTTCCAGTTCTTTCAACCACCCACGTTCTCCAAAATGGTCGTCGGTCTCGTCGCCAGTCTCGTGTCAACCCTCGTCCACAGCTCCAAGAACAAGTCTTGCTCCTCCGCCACGGCCACGCCGGAGCGGCCACGCCGGGAGAACCAGGCGACCGCACACCACCAGCAAGGCAGCGCCCACAGCACCCCGTGCTCACGCGACTGCTCCATCTGCGCCGTCGTCCCCTCGCTCGCGACCCGCTACGAGCGCAAGCAGGAGCGCAAGGACAGGCGGTGCGCGCGCCGCGCCGACAGGCGCGACGCCCGGAGATCCCACTGCTGCTACCCGGTCGGCGTCGTCGTGCAGCCCACCGTGTCGGTCGGCGGGTATCCCACCATGGCGGGGCAGTCGTACGGCGTGCGCCGCGTGAGCGCGCCGAGGCGGCAGGGCGCCGAGGGCCAGGAGCGCGGGTTGACGGACGGGGATGTGCCGCCGCCTTATGAGCGAGAAGATCCCCACGGGGCGTTGGATGAGAAGAACGAGGTTCGTCTGTGATGTGACTGCAGTGGGGGGAACAGGATTGGGGAGACGTTGTGTTGGTTCTCCTTTGTTTCACGAGTTCGCATCTTCGTCAGATACCGAGCGTTCAAGGTCATGTTCGTTTCTTTTGTTTTTAAAAATTCCATTGGTCCTGGATCGTCTCTCTAGCCATCCCGTCTAGTTCATGAGAACCGTATTGTACAAAAATCAAAGTGACTTTTCATTCCCCCCGCCTCCAGTGATCAGACGCCCATCACGGCCCTGAAAGACACTTGATGCCCTCCGTAATGGCCTCTCACGAGCAATGGCCTCTCGCGACAAGACCGAGGGCCGCTGTCGTGCGACGAAATCGCATGCAGTAGCTGTGAATCATTTCGCCACGTTTGCGACGGGGCGAGCTCATTGCCTGAGGCCGGCAAGACGTCGGCCCTGCACCTCGCTCAGAGCCTTGACGCCCGATAGGAAGGTGACGGTGCCCACGACGCCGACAATGGGCAGGATGTGGAGCAGCTTCCAGCCAACGTGGTAGGCCACAAAGACGCCCTCCATGGCGATGATGGAGCCAAAGAAGGTTGCGTGGGCGACGGGAGCCTTGCTCAGGGCCTGCTGGGCATGGTTGAGGTTGGCACCAAAGTAGCCCCACTGTCAGGATGGTCAGCACGGCATTCTAAACCCCCTAGCGGCGCTTGTCCTGGTATGGTTGAACTCACAGCGGCGAGGAGCGCGGGGTAGGTGGCCACAACGAGGCCAAGGCCGATCAGACTCAGGAGAATGTTGGGGCTCGTGTCGTGCTTGCGGTAGTGGTGGGTCTGCTCGCTGAGCTTGCCGTAGCGAAGGGGTGCCTCGTAGGAGAGAGGACGCAGGTCGTCGGGGTTGCGGTCAATCTTGAGGTTGAAGAGCGGCGACTCGATGGCGGCGGAGGAACCGAAAGAGCCGATGACGATGTACGCACCCAGGTGCTCGGGGGTGATGCTGTGCTGGATGGGGAGGTCCTTCTGGGCCTGCAGCTCCTGTCAGTAAACGCGCGGCTGGGCGAGGTGAGCAGCTTTTCTCAACGCACAATCTCGACGGTACCCTTGCCATTCTCCCTGACATTCAGAGGGAAAGGGGCCTCAAGTCCGGTGGCGGTGTCACGGAGGATCAGGAAGGCCTGGTGCGGGCGCTTGGCCTTGCCGTTGTCCTTGGTCGTCAAGGCGATCTTGATGGATTCTTTCGCACCGAGAGTGATGGGCGTCTTCAGGAGACCCTTGGAGCTCAGTCTGTACGGCCAGCAGGTTAGCGCGGCTCAATGGCACCGCCGTCTCCTTCGTCCCCCTCGAGCTCCGAGCTCTCTCCTCTTCGGAACAGGCACTTACGTCTCCTTAACAGCCTCCGGCTTGCGAAGAATGGAAACTGTCGCGTCGTCGAATCCCCAGGAAGAAGCTGCCTGGGCGGCACCGGCGCATAGGAGCGCAAGTGCGGGGGTGAGCGAGTGAAGGAAGCGCATGGTTGCTGATTTGATTGTGGTTGACGCTCGCTGGAGAGCTGCTTCACTTCACGAGGGGGAGGCTACGTTGACACTGGACAGCTTTCGTTATTCAACTGGCCCCCTGCAGCTGGTGCACGGGCCGGCAATGGATGGGTCGTCATCACAGTGTATTCTCACTCGAACACGGCTCTCGCACAGTTTCAGACAAGTCGTGCAGAAGTGATCTTAAGGAAAACCAAGAGAAAGACCCTCATGTATCGCAGCTTGCTATGTCCGCACAGCCGTGTCAGATACGGTATAGAAGCAGGAGAAGCAGATCTTATAGTGTCTTTGTGCATTGTATGAATAGTTATGCCATATGTACAGCGCCCGTCGTGCGCATGACAAATGGGCTATCGACCCGTCTGTCATTGTCACAATTCCGTCTTGGCCGTCTCAGTCGTCTCGCGCTTGAGCTGTTTCTCCGTCTTCTTCGGAAGATACTCTGCAATGTCCAACCACTCGGCAGTGAACGCCGTGACGATCCTCGTCCAGTCACGCACTGTGGGGATATCTAGGTGCTCGCCGTCATCCTCCATCTTGTGCCACTGGGGCGGGAAGGGTGTGGGGATCATGTGCAGGATCTCGACACCGCGCGCCATGAACGGAACGTGGTCATCCTCGACAAAGCCACGTCGAAATTGGCTGTGTTCTTTGTGTGACTCAGGCAGGAAGGGCTGGGACTTTGTAGACTCGATGATCCCAAGCTTCCTCATGCGGCCCTCGATTTTGGCCATGTTCTGGTACGCCCAATGGGTTGTCGGAAAGTACGAGGGTATGCGAGGGTTCTTGGCACCGAGCAGGTCAAGCAGCAGAAAGAGGCTGATCGAGTTGATCGGGCTCTTGTACGTCGACATGGCGGGGTGGACCTCCGTCTCCCACGACTCAGCCAGCGCTCTGCATCTGGTCAGCCTCATGCCGGCGAGGTCCATCGGAACCTGTGATGCAAGAAAGGATGCCTTACCTCGAACCATACAGGGAGTCTTCAGCGGTCCATCGCACCCAGGCCTCTTCTCCGTCGAGGAGCAGGATCTGCACGCCGACCTCCTCCTCCAATCCCATGCCGGCATCTCCAGAATCCTGCATGGCCTTCCACTTCTTCGCGAGGGCCTCCTCGATGCCGAGGGCTGTCTGCATCAGCATGGCGCACGGCGCCGCGCTGTCGATGGCGCCGATAAACCCGTCGGGCTTGTACAGACTGTCGTAGTGGGCCACGAGCGTCAACCGGCCGACGTCGCCAACTTTGGCCCAGGGCGGATCGCGCACGAAGATGAGGTTGGTAAAGGGAATGTCCTTGTCGCCTGTTGCAGGCGTCTTCGCCGTCGAGTTGTGCCACTCGATGCGCCATTCAGGCAGTTTGGTTTTGAAGAAGCTGACAAAGTGCTCCTGTGCTTTGAAGGACCCAGGCGTGCCCGGGACGCGCGGGATCAGAATGGGCGCCAGGAGTGATCCCGACTTGATGTCGAAGCCGTCGCCACCAGAAGGGATGCCGCGCAGGGCATCATCAGGCAGCTCGGTATAAGCATGCGTGGGGCTCAGCAGGGCGGCAAGGGCCAGAAGAATGCACCCTACCCGAACGGACAGTCGCCTCTCGGTGAAGAAGCCCATGATAGCGGAAGAGATGGTGATTCCGGGATCATGCTGCGTTTCGCCAGTGGCCAGCAACTGCGCGAGAGATCTGGGGTGAGGACAGCTGTGGTTCAAGGGAGGACCAGGTGGCAGCGATCGGGCATGGCATTGTTTCATTCAATTGGCCCTCAGCGGAGGTTTGGCGTCCGAGCAGCGGGCCAGTGGTTGATGCCAAGTCTGATCGAGCCACAATACCCCTCCTCTTCTCCACACTGCTCACCTTGCTCACCTTGCTCGGAGGGAAGCTGTGACCACCGCGTAAATCCGGTGGCACCATGCAACCTCGACCTCCAACCTGATCCATCGGTGATAGGTCTTTGGCTCCCTCGCAGCCCTTCTGGCAAGCAATGCTGTGCACCATCATTCAGAGCGTCCTGCAAGCCAAGCCAGTCTTTTCTATCGCCGAATGGCCGATACCCCGCTATGCAATGTGTCAGCGTCGCCAATACTATGCGATGGCTCCCCTCCAACAACCATGTCGCTTACGACCACGGCACGATCTGGCTCGGTCTGGAGATAGCCTCTGGTGAACATGAGTGATGTCTTGGTGACACTGATCCCGGGGTTTGCAGATAGCGCCGGCCAACTGCTTGTCATCCAGGCCAGCTTGCCAGCCTGCCTCCCTGCGTCAACCTGAGTCTCTGTCCCGAGACGCTGTGCGATGTGAAGGAGTCGACAAAGTATAAGAAGAAACAGAGCGACTGATGAAAAGAGACAGGTAAAACAGAAGACATCTCGACTTACACATCTCCTACTGGCCCATCAAGACATCCAGCAAAAAAAGTGTCCCCTATAGCTGTCCTACGCACCTAACACTCCCCAACTTCATATCACCATGGACACCCCCGTCTGGTTCATCACCGGCGCCAGCTCTGGCTTCGGCTTCGAGATCGCCAAGGTAGCCCTCGCCCGTTCCCACAAGGTTATCGCCACGGCCCGCAACACCACCAAGCTCGCCCGTCTGGCGGACCTCGGCGCGACCGTCATTCCCCTCGACGTGACGGCGCCCGAATCCACCATCCGCGCCGCCCTGGCCGAAGCCCACGGCCTCCACGGCCAGCTCACGCACGTCATCAACTCGGCCGGCTACGTCCTCGATGGCGCCGTCGAGGAGTGCACCGCCGACGAGGTCGCCGCCATGTACGCCACCAACGTCCTCGGCACGCACAAGGTCACCCGCGCCGCAGCCCCCTACCTGCGCGCCCAGGGCGCCGGCGTCGTCGCCAACTTTGGCTCCCTCGGCTCCTGGGCCGGCAGCGCCGCCTGCGCCCACTATTGCGCCACCAAGTGGGCCGTCTCGGGCCTCTCGGAGGGCCTGGCGCAGGAGCTGGGTCCCTTTGGCGTCGACGTGTGCGTCGTCGAGCCGGGCTACTTCCGCACGGGATTCCTGAACGCCGGCGCCCGCCTGCACGCCGAGGAGCGGCTCGGGGCCTACCAGGACGGACCCGCAGCCGAGAAGATGGCCGACTTGGACCGCGCAAACGACAACCAGGCCGGCGACCCCGTCAAGGCCGCAGAGGTCATTGTCGACGTGCTGACGAGGTCGGGTGTGGCTGAGGGTCGGGCCATCCCGCTGCGGCTGGTGCTGGGGACGGACTGCCTGGCGACTGTGAGGCAAAAGTGCAAGGACACTGTTGCGCTGTTGGATGAATGGCAGGACGTTTCTGCTTCCACTGATTTTGTCGTGTAAAGACCTGCCGACGAAAGACCGAACACCAGATTGTTCCATAGTCCATGGTATCTTAATTCTGCGGCGTATCTCACTCTACCTGGCGGTGGCGTGCTGGATCATCAAGACTAAAACAAACTGTGCCTAGCCAAACATGAACAGTCTGCCATGCAATGCGTCAAATTCATCAGCCAGCGGCTGAGATAACATGTCATTAATAATATAGTAGTCGTTATGTGGGGCAACCAAACAAACATCAAAAGCATGCGAGCTCGAGATGGTGAGCTTCCAGCCTGCGCCAGCTCTCGACCCGAGAAAGCGCCTGTACAAAAACGACGTAAGAAAAATGCCATGCTGCGCTCGCGCCCATGTTGAAGATGGTTCAAGCCAAGCCAAAGCCAAAGCCCCGCTCCTGCCAACGCCCAGAAAACCGCTGATGCCGTGAGAAAACATGTCCCCCACCAACTCCTCCTCCTCATCCTGAATTTTTTCTTCATGGTGTCTCCTGCCTATCGATGCACGTCTCAAGACGCCACCCAGGCCGCCCTGCCGTTGCAGCGCCCGTAGTCCTCCTCGGGCTTTGGCGGTGTTGAAACCCTTTGGTGTCGGACGGGAACTTTGCCGAGTCCGCTCTCTCTATCATTCTGTGTCTGTGTGCGAAGGCACTAGTCGTGGCGCTTGCCGTTCATGTCGTTGAGGGCAGCCTGCGCGGCAAAGGCCTGCTCGTTGGCGATTTGCTTTTCCCTGGGGATCGTGAGAGCATTGATGCCGAGGAAGTTGCAGATGCTCGTGACAACGAGGTAGGCCCAGCGAGAGTACACGACGAGGGCGAAGAAGAAGTAGGCCCAGAGGTAGACGAGCTCAGCCTTGGCCGTGACGGCAGCGACGCCGAAGCGGGGCAAGTTCCCGATGAAGGCACCGCCAACGAGGGGCCAGAGCATGACGGTCCAGAACGGGAAGGGCTGGCGTGTCAGATGGGCGAGAATCATCTTGGTGGTCATGCGTCCAAGACAAAGGGCCATGGTGAAGCAGAAGAGCACGAGGTGGTTCTCCCGCATGAGGGTCGAGTATGGGGAGTACACCCAAGCGCCGATAGCAGCGGTGAAAACGAGCATGGGAGTCCATTCGAGGAAGACGGGCGCGATCGGGAGGTTCTTCTGCTGACGCGCGCGAACGACGTTGTAGATGCAGAAAGGGATATGGGTGGCGAGCAGCGAGGTGATGATCATGCCAATCCAGATGTCCCGAATCGAGTAGTGGTGGATCAGCGGCATGAGGCCGAAGAAGTGCTTCTCGCCAAGTATGTCGATGATGGGCTGGGTCCAGATGCCAGGACCGCAGATGCCGGAGGTGGCCATGATGGCGCAGGCGATCAGGATGCCCTCCGTGGGGCCGTTGATGGTGCCGAGGTAGAGCGTGTGGGTGTGGTAGGTCTCCCAGGTCGAAAAGAACATGGGCAGGCACGGGCAGAGCGCAGTAAAGACGCCGGATTTGGAGGTGCCCAGGCCCATGGCAGCAGTCTCGAGAAGACTGGCGAGAGTGCAGTTAAGCGAGTCAATGCCGTGGTCGAAGAGCTCGCCGAGACCGCTCGAGGTGCCAGTTCGTCGAGCTTGCTTTCCGTCGAGATTGTCCATGGTCTGGTACATGAACAGGCCGAGTGCGAAACTAAAATATAGCCATGACGGTCCCTGTGCATCGTCCCTGTCAGCTGATATCCCATGTGTCCAACACGGCAAGGTCGCAACGTACGGGTCCCTCGAGATCGGGCATAACAATGACGAGTAGGAGGATGTTGGCCAAGATGAAGGCGAAGCCGATCAATGTCACCATGTTCGGAGCCAGCCATAGCGGCAGCAACTTGACGGAAGCTTCCCACTGTAAAAAGACTCGAGAATTAGCTCTGGTTCGAGAATTGTAGTTGGACGGGGATGGCAGGCAAGCCACTGCGTAGCCTTGGGCGAGGCTGTCTTGGAGCTCAGCGCGGGGCAACATACGTAGGGGCGGAGGACATATTTGGATATCGGCGACTTGTCGACTGCGGAGTACTTGTACGACTTGAGGTGGATGAGGGCATCGTCGGAGATGCACTCGGCGATGGCCTGCTCTGCAAGGACATGGGCGTTAGCGTACCTCTCAAGGGTGCAGCACTGGTGGTGGTGATCGTTTCGTTGAACAAGTCCCGTGTCGAGTCGTGGGGCCGTCTCGACATTTTTTCGGCGCTTGAACTGTACTTTGCGCTGCACCTAAACCTGGTACAGCGCGAGGTACTTTCGCGGAGTGGGTGGGTGTGTGCT
Organism: Verticillium alfalfae VaMs.102; assembly: GCF_000150825.1. NCBI lineage: Eukaryota > Fungi > Ascomycota > Sordariomycetes > Glomerellales > Plectosphaerellaceae > Verticillium > Verticillium alfalfae. Next base: position 1,276,788 of record NW_003315035.1, read on the forward strand.
TACTCTTGTCACTAATGAGAGACCCCATCTTCAAAGCTCTTTGGGGTGAAGATGGATTGGAGGGAACAATGAAAGGAAGAAGGAAGAGAAGGGATATGGTCCCAGAAAGACGACGCGTGCTGCCAGTACGAGAAGCAGGGAATCCTAACAGCAAGGCATTGCAGGGAGAATCGAGGTAATAGGGGGTTGAGCAAAAGGTGGTCAAGCGATTGGGAGGTCTGGTGGATGAAGTAATAATGCATGGTACAAATTGCCTACCTGCCTGCTAAGGTACCCAAAAGCACCAAGCGAGCGGACGCCGACTGAACCCTGGACGTGAGCAGGACGAGGTACTGTAGAGCCCGCCAGAAAAATGGGCTTGATTTCGACTGTGGGTACCTTGCGTGCTGTAGCCTTTCTTGGGCCCCGCAGCCTTTTAGGTGGCCTGAGCCGAACCTGGGCAATGGCCATTCGCTTGTGACTGCTGGGGGTGCATAACCCAATCACGCATGCACAAAATCTGCCATAGGGCACCATCAAGGTCACGCTTCCACTGTGACATGACAACGTGGGGTCAAGAGACGCCATATGAATGTAGAGTCAAAGTCTCTGCCGCAGATGTCATGTTGGTGCATTCGAATCGGGAGAACCGGCATGTGACTCTCAACCCACAACATCACAGGCAGGATCGGATGCTCTGGCTTCTACAGTCTCCTGCCCAGCGCCAATGTCGGCGAGGGCTTTCGATACCATCACAGGAGCAGAAAGAAGCAAGAACCATAGTGAACCTGACATAGTGCATTACGCTACTATCGCCTACCTTCATTGGCTTCTGCCGCCATGCCCATCACCAGATGTTCGTGTCGGAAGGCCCTGTCCTAAGCTGGTCTTCTTTGACGATCTGTCGAAGCGAGACTGATCTGATGACCTGCATTGAGAGCTTGAGATGGCAGAGAGCATCACCATGGGATTTGATGATTCTTCCATCTATCGAGTCGCTTTCAATCTTCACCCTGCCGTGGCGATGCTGCAACGCAACTGCCTCCCAAGCTTGAGCAACGGTAGGCCCAAGGATCACTTCAGAAGTTCCTCTCAGCGTGACAGCAACCGATTGCCCATCTCGAGCTGTTCGGTAGCGGAAGAGCATCACCAAGCCTTCTTTGCCGTTCCAGATCTCTATGGTTTGGATCTTGGGCATTCTCAAGGCGGCAGCAGCAGCATTCAAAAGCATACCGTCAATGTCGGCACTACTTGCATCGGGGCCCAACAGGCTCGAAGTCAGCGCCAACGATGTCAGGTTCGGCCGTATACAAGATTCTCGCCGAGCATCGAAGAAATGCCGAGCATCGACTATGTATGAAGCAGACAGCACCTCAAGATCTGTACTGGTCCTTGCAAGCTTTCGTGCCAAAGCCGTGTTTTCTTTCCGGGTTCTGACGGCTTCCAAGTCCCAGGATTTGGGAGTGTCGTAGTCCTGATTGAAATTTTCAAACAAAATCATCGTCCGCAGACCTTTGTGGAGCGAATCGAACAGCATCTCGTGATCGACGGGAGGGTTAGAATCATTAACGGGGAAATCACTAGGTAGTGTGAGACTGATGGCTGCATACTCACATTTATCTGTAAAATGCTGCATGAGGGGCTCGTCTTTCCAAGGCTCGTACCACAGTTCCTCCAGGTTGGGAAACCGCGCGAACATTTGTGCGAGATCAGTTGGCTTCCATCGACGCCGCGTCTGCTGCCGAAGATATACGCCGGTGATGGCAGGAAGTAGGGGCAGTCGTTGCCAGCATTTCTTCTCCAGCTCCTCGTCTTCACATGGCAGCGGACACTCGATCTCGTCGAAAACTCTGTGTATTACCCGAGATGCCAGGGCTGTTTCTCGGCGACCGGCACGCCAGCCATGGGCCGGGTCGTCATATAGGTCGGTTAAGGACTGCGTCGACACCTCACTTTGTCGAAACGAAGGTGAAGACCGGCCGGGAGGCATGTCGGGTCCGAACTCGAGGTACTTGAACCAGTGATCAGAGTCGCTTCGCGAATAAATGCTGATGTCAAGGACCAAGTCGCCGTCAACTTTCCACGGACTAAGAGTTGAAAAGAGATCCTGGAAAGACCGGGTGACGAACGCGCTGTCGACATCGTTCATTCCCCAGGTGGTATCATCTTCAGCCATACATATGGTACAGTCATATCGCTGAAGCTCTAAGCGAAACCATATGTAGCGGATGAGGCTCCCTTTTCGACTAAGAATGGATCCAGAATTGGAAATTCGTGTTGGCGTCAGATTGATCCTGGCAAAATTGTGCGGCTCTATAACCGAATGCTATTCTCTCGAGACGCTGGCCGCATGAGCCAGCTTGATACCGCTGCAGATGATGTCTTTGAGCATCTGGTTCCGTATCTCAGGTAGTAGCTTAGCCCAAGACCCTGCCGCCGAGAACATGATTACCCCAGCGTTCCACCACGCGGTATGGAATATGTAGGCTTGTCTAGTAGAGCTGGCTAATGACGCAAGAAAACCGCTTCCTAGGCGTGATGAGCGAAGTGTCGTAAGAGTCTGGCTGCTGGGGCTGATATGGAAGACTTGACAATAGGTATGACCAGGGCTCGTGGCGCAGCTTGTCGACGCACTTCGAGGTTGCGCTAGTGTGTGATGATGGGCGAGGAATTATTAGCGAAGTCGGCGAGTGGGTCGGAGGAAAGAAGAGTCTATTAGCTGAAGAGACGCAAGAGGGTTGAAATATATCAACTCACAAAAACGAATGAATCAGTGTGTCAATTATAGTTCTTCAAGCGACTGTTCGACCGGTGGCGTCTTCAAATGGAGATACGGGAGGCACAATTAAACGTCCACTCACCTTGACACCTTAACACCTTGCTGGCCGAGCATGAGATGAGTTCGTTAGCATTCTCACGGTTTAGACCATCAGTACAACATGGGAGAACGGAAATAGCCACTCTCTCTGTCAAGTAACTAAGAGCTCGGGCCTACCGCTGTTCAGCCATGCCAGAGGGGAGAATGAATGTGTAACAGCAGATAGAGGCCTCTTCTAACCTGGTCGACCGGGTTTGGTGGCATTCGGGACGTGTCTCAATCTTGCACTTTATTTCGTGGACAACGTGAACTTCGTCGTAATATTCTCTGTAAACATCCAGGTGCTTGGTTGCATCGGGTGAAATCCTCCTTGAACGGAGTGGACAGTAGAAGCAAGAAGGCTGCAGCCCCCTCACCAGACTTAAGACACCACGGTGGATTATATCGTTCGTCTAACACACAGTAGTGGCCGAGCCGGAGGATGTAAACATGATAGCAATCGAGAGTTCACGTAGTATCATATGATATACTGGTTGCCGTTCCGACACGACCATCTTGCGTGTGCGTACTCACGAGACCAAGAAACGACAAGAAGTGTAGACATTAAGTTGGGAAGGCCTGGGACGTCTAGCCATGCCTTCACCACGTGCTGCGCGCTCCCTGTAAACGCCGACCCAAATCGAGATGAACCATGCAATGCTCAACACACACCACCATACCATGCTAGACCCCCATCTCACCAATGTACTGTCAGAGCGCCGCTTACAGCAGGACGGCGAACCCGCCAACGAGGCCACCAATGACGACCGTCAGGCCAAGACCCCGGCTGATGGCAGAGGCGGCGCTGTCGTTGTTGTTGTTGTTGTTCGAGTTGCTGCTGCTGCTATCATCGCTGTCGTCGTTGTCGTCGTTGCCGGCGAGGCCGGTAAAGATGGTGCTGCCTGAGGATGTCTGGCTCCGCAGTAGCGGAGGCCGTGGGGGAAGCCGAGGACTCCGTAGCGTTGACGCGGCTGGGGTCGGTGGCACCGCATGGGTGGTCTTCACGGCACGAGCTGGCGCATGCGTTGTTGCCGTTGCCGCAGTCAGCGACGCACTGCTGGCCCAAGCCGTGCAGACGTGGTAGGGCAGCGTTAGGGAGTACTCGGTCATGTTGGGCTTTTGTCCGTCACTGCAGATGCAGCCGTATTGCAGGGCGTCCTATGAACGTCGTTAGTAAGAGGGATGTCTGGGTGGGCTTCCAAGTACACTGACAGCATTGCAGTCGTTGACGAGAGGGTCACCCTCGGACGTCTGGGAGCAGATCATAGGGCACGAGCTCCTCTGGTCACGGCACCACGAAACTGCACGATCCATTAGTCAAGACACTCTGTACATATAGATTGTATTCGGGTTTGCATACGTCGGATGGGCTTCTGGATGGAGTCAGGCTCGACCCAGTAGTCCTGAGCAGTCGCGGTAGCGACGAAAGCAGCGGCCACGGCCAGGAAGGTGCTCTTGAAGGACGGCATGGTGACAATTGTGTTTGAGCGAGTGGCGATGGTAAGCTTCCGCTGAGTAGATCGTCACGAAGTGTTGTTTTATTGCTAATTGGGTTTCCCGGTCAGCCAACGTGAATCAAGACATTCCTCGAGGGCCAAAGAGCTGGACTACCACCAGAGCAAGACACACAACACGCCATGCGTGTGTCTCTTGCCAAGATGAATACACAAAACTTACAACGAAAGCAAGAGTGCTGTTTGAGAGCTGGTTCAAAGTGGCGAGATGATCGGAGGTGAACGAGAAGGGTCGGCTGGCTCAATGGATGTTGACGGCTCCAAGGGGGGAATTATAAAGCGATAGACTGAAAAACGACGGTAGCGAGAGACAAACAGGTATGGAACCCGTTGAGAGCACGAAGGATAACGTAACGCAACAAGTGAGGAGCTGGCTGGCACGATGCGAGTGAAGTCAGGAAAGAGCTGGACCAGGGCGAGAGGCCGCGGGAAGGGGGAGAGATGAGCTTTTCTACTGCCCCATGGTGGTCGAGCGGACGGGCCAGGGTCCCCCTCGTCACCTCGGACTGGCGATATCGTCAAATAGCGGGTGACATTGAGTGCAGCAGTGTCGTAGCCAGCCACTCGGCGTTTTTTTCGACAGGGGTCGCCCGCTATTGTCATGCCGGGCCCCAATCACTTCGACACACAAACTTCGGTAGGGGGCCACCAAGGGCCCGAGGCGACAGGGGATGTCTGGGGATCTGGCTGCTGGGCAAATAAGCTAGGCCTGTGCTAAGATTGAGATCTGGTGGGCCGAGCGACTGCGTGTCTGACCTGACGCCTTTCTCCTCTCCACTACTCATCCGCCGTCCCTGTCTCTTGCTGTTGCTCCGTCGGTCGTGCCATTGGGACTCGCAGCATGTCTCCGGTGCTCGACTGGCGGTGGGCGGACCGTTTGCTGTGATGGCGCGAGGGAGGGGCGAGTCGCTGTCTTGGCTTCAAGACACGGGCCAGATTTTGCGTCGCATTCTTTTTTACCGCATGAACACGAGCATGCATGACCCTCTGACATCTGACGGTGGAGGCGAGAGGAAGACTCACCCGCCCAAAGAAAAAGCCAGGCGGAGCCAGGCATCACGACGCTGGCCAGGCCAGGCCAAGCCAGGCCAAGCCAGGCCAGCCCGGACTTCCCATGCCTCGCGATCTGTACGAGCCTGCCCCGTTCCAATCGTTTGCCTGTGTGGCCCCCTCGACGATCTCGCCACGAAAGAAAGATTGCCGTCAAACCCCTCCTGCTCGACGTTTCGCAGCACACGAGCCCTCGAATGGGGTGGTGGATTGTTCGTATCCGCTGCCTCACGAGGTTGGGTGCAGAACGGTCAACGCGGCTAGCGATGCAAGCCTAAGGCGATTCGGGGAGATCGGAAGAGCGTCGATAACGGACTTCCGCGTTGGTCATTGGAGGAGGCAAAGACCACACACAGTCTGAGGCAGACCCTCGGACGACTGACCGTGTCCTCCGGGGCGCCTCAGCCTACTCGGTAGCCATTGTGGCTCGTTGAACAGACTGCCAGGATCAATAACACCAGCCTATACCCAAGACGCCCCTTCAACCTCAATGACGAGGTCAAGACCCGGCCATCAATATCAGTGGCAGCTTCTCAGTGGGAAGTTCTCAGTGGGAAGGGAGAATGGGCGGATCCATCCACGAGACACTATCTTACCGAGCCGCAGGTAAACAACAAAAAGTCTGGGGGCACACTTGACAGGGGGCTGATCACTCACTGCCTTTTTCTTCTCGTGCATATGCACCTTGCGTTTCGCCGTTTCAATTTCAATGTCCAAGATTGGTTCGGGCTAGCACCTCAAGCTTCCCCTCCATCCTTTCCCCCACGACAAGGGCCATTTACGGAGTGCGGAAGAGTTCCAAGCTTTCCACGGGGCTGTGCGAGCTTGATGT
>NW_003315035.1:1283119-1285148 GCF_000150825.1 Verticillium alfalfae VaMs.102
GGCCCACTGCGGGCAAGCTGTAGCGGACGCCTCTTGCCGCCAACCGGGGCGTCATCTGAGTGCGGACAAAGACCCGAGCCCTGAAGTCATTCGACCATGGACATGCCGATGAGCTGTTGTCTACAGAGCTGGCTGGGCAGCTGAATGCTTGCCTCAGGTCGAGGTTCAATGTTGCAAATCGCCGTTCTTCGTGGATAGAGGAGAAACTCGACAATAGGCATCCATGCCATGGATAATTGCCAGCACTGGGCAAAGACTGGTGCTAAGGAGCCAGAAAGAACCTTGCCATTCGCACATCAACTTTCACTGAAGTGTCCCGATGCACAATGGTCGCCGTCATCGGGTCCACCTGAACATGTCCTCCCTGATGGATGGGACTGGCATGCTTCCTGAGGTGGTGTAGCATCAGAGGGCTGCCCCGCGATGCTGATAGTACTAGTGCCCCACCATTCCTCATGACGGGACGCAATGGAGAGGCAGCTAGCGCGCAGGATTGGTTGCAGAACATTTGCGATCACATCACCCAGCCACGCTGCCTGCTGTGACGACTGGGATCAGAACCGGGATCAGGCCTAACCCTTCCAGAAGCACTCGTCAGAAAGCTTCACTTCCATGCGATCCGGGCAGCAAGGCCATCACCCATCCTTCTCAATTGACCAGTCCCGCATCACCGATTGCAACCATCAGATCCGCACGACTACGACTGCGCCTGAACACCCCAACAATATTATTACAGCTGCCGCACGGCGTACCGAGAAGCGCAGATTGAGAACGAGGCTCTCCCGATTCTTCGGATTCCGCCCAGACGAACCTTTGACATTGCATCCGAGAGCCACGACGCACGCTTCGGGCTTCTTCCAACGCTCGGTACACTGCCATTCTGCATGGTTTCATGGACCCCGCCACCGACCTGGAGGCCCGCAGCACTGGCAACGGCACTGGCCATGATGATGGTGTAGGCGGAGCCAGCAATGGCTCAGGCACCAAGCTCACGACTCCCACGAATGCCGTCGGGACGGCTGCCAATGGCCCGCCGAGCTCTGACGACGACGACGCCGCGCACGACGACTCGGACACGTGGGCATCTGCCGTTACCAGTCCGGCGTCCATCACTTCACCCCCATATTGGACGAACAGCCACTCCCATCAAAGGTCCATATCCAACATGTCGGCCGAGTCTGTCCTGCCAGCAGGCGCCATCACCATGCAAGATCACGAGGCCAGCGACCCCGACCATCGCAATAAGGCTTGTTGGGCGAAGAGCGTCGAGATTGTTGATCACGTTGTGATCAACGGCAGCGCGACCAACATCGGTGCCTTTGTGGTTTGGAATATCAAAGTCGAGACGCTGCGGGTCAGTTGTCCCTCCCTTTTCTGTAGCAGACAGATGGCATGTGATGGTGTACTGACTGGAACTGCCCACTTCTCCAGGGAAGTTACATGAACATCCGCAAGCGCTACTCCGAATTCGACGATCTGAGGGAGAAGCTGATGATGACATTCCCACACTTTGAGGCTGCCGTTCCGCCTCTCCCACCGAAAAGTGTGATATCGAAGTTTAGACCCAAGTTCCTCGACAAGCGGCGGCAGGGCCTCCAATACTTCCTCAAGTATGTTCAGCCCAGCCCCCCCCCCCCCCCCTCTCTGACGCTCGCAACCAGCAGTACATGTCGGGAAAACGATGGCTAACCGCCGTAGCTGTATTATGCTCAATCCCGAGTTCTCTGGGTCTCCGGGGCTCAAGGATTTCCTTTTCTCGTGACACAACACATTGGAATAGCGTACATATAATCTCCTGTTTGACCCGACACAGGTTGCCGGAGCGGATTGAACATAAGAAGCACTGCTATCACAATACGATAATGATAATGTTTTGGATGGGCCAGCTTGGCGCGCTTAGCTTTGAACAAATCCCCCAGACATGACGACTTGTCTGACGACGAGAGATACTGCCGCTGTGACGTGGAGAACCGTAGTGGACAGCAACGCCAGTGAATGCAGCAAGGACGGGCAGGAACCCGATGCTCCC
>NW_003315035.1:1285248-1286740 GCF_000150825.1 Verticillium alfalfae VaMs.102
CCCACGTGTTGAGTGGCTTATGGCGACCGGGCGGAAGACGAAGGTGGTGGGAACAAGATGGCCATCGCTGGCCTGTCATGTTGCCGTGGGGTCGTGCCAGGTAAAACTCATCGGGCGTCCCTGCAGGTTGACGCGTAATGCCAGGCATTTTCGGAGGGGGGGTCTCGACGAGTGGGAGCTTCACTCAGCCCACCTCGGCCACCTCATCCGGGTGGCAGGGCTCGGTGTATTCTTTGCTCGTGCGCTTACATGGTACTTCACACTGCCACAAAGAAACCAGGTCGAGCGCCAGGCACGATATAACAGAAAGGGGTTGTTTACCTCGACCGAACGGATCCGGCCTTCTGCTTCACCTTGTTGGTCTAAGGTGTTACGCTTTGGCGCTTGTTGCAGACGGTGTCAGTGCCAGGCGCATTTCGTCCTTCAGCTTTGCCCAGCCCTAGGAAGACGCGGCATCATCCTTGTCCCCTCTCGTAAGTGACTCGGATCCGTGTCCAAGACGATTGAAAGTCTTGTCAAAGTCTTGTCCGACCCGTTGCTGCTTATTCGGCCGGCGACCCGCCCCTGAGCACTGCTTGTTATATCCACGTCTTCCTCGAAAGATTTGGGACGTCTGCCTATGGTGCTCTTCGTTCAACGCTGCACTTGTAGGCTTTCTCTTTCTGTCCGAAGACACCCCCGGCAGTTGGATACCGACAGCCAATACCACCTGGCAAGTACCGTCTGACACGCGACGCAGACCCCTGCCAGGATAGTCCACGATTGATCTAGCAATGACGTATCCCTCCACCACACTATCGTCGCCCCTCGTGGTAGGCCCGACCGAGACCCTGATCAAGAAAGCTGCCCCTCCAACACGCAGTGCGCCGACCTTTACCTATCTGCCATGCAACCCAACGCCCCCCACCAGCCCTTCATGTGTCCCAGTCAAGACTACACCGTTGACGGCGGCGACGAAGAAACCCGACACAACAAGTAGTATCACCACAAATCAACCACCGGCTGTCTCTTACAGTTCGCGCAAGGCCTACCTGGACTCCTTGATCCCGCCATCCACCGAAGAGTTCAACAAAATCTCCCAAGTGCAGCACGGTCGTGAAGCAGAGACGAGGAAGAGGGCCCGTCAAGTTCGACGTGAATCCGTCTTGCCGCTCCCATCGCCAGACACCATGCCCCGCCCCACGAGCGAGCAGTCGAGCCTGCGCAGCCAGCCCAGGCGGAAAAGCATCGAGGCCTTCCGTTCCAGAAGAGCTGCCAAGGTCATCCAGCGCAGCTACCGCGGGTACCGCTCGCGGCGAGAGAGCAAGGGCCTCGAACTCGCGGCCTCGACGCGGTGGGTGGCTGCGATCCAGGAGGCGCAGTTTCGCGAGACGACCAAACCGCGCGCGCGCGAAGCCATGGCGCCGGAGACTGGCGAGGCGCCCACCATGCTGTCGAGGGAAGACGACGGCAAGGTGCACCGGGGTGCCACGCGCGGGAGAACTGGAAAAAG
>NW_003315035.1:1286999-1289343 GCF_000150825.1 Verticillium alfalfae VaMs.102
CGGCGAAGGCCAGACTATCGACATGACTGCCTGCCCGAGGGACCATTTGAAGCGCGAGCAGGTACGGTACCTGTCGCGAGAGGAGCGGCAGCACTATCTCGTCAGCATTGACGAGGAAGGCGCGCTTTGCTGGGGCCAAGAATGGCGAGCGCATCAATACGACCGAGGACTACGCGACAGCATCTGCGGCATCGTGCCCCGAGACGACCCACCCCGGCGTGGTCGACAGCGCGCGACATGCCGCCGACGCCGGAGCCTGAAGTGGACGCGAACGACAGCCGATCCGAGTCGTCGATCGAGTCGGCCCTCGAGGCGGACCGCGCGGCCAAGTACGCGACGCCCGAAGTCGACGACGAGAAACCGCATCGCAAGGTGATGCACGTGTCGGCGAGCACCATCTTCAACAAGATGCTCCGCAAATCCGTCCGCAAGAACACGTGGATCTTTGTCGCCGACACCAACTTTCGGCTGTACGTGGGCATCAAGAGCTCGGGGGCGTTCCAGCACTCGTCGTTCCTCCAGGGCAGCCGCATCTCGTCGGCGGGGCTCATCAAGGTCAAGGACGGCAAGATCAAGTCGCTGTCGCCGCTCAGCGGACACTACCGGCCGCCGACGTCCAATTTTCGCGCCTTCATCCGCAGCCTGCGCGAGTCGCGCGTCGACGTGTCGCACGTGTCCATTTCCAAATCGTACGCCGTCCTCGTCGGGCTCGAGACGTATGTGCGCACCCGCAAGAAGGGCAAGCACGTCATGCAGAAGATGAGCCTGAAGAAGGACAAGCTCGTCGCGCCCGAGGCGGTGGCGCGCCGTGAGGAGGAGGAGCGGGACAAGAGCGAGAGCGCCGCGCGCGAGAGGGAGATCCTCGAGGCGGAGGCGGCGCGGGAGCAGCAGGAGAGAGAGGAGAACTCGGCCGCGGTGAAGCTCATGCGCAAGTTGCATATTGCGCCGACAGATGAAGACGACGACAAGGATGCATCGACGGGCAATAACGCGCAGCCAAGTCCCGGGGAGAGGGTGGACGAGGGGGATGTTTCGACACAGGGTGGCACGACGGCTAGGACCCGGACGGCCACTTGAGAGTATGAAGGGCATGGTTATGAAGCATGATACCGGCATGGGCATGATGTCGGCTTGAGCATGATACTGGCATGAGCATGGGATGGGCGATTGGCTTTGTTATACCCTCGCATATTACTCGCTGGACGGCATAGCATTCGTCTATATCGAGCACTCCGTTTACGTTAGGTACCTACTTGATACAGCAGGTCTATGTATGATGTCTCGGGTGACAGGGATCAAAGAAGATGTAGAGGCATGTGATGAGGTGCTAAGCATGACCAGATGTTCGACTCTGTTTTTTTTTCCTTTTTTGGCCAGAACTTGGCAGAATCCATGTATGGCTGCTTGATATCACTGCAAATAATGGGTGGTGTACATAGGACTGATGTTCACAGATTCACCGAACCGGACCCAGGTAAGGCAGGTAAGGTAATAGGACAAGCCAGACCACACCTGTCAGTTCCCGGCCCAGCCTAGTTTCACTGCATCTTGTAGTGAACAATGAACCTTCATGAATGCGCCATGGCAATGGCGTGTCGATGCAGACGTCAATTCGTCCGATGCGCGTCATGACACCACCCAGCAGCAGATGAGCGTGTCCGGCGTGCGTGATGGATTCCACAGGCGCTGGGAGGCAAAGCACAGAAGGGTCCCTCTGCCACTCGGTCCCTACCTTAAGGCAAGGTACCTAAAGGTAAGGAAAGTCCCAGCTCTCGGCGGCAGAGAAGAGTCCCCCCCCCCAGAGGCGTTTGCACAGAGAGGGGACCAAGCCAAACCAAACCACCCCAAAACCGACCCAGATTCCAATTGAATCCCTTCCAAACGAAACGACGAGCGACCGAAAAAAACAACACGCTCCATCCACCCTCGAGAAGCGATCTCGATTCAATTGCCCACAGCCCATCACCACGCAAACGGCAACGCGGACGCGCCGGAGACACGTCCCTCCCCCGAACCATGAATGGCCGTCCAAACAGCGTCCATGGCATCGATTACGCGCTCCAGCAGAAGGGCGCCCTCCACTGCTGCCGCCGCTGCTCCTGATGCCCACGCCAACGCGCCCTTCCACACAGCTCGCAACAGCACCCAGAACATTCTCTCGCACGCCGCCAACGTGGTCGCACGAAGCGTCACCTGAGCATCTCCGACCGCAACTACGACCTCGAGCCCGTGAGCCCCGCGAAGCGACCGCGCACCGAGTTTGAGATCGTGCTCAAGTCGTCGCGCGCCACGCCCCCGAAGCACGCTGCTGCGAAGCCTGCCCCGCCCGACGCGGTGCCCCCGA
>NW_003315035.1:1289601-1298009 GCF_000150825.1 Verticillium alfalfae VaMs.102
CTCGACCGCCTGCAGCCGACACCAGTCGACACCACCCCCCTGGCGAGCCCAAGGAACAACAACAGCAGCAGCAGCAGCAGCAGCAGCAGCAGCAGCGTGGCGGGCGCAAGCTGCGCTCGCAGGAGGCGACACGCTTCAAGAGCGACCTGTCGGCCTACTTTCCCGACTATGACGAGGTCATCGGCAACGACCCCAAGGAGGAGCACCTGCTAAACGTCGAGACGCCCATTGTCGTCGTCGACACCTTTCCGCGCTACTTTCGCGGCAAGGTCGTGGCGCCGCTGTTCACGCCGACCCAGGCCGAGCCGGTGCCCGCTGGCTACGACCACGGCGACTACCCCGTCCGCGGCTACGGCGACGCGCTGTTCGACGACCCCTTTGACTCGCAGCGCATCAACTTTGACTTTCTCGGCAAGAGCTACAAGGGCAAGACGCTCGACAGCGCCCTGCCGGACGCCTTGTACCTGCCGATCCACAAGAGGGCCGAGAGGCTCGAGAGGTCGATCCGGAACACGGAAAAGGGCAGGGCGCAGCACGAGAAGGACCAGATCGTCAGGCTGCTCGAGGGCCTGCAGGGCCACGACTGGCTGCGGATCATGGGTGTCAGCGGCGTTACGGAGAGCAAGAAGAAGTCGTTTGAGCCTGCGAGGCGGCACTTTATCAAGGGCTGCCAGGCCATTATTGACAAATTCCGTCAGTGGGCACAGGAGGAGAAGAGGCGCAAGGCGGAAAAGGAACGCGCTCTGGCGGAAGAGGCCGACGAAGAAGAGGACGACGAGGAAGAAGAAGACGACGACGACGAGGCTGGGGAGGATGAAGAGGCTGTGGAAGATGAGGACGACGAGGCAAGGCAGGAAATCGGCGACAGCGAAGAAGAAGACGACGATGACGTTCATGCTAGTGACGGCGACCCACCCGACGAGCTAGATTTTGACGCCTCGATCGCGAGACAGCTTCGCGAAGAAGCGGCGGCCAGAGCCAACATGGCGAAGTCCAGTCGGAAGCGACCACGTGGCGCGTCGATTCAGCCAGAAACACCCCTGCCACCACCGCGGGAGTTCAAATCATTCTTCAAGAAGAAGCACGAGCGTGACGCGGCGCTTAACAAGCATCGCCGGGCGGGGCGTCGGGTTTTGGCCTGGGGTGAGCCGGTGCCTGAACTCGAGGCGCGGGAGTTCGAGCTACCCGAGGAGTATCTCGACCCCGAGACCATGAAGGCTCACGCCCGGAAGAGGCGGCGGCAGCGCCGTGGTAGCAGACATTGACAGGCTTGTGGGAGTGGGAGTGGGTATGTGCGATATGTGATATCATTCGAAACCCTGTGCTTGGGATTACTCGAACAGTGTAGTATGTGGTCTTTTTATGATACCAGTCGGAGCTGGCAGGCAAAGGGTTATTTTTTAGGGGGGGGGATGGAGGGCACGGAATGCGGCTTTCTCATGGTACCTCATGGTAGGAACATGCTATCAGTCAGGCGTTTGACCCTTTCGTCAGAGCGTCACGGTGTTTCGTGATGGTCGTGACGAAAGAATTGAAGTTTTTTGTTCATACAGTGCCACATTGGCAAGTTCTGCTTGCGCTGACCAGAATACTTTCGTGGTTGTACTTGTAAAGTCCCAGTTCTCCGGCCAGCAGAACACAGTCACGAGTCACATCTCTCTGGGACAATATGACATGCTGTGGTTTTGGGGTTATGTATTGCTAGGATCATCTAGGCAGCGCTGTGATTCCCTGGTATCTCGGCGCCATTTTGCCGACATTCTAGAGGCGGTATGTGCAAAGGGGTTTGATGCATCAGCCGAAAGAACCGACTTGATCACATAGTATCAACTGCGCACTGTTCCGTGCCTTTGTCCCAACTCTGACCAAATAGAAGGGTCGAAAGCAGGGATGAGGATCATTTTATGTCGTCATCCTACCATTGCCAGGCCCCGTGTGTATATCTCGACCCACGCAGCTCACCGCGTCGCAGAGGCGCTCCCGGTGTCAAGATACCAGAATGGCGAAAGAGCCTACATGAAGGTCACGATGGAAGCGGCGGCTCACTTGGGCAAGGCTTGAAGCGGGGTCTACTGATAGGGACGTGGAAAGCGAGGCGCACAATGGGTTTGATATGGCGTTACTCTGAACTCATATCAGACCTCAAATGGGTATTTGATCCGCTGATCGTGCTAGGCTCAAAACCCCCATCTTGGACGCTTCCAACAGCACCTGGCCAGTCGCGACGACGTGGTGGCACCTTTTTGAAGCGTGGAACAGTTGGACCGAAACCAGGAGGCATAGGTGTCTCGGGCTTGCCGTCGTTTGATTCTACGTAATCATCAGGAAGCGCGTGGATCATCACGTCTTCGCCTCTTAGAAGCTTCACCATCTTAAAAAAGCCACTTGATGAAAGCAAGTCGTTCCGCCTGGTGTTACTCAGGTAAGCAAGCGTACAAGTAGACGGAGGGGCTTGCGACCCCTGGCCTGAAGTAGCTCTACGGATTATTAATATGGGAAAGTACAAAGTCCTCGAGTCGGGACCCACTGGTAGCTTCCCCTTGGCACGGTCCAGTCGCGGATACCTGAGGTAATCAGTTGCAGACGCGCCGTTCTGAGCTGCCGCATCTCGACAGCACCCAAGGTTCTATCAGCCAGGCTTCGCATCTCGTCCTACCTGCCTGGTTGACTCCGCTCAACAACCTTCCCCAGCATCTCTCCACCGTGGGGTCGATTGAGGCAACGCCGCCGTTTTTCTTCGTTCGCAACGCCTCTTAACCTTCTTTCTGTTCCGCCATCTAGGTCCCCCTCCGACGCCCCCCCCCCCCCTGCCCGACCCAGACTTCTGTGAAAGAAAGGTCGGACTTTGCCAGGATGACCGAACGTTCCCGCCAGCGACACTCCTAGATCCAGTTATTGCCACGGCGCATCAATTGCCAGTCGCCATGTCTGCGCCATCATCCCATACCGAAGCCGAGCCGGCGGAGCTGGACATATTCGAGAGCCTACCTCATCCCAAAGATGAACCTATGCGCCCATACTTTGTCATCAGGCAAGATGTCGAACTCGAGATCAACTTTCGGGAAAAGCGCATCGTCGGCAAGTGTGAGATTACGATCGCTAGCGTTCGGGGCCACAGCATGGAAGAGATTGCCATCGACGCGCGACAAACGGAGATTGACGTCGACAATATCGAGATTGAGCTGCTGAAAGACACGCAACCCGTTGGCGCACCAAGGAAGATCGCGGCCACGTATGAGGATCCCTACAAGCTACTGGACTATCCGAGTCACTACAACTGGAATGCGACGCATCACGACCTTAGAAGGCTCCGCATGCGACCCCTCACACACTCGCGACGGAAGGACGCAGCCGCTGAAGATAGGGAAACAGTTGGCTCAACGCCCGTCGACGGGTCCATTCGCATCAACCTGAAAGACCTGGAAAGAACGAAGGACTTGAAAGAGGAAGGCAACCAGAAGCGGCCGATCAAAATCCGGGTTTCATCGGCAAACCCAGGATCCTCCACCACCGAATCTCCATTCGACCCGAATCCTTTGGTTTCACAAGAATACCGTGTGACCATACCATTCACCACCAAGAACATTCGAGACGGAATCCAGTTTGTTGGGGTCGACCCAGGCGATTTCAAGTGGCCTCATGTCTACACGCGGCACTCTATCGAACCGGGAACTGCGTCGTGCATTTTCCCATGCATTGATGACCATGGCCAGAGCTGTGCCTGGTCCCTTGCCATCAAGCTTCCAAAGACGCTGGGCGATGCTCTGCGTCAACCTCTTGCGACCCAGAACGGTGTGAACGGTCATTCCCGCAGCGCCGGCCAGAAGTCACAGCCGCACAATGACGATTATGCGCTCTCTGAAGAGGACAAGCTTCTGGAAATGACGGCCATCTGCTCAGGTTTCATCGCCGAGGAGTTGATCGACCCAACGGATGACTCCAAGAAGATCATGCTATTTGAGCTTGACAAGAAGGCGTCTGCCCAGAAACTAGGCTTTGCCGTTGGGCCCTTTCAGCTTGTTGATGTCTCTGCAGCCTTCCGCCCCGAGGCGGATGATGAGAAACTCGGGGCAAACGCGCTGAAAATACAGGCCTTCTGTTTGCCTGGGCGTGCCGAGGAAACATTAAACACGTGTCAAGCTCTTCCGTCAGCGGCCGACTTTTTCACCCTCACTTTTGCACGTTATCCTTTCGAGGAGTACCGACTCTGCTTTGTCGATGACATGGTGAACGACACAATTGCCGTACACTCGTTGTCACTTGTGAGCACGCGCCTGCTCTACCCAGAGAACGTTGTCGACCCTGATGCGGAGGTTGACATCTCGAGGAAACTTGTGCAGAGCTTGGCCGTCCAATGGAGCGGCATCAATCTTCTTCCCAGTCGGCGTAACGACCTGTGGGTCGTTATCGGCATAGCGTACTACATGGCCGACTTATACCTCAAGAAACTGTGCGGTAACAACGACTACAGATTCCGCATGAAGTCCATGGTCGACGAGCTGGTCGAGGTTGATACGGGGCGGGCATCACTCTACGACCTCGGCCGCAGCTTGCATGTTGGCGACTTTGAGATGGACTTCATGACTTTGAAGGCGCCCCTTATCATGTTCATTCTTGACAAGAGGCTTGCGAAAGCACCTGCGCAAACAAACCTCACCCGGATCATTTCGAGGATTCTGTACAAAGCGAACATCGGAGAACGTCAGGGCGACTGGCTGATTAACACGGAGTCCTTCCGGAGATTCTGCGAGAAGAACTCTAAGAGCAAACTTGAATCATTTTGGAAGCAGTGGATCTACGGCACAGGCTGTCCACGATTCGATGTCCAGCAAAAGTTCAACAAGAAAAAGCTCTGCGTCGAGATGATGGTTCGCCAGGTTCAAGTCAAGGAGAGGGACTCGAATCGGGCTCTTGACAAGGATGACTTCCTGCGACTGGTGAAAGAAAAGTTATACGACGTCGCCATAGGCGAGATCCAGCCCTGGTTCACGGGACCTATGACCATCCGCATCCACGAGGCGGACGGTACACCTTACGAGCACATAGTTGAGGTGCGCGAAGACGCCGCGGCCATGAAGATGTGCAAGTTCGACATCCCCTACAACACAAAGTACAAGCGCCTGAAGCGTAGTCGACGTCAGCGCGATAGGGCGGCTGCACAGACCACGGCCGACGGCGAAGTCAACGAAGACTCCCTCCTGTATTGCTTGGGTGATGTTCTACAGAGCCAAGACGACATTCAAGAATGGGACTTGCTCGACTGGCCTGCTGACATGGAGAAGAAGATGGACCAGGAATCTTACGAATGGATTCGTATGGACGCCGACTTTGAGTGGATTTGCACGATGAAGACAAACTCCGAGTCGTACATGTACGTCTCGCAACTCCAGCAAGATAGGGATGTGGTTGCGCAGCAGGATACAATGCTCTACTTGGGCAGGTCTCCGCCTCATCCACTCGTCTCTTCCATTCTCACGCGTACTTTATTCGACAAGCGCTACTTTCATGGCATTCGCACGATGGCAGCCAGCCAGCTCCACAGACATAGCGTTCCGGGCCCGAAAGATTCCATGGTTGGTCTCTTTCACTTGCTACGAGCATTCACTCAACTTTGCTGTTTCCCAGGCACACAGATGCCCCGTCCCAACGACTTTTCGGATCGGAAGCAATATCTTGCCCAAAGCGCAATTCCACTGGCCATCGCAAGGGTGCGGGATGCAAATGGCAAATGCCCTGAGCGGGCACGGCACTTCCTCTTGGAGCAGGTTCAGTTCAACAATAACGCTAACAACCCGTTTTCCGACAACTTTTATGTGGCAAAGCTCCTAGAGGCACTTGCCACCAGCATGATCCCCGATAAGCGACCGGACACGGAGGTGATGCTCGACGACATCATACGGACGGATGAGGAGGACCAATTCCTCCAAAACGCTCTCACTGAAATTGACCGGTACCGCAGGATGGACGAGTGGGCAAACTCTTACCACAATATTTGGACCATCACAGCGCTTGATTGCAAAAGGCGTCTCATGAAAGCCGGGGTCATTCCCAAGGATGGCCTTGACTTTATGCAGTACCTGCAGGATGAGACATACGACCTCGTTCGTATTAAGGCTTTTGAGGCTCTGGTCGATCTTGGCTTCATGATGGACGATGTTGTCTTCCCTCATCTGCTTCGAACGCTGAGCACAGACAAGTCGCCATTCGTGCGCCACAAGTTGCTCAAGGTCTTCAGCATTGGCCTTGCCGGCTTGGCATTTGGTGAATTCTCCAAGCCCAATAGTGCGATCAGACCACAGACGGGAGATATGTTCTTGGACGGCCTTGCGGATGAACCGAAGGATGATATGCTCGTCGTTGAAGCCGGTGATAAGGAAACCACGGAACGTCGGCAGGAGTATCTGCGCAAGCATGATCTCCACACGGCACTCACGGCGCTCAAGGCAGAGATGAAAGACCAATTCGCCCATCATGAGATCACGATCCAGAAGACTCTCTGGTATGCTATCAACCAGGACACTCTCGGTCGAGCGGAGAAGGCTACACTTCTAGAGTTTTGTGGGCTCATGTTCGATGCATCCGACGAGTGGATTGTCTCTCTCCCGCTTCCTCAGCGATGGAAGGTGTCTCGTCCAGCGCACCGTGTTCCGGGCAAGGTACGAATGTCTTTTCATCTCTCCAACGTATACTTTACTTTACTGATCTCTCTCAAGCTCATCGTTACGTTTACGCCATACTACCGCGACTCTCTTCCTCGGCCAAAAGAATTGCCGAAGGCACCGGAGCCTGCTCCTGTTCCTCTTGTCGAGCCGCTTCCCAAGCCTGTCGAACCGAAACGCGTCATTGTCAACCCGAAAGTCAAGGCCAACAAGGTACCACCGCCAGCCGCTCCGGGTTCTGAACCACGTCAACCATTGCCAACAAAGGTGGCGGCTCCTCTTCGTGACTCTCCCGCCGCAACCCCTATTCGTGTGTCACCTGCCCTCAAGGAATCGTCCCCTCGACCGCTGTCTGTTCCTGAGCGTCAGGGCAGCGCACAGCCCAGGACCGAGTTACCCTCGTCACATAAGGTTCCGAAACGTCCACGACCAGACAAGATGAACGGCGGCGATGACCAGTCGCCAATCGCTAAGCGTCCAAAGATTGGCAAGGAGGGCTACAGCGGCACTGCTCGCCCTCGAAAGATCGTCACCATAAGGCACCCAGCACTGCGGCGGATCCTGAAGGACCTCAACGTCAGATCATCCTCTGGTGTGCCGCGCAAGCCCAGCTCATTGCAGAGCGTGCGTGCCTCACCTGCCGCCGATGGCACCATTCAGGCCAAACCTGCGCGAAAGCCTCTTCCTAGCGGCGGTGACAGCGTACGGAAGCCCCTTCCATCGGGTTTGCCAACCGGCACACCGTCGTCAAAGCCGACTGGCTCATCGGCAGCCCACTCTTCGTCCACATCTGTGTCGACGCCTACGCCCACGCACGCCAGCCCGCCACCTCCGAGCAGTTCTGGAGGCCAGCCTGCGGCCGCGCCGAAGAGACTCAAACTCGTCATCAAAAAGCCGACTCCGAAACCTCCGCCAGCACCATAGGAGGAGCCGTCACCAGACTTTTGACTCATCTTTTTTCATCCCCGCCCCATGGAGCTTCTTCATGGGTTGCTCGTATAATAGCTTGCTTTCGATCCGTCTTTCTCTTCCTTTTCTGCTACTACTCACTTTCCTGCGGAAATTTCTCTTGCTGCTTTTCTTCTTCTTCATGAATTTGTGTCCGTCGTGGCATCGCAAGGCGTTGGGGATTTGGGGCCGGCTGGTTTGGCCGGGCCTGGTAGGGGCTGGGAATATGGAAAAGGGGGGGTAAGGGGTCCAAGATTATGCCTCTCGGTCTCAAGACCACCTCTGGTGGGGGAGTCAAGCGGACGGAAGCGGAGGGCAGGTGCGCACACCAGTGGTCGAACGCTGTGTAGCTAGCTAGCAAGCAAGAGGCCCGATGAAATCAAGTCTTGCAAGTTGACGAAGATCTGTTGTGTAGCAGACACTAGTATGATGAAAGCGTGATGATCGTGATCTGTCCACTCATGGGCCAATACAGCAGGCCGCACATGAGTCTAGAGACAAAGTCGATGGACATGATTCTTCGTGGCTTCCATTGTCAATTACCACACCACAAAGGAGAAAAAGATAGCTATGACAATACTACAAGACAAGAGATGACAAAGCCTCCCAAACGCCCAACGAATAGTCTACCGGGGCTGTAATGTATGCGTAAAGGGGGGGTGGGCGCGCGCCGGGGCATATTTCGACGCGCCCAGTATGACCCGAAACCACCTCACCAGGCCACAATCTTTACGCGTGTGCGGGCTCCTCATCCCTCTTCCCCCCCTCCTTCTCCGAAGGGGCTTCTTATGTGTGATGTAA
>NW_003315035.1:1298109-1302194 GCF_000150825.1 Verticillium alfalfae VaMs.102
AATGGGCATTTTGGGCATGGGAGGAAGGAGGTAATGAAGCCTTCCTCCCAGGTTGATCCCCTTTCACTTATCGTCACATAGCCGTCACTTCTTGGCCCGAGCCTTCTCTTCTTTGCCTCCGCCAGACATTCACGCGATCGCCGAGGGCTCTGTTCCGCGACCGTCTTCATCGCCGCCACGCCCCGAAAAACGCGCGCCACACGGAGTCCTAGTGCCTGTGCGGCGACTCGCCGGGGCTGTGACTGTGGTGGCTCTGGGGGCTGGAGCCGGCGACGGTGGTGCCGGTGGAGCAGCAGCCTTTGCCGACGCAGTCGTCGACGCACTCGAGCAGGCAGGACGTCTTCCTGACAATGACGTGATCTCCTGCGCCGTCAAGGGCGAGGGCGGCCGTGTCCTCGATGAGGGCGTTCTCGGCGCTCGAGAGAAACTCGGGCTGGATCGTGGCGCTGTGGATGCCGTAGGCGTGGAGGCACTTGCGGGCGCGTTTGGCCAGGACCATGTACTTCTCGCCGCCCTCGGCCGAGATGGGGAAGCTGACTTGGACGTGCATCGACGCAACAATCTTGGTGTCGGAGAGCTGCCAGATGTGGACGTGGTGGCAACTCACGACGCCGGGCAGAGCCTCAATGTCTTCGCGGATGTCCTGGAGATCAATGTGGTCGGGCGTGGCCTGGAGCAGAATCTTGGAGGTGGCAAAGGTCAGGGGCAGCGCCGACTTGAGGATGATGAGGGTGATGAAGAGAGACACGGCCGGGTCGGCGTACATCTTGCCGGGCCAGTCGGTCAGCCAGATGATCAGGGCGGTAACCATGACACCAACGTTGCCGAGCGCGTCGCCGATGACGTGCAGGATCAGACCGTTCAGTCCGAGGTCACCGTGGCTGTGGCCGTGACCTCCCCCCTTCTTGCGGTCCTTCGGCTTGTTGTGGTTGTGCTCGCAGTGCAGGCTCGAGTCCCTGCGAGGACGACCGTTGAAGGACCGGTGGCGCGAAGTGCTCTTGTAGGTTGTGTTGCCGTTGCCGTCGCTCAGGAGAGGCGTGTTCTCGCTAGACTCGCCATCTTGAACAGCGCCGTCCTCCACATCGCTCTCGTCGGTGGTTCCGTCCATGTCCTTGGGCCTGGGCCGGCTGGCGTCGATGATCTCCTGTCGGAAACTGGAAGGGTAGATGCTGATGTCGTCGATGCTCGTGAGGCGCGAATGGCGCAGACTGCTGGCCCTGCGGCGCTCCCTCTCGCGACCCCTGGTGTTACTAGGGCCGCGGTTGCTGGGAGACTCGGACTCGCTGTCGAACCTGATGCGGCGAGGCGTGGTCGTAGCGCCCTCGGTGGCCCTGGCGACGGCGACCTCGGGCAGAACATCGATGGCTGGCCCGTCATCGTTGGCAATGGCATAATTGGTGCGGTCGGCGACCGTGACTCGGCCTTCCTCGGCAGCATGTTCGTGAGAGTGGTGGTGGTCGTGTTCGCCGTCGCCGTGATCGTGATCGTGATCATGATCTCCGTGTCCGTGGTCGTGGCCGTGACCACCAAGCACCAGGAAGCCCACAAGGTTGGACGCGAGACCAATGGAGCCAACAATGAGAATGAGCTGAGGGTTTTGAATATCGGGAGGGTCGAAGAATCGGGAAATGGCCTCGAGAATAATGGACACGCACAGCGCGATCAGGAAGACGGCGTTGAAGAAGGCGCCGAGAATCTCGGCACGCAGCCACTGCGTCGTTGGTCAGTCGTTTGGCCCAGCACATGCTCGAGGAGGCGGCAGCACATACACCGTAGGAGTACTTATCAGTGGTCGCCTTGCTTGCGACGGCAACGGCCCAGAGACCGACGCACAGAGAGATGATGTCGTTGAGCTGGTTCCGATCGGGTCAGTGGCGCCATCTCCGAGGTAGCGAACCACCCCAAAATCGGGTTTGCGACAGAGAACTCACCATGTGAAAGGCGTCTGCGAGCAGGGCCAGGGATTTGACGAGCAGTCCGACGGTCAATTCAGTAACGAAGAAGACGACATCGATAGCCAGCATAATGCTGATGCGCGTCGACTTGGACCACGCCATGGTGGGCGATTGTTGTCTGCGGACAGTGGGTGGGGGAATGATTTAGTCGCGTTGGGACGGCGACGGTCGTTTTTGAGCTCGAAGAGCTCTGAATCGTGGGAGTTAGCCAGTCAAAAGAAACAAGGAGGCAAAGAAGACAGGCGTGCCGCCTTCGAAAGAAATCACAGCTTTGACTCTGTGATGGTAGAGAAAGAAAGTAGGGGGGGGGGCCTTTAGAAATTGACAGAGAAGGTTTGGGGGGTTGCGAGGGGCCAACGACGATAGGACCAGCATGTTTGGCCGCCGTGACAGGGAGGGAGAGACAGGGTTATGACGCTTGTGCTTTTTTGCCTGCTTACCTCACCTCACCTGCTTCAGATCCTTGTGACACTCCAAGTCACTACGCCTGAGCAGGTAATTCATTAGAGTTCTCCCTACCATAACCTGGCCCTCGGATGTCTTGCCGGCCTCACTGACAGTGGGACTGCAACGCTGCTGAGCCAATCGGCCGACACAGTCGTGCTAATTGAAATGCCGACGCCCTTGAGGAGAGTTGTCCGGCCCCGACAGCTCGGGCGAACGAGGCGACGCTGTACGAAGGCCTGGCACGAGAACACCGAGATCTCCAATGTGTATACTCATCTTTGTAGTCTGCAAGCCACTCATGAGGCCATTCCTCTGCAAGCTCCCCTGGATGATCAAGCAAAATGATCCACGAAGCAGTGCAAACACGGAAGGCAGCAAATCACGTTTCTCCACCCTTACCACAGCCTCTGCCCGCATGTCTCTCACGCCGCGGAGAACCACCAGAAGACCCCATCTACAATCTTGCCCCTGCCCGCTCCCTTCCGCCCAAAAGGCAACTGCAATGTACAAAGAGAAAATCGGGCAAAGCGGCCAAGGCGGCATGTGTGTTCATCTTCACAGGGCGCGATCAATCAAGTGGTTGACATATCCGTCTCCTTCAAGAAGGACCACAGCAAATATCTCTGGCTAGACCGCGGTATCATCATCATCTTCTTCTGTTGGCAAACCTACCCCAAAACCCTTTCCAGAGTTTCGAACAAACCGCGCTGGTGACAGCAATATCTGGCTTGCCATCGACCTGACTGCAGGCAGGCACGGAAGCGCAAAGGGCAGAGAGAAGTCGTGGGCAGCTGGGATCACAGGCTGCTGATGAGACAACATGCATGCGAATACATCGCCTTCTCGTGCCGATCTAGTCTGTCCGCCATGGGTACAGCTTGTGCGACAACGACCGCGACGAAGATGGCCAAAAGTAGTCTTGTGTGATTAGGGACCAAACCAGGCAGTAGCGCCGTCTGGATCGCACCGACTTTTCCCCTTGAACCACCGCCTTCGTACACTAACAAAGCCTCGCCTGCGCGATGCGATCCATGTACCTCCTGAAATCTGAAAGGAGCTGCGGCAGAGGATGCCATGGTCTCCGGGTTCGGCTGCTTGTACTCGAAAGACTCGCCCAGGATATCGAATTCAAGTATCCTGTAACTTGCCTCCTAGGTGCGACAAGCACCACGACACAGATTCATTCCGGCCAGCTTCTGGAGCCCAACCTACTTGGTATTCGAAAGTTGATGCTTCGAGGCAGATCATAAGGAACCCCTCAAGCCGCGTCAAGTTTTTTTACTTCCTACAACAACGACGACGACGACAAGGCTTGTCTGGACTTGGCTCGATTGGCAAGAGTTGGCCGAGTTTGACCTGCAGTCTTGTCGTTTGAGATAGAACAAGACCGACGCCAGGGGCCGATCGCAATAGCAACTCCGTGGCGATAAATAATCGATGGCCTATGACTTGAGGCGGAACATAGGCGGAAGTGTCTGACTACTGGTCTGGCCGAACTGAACAGAGTGTCAGACTCACCTGGGCTTGTTCAACATGAAGCAACAGAAAGAAATGCTCTCGCGAGCTCCAGATCATCGATGCTCCAAGACAACCATTGATCAGCCTCCAATCATGTTTTCGTCGTTTGCCACGATGGGGGCTATCCTAACCTAAGCTTAGGTGCCTCTAACACTGAGGCTGAGA
>NW_003315035.1:1303071-1321811 GCF_000150825.1 Verticillium alfalfae VaMs.102
TTTCGAACCACTCCGGTTGTATCCAAACACATGACACACGAGATATTCTTCATGAGCTTACTTCTTCTCCCGAATACCGAACACATGCAGCGTCCGCATGGTATCGTTTCCGCTCCGCACTTGGTCCCCTCATAGGGTTCAATGACTGACGAGGAGCAAAGTACGATGCGGCGACTGCCATTCTTGCACAACGGCGTCAGAAATGCCTCGGGATCTCTCGCTGGAACAACATTTTCAATTCGCCCGACGTCAACTACGAATCAGCCTCCCGTTTCTGACCGAGATGTCGTTCGTTTGATCACGTCGAGGGCAATAAGAAAGCCAGTGAAGACAACTATCAGCTGTAGTTAAAGTTAGTCCATTGAACCATGAATAAGACTTCGGTACTCGTAGGCAACATACCACGAACGACACTCCTGCCAAAACAATGATTTCGAACCCTCCAGTCAATGCTTTCCCTCTGATCATGGCATGTTGTAGCCTCCAGGCACGACTTGTTCCCATGATAACTGTGCACATGGCAAATGCGTAACAGAAGGTCGCCAGCGGCCTGCCTACGTTGGTATAGCCGAAGCCCGAGTCCTGATCTTCGAGGACGAACAGCTGCGCAACCAGGGTGCCGGTCATGGCGGCCATCAGGGCAGTCCTAAGATACGCCAAGAATGTTCTTTCAACGGCTTCACGTGGCAAAAAAAAATTGAGTCAGCTGCTGTCTTCTGGGAGATGATGTGGCGGGGATAAGGGTTGACGGCAAAGAGGCATAAATAAATTCGGATGCCGCCTCCGTGCCAAATCCGGCCAGCCCGCAAAGTAAGGTGGTTCGAGGTTCCGAATCACCAGACTTGACAGAGTTGAAGGAATTAAGAACGAAGACACGACAAAAGGTCCGCAAACAACAAGTATAATGAAGACACATTTGTTCCAAGCCACGGAGACACAGTTCCGGCGTCAGATATACACCGACAGGGCCAGGTGTGGTTCGGTGAGGGGTGCGAGTGTGTGCGGGGAGTGGAGCGCTCGCATGGGAAAGTAGACGTTGCCTTGCAGCAGCCAGTTTGGGGCCCGCTCGCGGAGACAGGTCGAGATGGTCAATAATCCGGCAAGGTCAGGGTTCTAGAAAGACGCGCACTTGCAGCCGGAACGAGGCAAGTCTACGAGCAGAGCATGCAAGTGTACCGAAGCAGCAACATGTTGCAGGTCCGCTTGGAGAAACTTGCGTTGTATCTGTACACGCCCCCTCCCCCAGCTCCCCATGTGCGTGCGGAATACAACGTCGGCCGTACTGGTAAACGGAGAGGGTTGCGGATGAGTCTTCCGGAGCGATCTGGGGGGCAGTTGATGCGCTTACCAGGAACAGGGAACAACCGAAACGCATATCTGGACCTAGAAACGGTAGGAAACGTCTGCAACATACCTAAATGATCGCGACATTTATCAAAATCGACAACACAGCTGACGTGCTGAGACCAAAACTGTTTGAGAGAAAAGGGCGCGATGTGAGGGTCTGAAGTTGTGACTCTCAGGTTGGCTGTTGCTTGAGAGGAATGTGAGCCTGGTCGAATCTAGAAACCAGTCAGTCCGGTGATGAGGGTCGGAGTGGAGGAGCGTAGCAACTACCAACGAACCTCTGAGAGCTCGTAGAACTCGTGATTCCGCCTGGCAGCCATGTCCTGAAATGAAGGTCGGCTTGTGTTTGAAAGAACCGACCAAAGGTCGTATTCAGGTGGTGAGACCTCGGAGAATAAAATAAGAATGCAGTCGGAGGATGCGCCGCGGTGGCAAAGCGCCCTCGCTCTGCAGGGTGCTTGTCGAACCTCTACTCGGACAATTCTACCACTTCTGTAGGGCAACCGGTAATTCGAGTCCTTTCTCCGCAAGGGCGACGGGGTCTGCGGGCCTGGTCTAGGAGGTGTACTCTTTCGAGCCCCTGAACCGCTGGATATCGTCTCTCAACGCACGTGTTAATTAATGATGGCGTTTGGATGAAGTTGGGATCAAGCGGTACACGGGTGGATTGATCGGAAGCAGGACCGAAGATACGACTGAGAACGTGTCGCTTCGAGCAATGCTAGACGCAAATATACGACTGGATGTGAAACTGAGACTGCAGGCATCGGCGAGACTACTTTGACCTCATATGTATTGAAGAGGTTGACGATGATTGTTTTCTCGGTGTCTGAATCAACGCCCTAATCCTCGGGATTTGATACTCAATGAGAGATAGGGTAGGTACGCGGCGGAATGCCACACGTTGTACCGTGCAAAATATTCAATGCACTGTTGACTGGGGCGGTGCTTGCTTTGTTGAATTCCCTGGAAATTAGTGTTCACAGGGAGCTCTGGTGAGACTTGTGGCAGCAAGTGTGACCTTTACACAGTGTCGAAACTGTGATGCAACATTAGGCAGGTTGGGAAAGGGCTGCTTTGCTGGCCTTGCCTCAACTTCATTTCTCGTCCCGAGTTGCCTTGACCCTATTCCTCAGTCATCTACTCTGCTAATCTACCTACTGACCTACTTTGTGGCCTTGCACAACATGACCCGCCGATAGTCGCCATCATTGTCGCGAGCCTTTTTGACAGATCTGGACCGACCTGCATACGGTAACAAAGCTATGGCTGGGCTGTGGGCGATGCGATGTTGACTTGCATCCCGAGCCGATATTTGGCCGGAAAGCAACCATGTTATGCCCGCCTCCTGTCCTGGCCTGGCGGCTTTCTGCGGCAAGACTTCGTCCAATCTTTTCGGCTCGATCCGAAAAGCATCGATGGGAACGCGGCGGCTTCTTTGCCAAATCAGGACGCGGCTGCTTGAGGCAGGGTGCCTGGCCGGACAGCGTTGATAACGGCAATTGGAGCCCCAGTGGCCTAGTCGAACTGGCCCAAGTGGTCCTCTTTGCGAGCGACACAGCGAGCCCGAAGCGGATTCACATGTCGGGCCGGGCGCCCCCGACCGAGCACGACATAGCAAGCCGACCGTCCATCCGTCGCGGGTCATGTTCCATGACGCCGAGTGCTTTGCAGAGGTATAACACCAACCCACGCAAATTCCCCGTGCCGCGTAACATAGCCCGCGACATGGTTCTCGTCGTAGCGAGACTCGGCGCCGCGCATGTCGGGCGGCGGACCATTGCGGACCGACGTCCGCCAGTCAAAATAAAAAAGGAAAAAAAGTCCCGCCTAGGTCTCGCGAGATCGGCCGCATTAGGATCAGGGTCAACTGACATCGATGTATCCCACTGCAGGCGATCACTGCCTCCTCTGCCACCAGAGCCATGCCAGCGGGTTATGAGAGTAACAACATGCCACCGTCATGCTTTTTGATCGAGACACAGCATGTCAAAATATTGACAGAAAACCCGGTCCTCTGGCAAGGAAAAAAAAATGATACTCGAATCCTCAGCATGAGAATACTCCGCAATTTTGCCAATTGGATGCCTGGCTCCTATCGCAAGAAGACAAAACATCCCTGCGGTTTCCAGAGCCTGGCATGTATCGTATCTATCTCCCATCCAGCGATGCACACGCCACCCCCAAAGTCCCGGCCTAAGCGAATCGAGCTCTTCCAGCCAATCCGACGTCTCCGTTTCAAGGCTTCCGGCCCGGCGGCCCGCGCCTGGGAGACTTGCCCAAGACTCTCAGCACTGAGAACGAACTATCGAGGACCTATCACCATATCCAGCAGACAATTGCCCCAGCCTCGTTCTCCCGCCTGAAGCTGACTCTCGACAACTGGCGATCGTGTCATTTGAACATGCACCGGCGTTCTGTTTGTGGAAGAAGATTGCCAGCGTCTGCCTCGCACAAAATGGGCCTGTTTGCCAGACAAACACTGATAGTCATATCCCTTGGTCCTTGAGGCGGACAACCTCATATTTTTGGGGACTTGTCAGATGGTGAGGCTCCAATTCTGTGGTCTCTTGATCAGTTTGGCACAAGACGGCGCAATCATCGAGATTGTAATAATGTTGGAGGTCCAGCCTTGGAAAACATCTCATTTGCTCGTCTCCCTTTCCCCAAAACGTCCCAGATCTGATTTTGGTCAGGCCTTTCGGAAGTGGCGGAGAAGATCGGTGATGACGACTTGGGTCGCAACGCTTGCTTGGTGCCTCTGTTGCAAGGTGCTTCGCAATCAAGATCACAGCTCGAGCTGACACTGCTACACAGGTTCGGGGGATTGACATGCTTCTTATGAGCTGTCCACATCAAATGCTGTCCGTCCTCGGCCAAGGTCCGATGGGGAAGATGTGGTTGTTGCCGACGGTCCCAGCCTCCGGGTCCCTCGCCACGCGGCGAGTCTATCCGTGCGATCGACAAGGGCGAGGGACCCTTGCCTTTGGAAAGGTGCGGGGATGACTGATGAGATCTTGGTTCTCCCCCAATTCTCACCCTTCTCCAAATCTCCGGATTCTCTTGTTCGGTCGAGAGTGCGACGTGTCCGTTGGAAGGGCTGCTTTGCGTATGCATTGTTGCTGGCGACACATATTCGAACTATCGAGCCAATGAGTTATGCGAAAGAAATCTCGGTGGCCAGGATCGTCCCAGCACCCTCAAGTCCTGCAGATGGACGACTGCACAGGAAAGATTTGTGACGCCGGAGAAGCCTCCTCATTCTGGACTACCCTGGCTTTTACCACCACCTTTTTGCCTTGCTGCTGCTCTACCTGTGCCGCGCCGCTACGTAGCGCTGCTAGAAGCACGCAGGACCTTTTATAAACACACCCTGCCGTGAATGGCATACAGGGTATCAAACGCTAGCGCATACGGTAACAGTCCCCCACCGACTAAATTGCTCGCCAACGAATATGCCAGTGTCAGCGCCAATTGCTCATGCAACACCGCGAGGCCTGGCGCCCCTGAGAACACCGCTCACCCGGTCCGTTCCTACCGGCCTGCACGTACGGCGAGATTCGCGGTAATACAGTTCGAAAATGGCACGTTTGAAGTCTAGTGACCGGCCAACGATTCTCCACTTTGGACGTCCATGGTTCCTCGTAGGCTTGGCTACGTACAGGACCTTAGCACACCCTGGGTTGGGGATCCTCTCATCCTCGTTGGCCGCTCCCTTATTGTCTATGACTTGCTTCCGTTTTCCGCCCAGGGCGTGATGACCACCCGCAGGGGGTAGACTCTACCCCCAAAGATGTCGGAAGCGAAGGCTACGGGCAGGTTGCCTGTCCGTTTGGATCGAAGAGGATGTTCGTCTTCCGTTTCATGTTTCGTTCACCAGTACGCCAAGGCCCAAACCGTAATCCTCCACACTCTCTTGCTCTCGCTCAATTATTGATGGCGAGCCCCAGCAGACGTGCTGACCCCCCTGTCACTGCCTACCGTCCTTCCTTCTCATATAAGACTTCCCGAGTCCGTCACCGTCTGTGCCATTGACCTATCTTGCCCTACATTTCCTGTTCTGCCTCGTCGTGTATTAGATCTGGGCACTCGTGGAGCAGTGATCTTTTCCATCAAGAACACTGCAGGCTGAAGACACTTCTCAACTTCATCGACCCTCTTTTTGCATCGACGCTACTTCTTCTGCGCTTGTACACTTGACAATTTGACTTGTCCTCCCTGCCTTGCGGCCCGAAGTGGAAGCCCAGCTCTGAGCCACTTTTGGATGCCACCGTCCCGAATCCCGCGCCTTAGTTGGATTCGTCGTGAGCAATATAGCTTGAGCATTGACAATGAGCGGTACAGGCACCAAGACCAAGACGGCGCCGTCAACGAGAAGCTTATCATGGCTAATAGATACTGAAATGACCAACTCAACGCCCAATACGGAGTTTTCTCCCCCATGCAGTCCTCAGCAAAAGTTTGAGCAACTCATGAAAGACACAAGAACTTCTGCCAGAAAGAAGCTTGCCCAGCTGACGCTGAAAGAGAAGGTCGATCATTGTACATTTTGGTTGTAGAAACAAGTATGAGAACTAACCATGAAGTAGGTCTCACTTCTTACCGCTGCCGACTTCTGGAGGACGAAAGCCATTCCTGAGAAGGGTATTCCCGCTGTCAAGACGTCAGATGGTCCTAATGGTGCTCGTGGTGGCATCTTCGTTGGAGGCACTAAGGTATGTCGAGTGGTCCATAAATCCAGCAGATTTGACTCACAACAACGCAGGCCGCGTTATTCCCCTGCGGTGTATCGCTTGCGGCGACCTGGAACAAGGATCTACTCTACGAAGTCGGCCAGCACTTGGCAGATGAAGTAAAAGCAAGATCGGCCAATATCCTCCTGGCCCCGACCGTTTGTATGCATCGACATCCTCTGGGTGGACGCAACTTCGAATCATTCTCCGAAGACCCCCTCCTGACCGGCAAGCTTGCTGCCCAGTACATTCGAGGCCTGCAGGAGAAGGGCGTTGCAGCTACGATTAAGCGTATGTTCCTCTCCTAATGTTTGGCAACAACGGCGAATTGACATTAGCTAGACTTCGTGGGCAATGAGCAAGAGACACATCGTCTTACGATAGATTCTCTTATCCAAGAACGGCCACTCCGCGAGATCTACCTTCGACCCTTCGAGATTGCTGTCCGCGAGGCCAACCCTTGGGCCCTCATGACATCGTATAACTTGATCAACGGCACCCATGCCGATATGCATGACCACACGTTGAGGACGATTCTGCGAGGGGAATGGGGTTATGATGGGTATGTCAGAGGCCCTGCGGAATGCACGGGAGGTAGTTTTGCTGACGAGATGCAGTGCTGTTGTGTCTGACTGGGGTGGCACCAACTCCACGGTAGAATCCATCCTGGCTGGTTGCGACATCGAGTTCCCATACTCGCCCAAGTGGCGATTTGACAAGGTCACACAAGCAATTCAAGACGGCAAAATCTCTGAAGGCGATGTTGACCGCGCTGCCGAGAACGTCTTGACACTGGTGGAGAGGCTCAAGGGGGATGACATGGCCGAAGAGCAGGCTGAAAGAGAGGACAACCGCGAAGACACCAGAGCGCTCATCCGGGCTGCTGGCGCTGAAGGTCTCACTCTTCTCAAGAACGAGGGTGGCGTTCTTCCCTTGAACGCCAAAACGACTCGAGTTGCAGTGATAGGCCCGAATGCTAACCGAGCCATTGCTGGCGGTGGTGGTAGCGCCAGCCTCAACCCGTACTACAACACGATACCCCTGGATAGCATTCGAGCCGCATCCGAAGCCGAGATCACCTTTGCGCAGGGCTGCCACATTCATAAGTGGCTCCCTGTTGCTTCACGCTTCTGCAAGGACAAGTCAGGCAAACCAGGTGTCAGCATCGAGTGGTTTGCGGGCGACAAATTTCAGGGCGACCCGGTAGTAGTGCAACGAAGAACTAACACGGATTTGTTCCTCTGGGACTCCGCTCCTATTAGCGAAGTTGGCCCCGAATGGTCGGCCGTGGCGACAACTTACCTAACCTCGAATTCCACCGGTACACACACCGTCAGCTTCATGAGCGTCGGGCCAGGAAAGCTCTACGTAAATGGGAAGCTCGAAATGGACTTGTGGGATTGGACTGAAGAGGGTGAGGCCATGTTTGATGGTTCTGTCGACTACCTCGTCAAGGTCGAAATGGAAGCCGGTAAACCAGTTGAGCTGAGGGTCGAGATGACCAACGAACTTCGCCCAATTGCGAAACAGAAACAATTTGGTATCACTCACAAGTAC
This sequence comes from Verticillium alfalfae VaMs.102, assembly GCF_000150825.1. Lineage (NCBI taxonomy): Eukaryota > Fungi > Ascomycota > Sordariomycetes > Glomerellales > Plectosphaerellaceae > Verticillium > Verticillium alfalfae. The sequence goes on from NW_003315035.1 coordinate 1,310,709, forward strand.
GGAGGATGCCGGATCGGGTTCAAGGAGGAAGACCAGGTCGATTTCCTGCAAGAAGCAGTTGAGGCCGCCAAGGCTGCCGATGTCGCCGTGGTTATTGTCGGCCTCGATGCTGAATGGGAATCCGAAGGCTATGACCGACAAACAATGGACCTGCCGTCTGATGGAAGTCAGGACAGGCTGATCGAGGCTGTCGTCAAAGCTAACCCTCGCACCGTCGTCATCAACCAGTCAGGCACTCCTGTCACAATGCCCTGGGTTGACCGAGTCCCTGCTATCATTCAAGGCTGGTACCAAGGACAAGAAGCCGGCAACGCTCTGGCAGACGTGCTTTTCGGCTTCAAGAACCCCAGTGGCAAACTTCCTGTGAGTATCCGATTCCACAACCCTAACAAGTCAAGTTCAAGCCTAATATGCTACTAGTCAACTTTCCCAAAGCGCATTCAGGATGCCCCTGCTTACAACAATTGGCCGGGAGAGAATCTCAAGGTCAACTACGGCGAAGGCTTGTACATCGGCTATCGATACTATGACAGAGCCCTGGTCGAACCTCTCTTTGCTTTCGGTCACGGGCTGTCATACACCACGTTTGAATACGGGCGACCTTCCCTCAACAGTAAGATCCTCACACCGCATAACACCATCGAGCTTTGCTTTGCGGTCAGCAACATTGGGTCCGTCGCCGGCGCGGAAACGGTGCAAATATATGTACGGGATGACAAGTCAAGGTTACCACGCCCCGAGAAAGAGCTTGTTGCTTTTGAAAAGGTCTTCCTGGAAGCTGGCGAGACTGTCCACTTACGTATCAACCTCGACAAGCATGCCGTGGGCTACTATGACACCACGATCCCCAGCTGGATTGCGGAAGAGGGCACGTTCAACGTTCTCATTGGCGCCTCATCAGCCGATGTCAAGTATGCTCCATCCGCTCCTCTCCTACTCGGTATTACTTTGCTAATGATGAACTCAGATATACCATTCCATTTGAAGTTAAGGAGTCCTTCACATGGGTTTTCTGAGCAGCCACTTTCCTGTGATGCTCAAGGATGGGAATGTCACGTCATCCGGATTTCTTTGTGTTGGACTTTGCCTGCGGAATCGCCGTGCCTATGGGCAGCGATAGGATAGATGGGACGGTTTCCTGTCGTCTCACTTGAGATGGCCTGTCATTACAGCTGCAGGACGCTTTCTGATGTATGGGTTCTTCCCTTCTTCTCTTCCGTTCTTGACGGCTTCTCGAACGTCCACCCCACGCTAGAACAAGGCGGGAGCGGGGACGCAGTCGGCTGGGACATATCACCTCGCGTCTTCGTCGCGAAAGCCCCACGATTCTGAGGTCATGAGTCCCGGGAGAATAGCTGGGCGCGATTCCACGACTCAGAATGCGTCTGTACTACTTTCAGGATGGGACGCCTTGCATGGACAGCAGGCATAGCACTGGTCAAACTCATATGTTGATGCTCCTTCGTCCTCTTTCGGCGTATTTATCCATGACGTCTTATGCAGGCTCCATGCTCTGACAGCCCCTCGTGACCTGTGCCATTGAGATAACGGTGATCACTAGAAGCAACCATGAATGCCATTGTTCTGCACATGATGTGCCGTGACATGCGGCGGGTGCGGGGGTGGTAGGGACACATCTCGGGGGGGCAGGTTCCATATTGCCATTGCTGGTGATGGGCGCGGAGGTCAACACTGGTACCGGGGGTTGGCGACCCACGGTTTGGCATATTGCCCTCCGTTTACTCATGAGAAGGACATGTGGACAACCGTCGTACGGCATCGCACGGCCATCGACACGTCTGGGCTTCCGTTCCGTCGGGTCCGGGATCAGCATCACGCAAACTGCCATGGGAGTGTTTGTCACGCAGAGTTGGGTGATATGGGAAAGAGGGTGTGCAGTTGGGGGACAAGTGCCGGGGGTCCTCGTTCCTCAGGGTATGGATTCAAGTCTCATGATCGATTCATCGCATGGTTGATCGCCATGATGTGTATCTGAGATAGTGTGCGTTGTCGCGTAGGCCCAACCGAAAGCCTATCTTTCAATGTCAGCGTGAGGCCGTATTCCGGCCGCCATTTTTGATCAGAATAACGCTCAGTCGGGCGGGCGGGATGAGGCAGGCTCCCAGTCTTCGGATGGCGCACGGTGATATATCTTTGGCATGATCACTGTGTCTGCCCACTCTACCAAGCCTGTTATGCGTACCTTGCCAGCGCATGGAGACTTGAGCTCCCCTAGTCTTGGCAGAACAGAGGTATGTGTGCGCATGAAAACGGTCTGGTCTCCTAGGTTCCTCTGCCAACCTACAGGTAGCTTGGGAGTAGAGTCCCTGGCGGTATTGTTTCTTACCAAGAGCTACCCCTCAAACCGACCCAGAGATCGTCTGCGATGTCGCCCTTTCAGGGACATGGTGTTTCGCACCCATCCGTGGCCTGTGACTCGGAAGCGTGTGGGCAGAAACGACGTGTCAGAAACGTGCCCGTCAGGATGCTGCTGCATACCTTTGATGGTTGCTCCATGCCATGGCGAAGTCAAGACTCTATACCCCGTGCCTATTCACACGCCCTTCGCAGGGGTCCCACCGTTTTGGCTCCCTGGTGATGTGACAAGTTTGCATGCGATAAATTTGGAAGCAACTAATTCTCGATAAAGAATGATCAGATTTCCACGTCGATCCCGTGCTCGAGGCTCAGACGGCTGCTACCAAGTGGTATTGAGCCGCAGGGCTGCCATGCCGACCGTTCAGGGTCATCGTGGTGTTCGGAAAGATACCGGACAAGAGAGCTCAGAGCTGGGTATCGAGGAGTGGCGCGGCCCGTAGTGCTGTTGTGAAAGAGAAGGGAGTTAGACTTTTGTTGCTGATACTGTGCTTAAAGAATAAAAAATGTGTCTTCAAGGTTTGCCGAAGAATCGGCTTCTTGTTCTGACCTTGGATATGGGGGCATGTGGCATGGCGATGGCAGTGCCACCGCAGGTTCCTGGCATGGCCCCTTACACACCAAAGCACGTACCTACCTAGCTAGGTAGGTAAAGGTACCACCACAAGGTACCTAAAGTAAGGCATAAGTTCGATTACATAAGGTAAGGCCAGGAGCAGGCCCATCAGCACGCGCCACGATAATGACTTTCAGGCTTTGGGCTTTCAAAGCAACCCCAGAGAAGCGCAGCAAAGCTTCCTGACGTCAACTGGGGCAAGATGGAGGCTACGTACAATGAAACTCTACCCACAGCAGGACAGAACACATCGCGGTGAAAAGTCGAGTTCTAGGCCTGGCGACTTGGCGTTAGGCTCAGGGGCGCTGTGGGCCTACCCCGGAGCATGCTCTAAAAATGACCATGCACGGTGGGTCCCAAAATGCGGTCCTCTTCAGCAGCGCAGCAGCAAAGGGGGCTCGCGCAACTTCTGGCCTCCATCAGAGAGACCATCCTGCCAGCAAACGTCAGCCTCAATCCCCGTCCAGCAGGTGCTTGATCCCGAGTGAGCTCAAGGCCGCCGAGAATACGAACACCCGACGAAACACAGCACAGCGAAGCCTGTTTCTCTCTGTGACCGCACCTTGCGCGACCCGCATCTGTCCGCAGCCGCACAAGAGCTCACACTCGCTCGCTCAGCCAAAATCGACCCGACAGCTTGACTTCGCGTCGCGAGGCATCGCCGGCTGCCTGGCCGCGCATCCACACAGGCCGGAGAGTCGCAGCACCAGGTGATGGAGCATGGCTCCCTCGTATAGCAATGGCTTTGGGCCCAACACAGGATACCTCCCGCGGGTGCGACGCAACAACAGCGTCGCCGCCAACTGCCGACACCTCCTTGCTGGTGCCCTCCAAGCGCTGCAGCAATCGGTCAAGGCTTTGCGAAACAATCGGTCCGGCCTGCTGGCCAGCCTTCTCACACGAGCCGTGTGGCAGGTCAGGATGAACCTGACGGCGCGCCGCCTCTTCAGCTTCCCCCACTTGCTGGTGGGCTTCTTCGTGCTGCTCATGTTGTGGGGAGAATACTGGGTGTTCGACAGCCGCGTCGCCAGTTGCAGATGGGACAAGTGGGAGAAATGGGTAAGTCGCTCTATGTATACCTGGCCGCCCCAGATGAGGAGAGCAAGACTGATGCCGCCCGTGTTGCAGCCAGCAGGAGCTACCCCTCACCACCTCATCTTCGTCGCCGACCCCCAGCTCATCGATCCGCACTCCTACCCTGATCGGCCGTGGCTCCTGTCGGAGCTCACCGTGCTCATCACAGACAACTACTTGCGCAAGGGCTACAGACAGCTGCGAACCCAGCTGCAGCCCGACTCGGTCTTCTTCCTCGGCGATCTGTTCGACGGCGGCCGGGAATGGAAGACGGCCGTGGGCGACTTCAGCGATCCTAGGTGGGCGGCCGGCCACCGACCCAAGAGCGAGGAGAAGCACGTCAAGACGTGGAACAAGAAGTACGGAGAAGGGTTCTGGCTGAAGGAATACGCGCGCTTCAGCGACATGTTCATCAAGGACTGGAACACCGATGGCGAGCAGCCCGGTCCCTGGCAGAGGGGGCGGAAACTCGTCGCTGGGCTGCCGGGCAACCACGATTTGGGATTCGGCGACGAGATCAAGATCCCCGTGCGCGACCGTTTCAGCGCCTTCTTTGGTGACGGCAACCGGGTCGACGTCATTGGCAACCATACGATCGTGTCCGTCGACACGGTCTCGCTGAGCGCCGACTCATCCGACGCCCTCACTCGGGTCGACCTGAAGTCCATCTACGAACCCGCAAACATTTTCCTCCAGAATGTTCAGTCCTTGAAGCAAAAGGCGGTTGAGAAGGAGCTCCGGTTCTGGCGCGGCGAGGTCGGCGAGGTCGCCTTCAAGCACGACGTCGAAGACGTCTCCCGGCCGAATCTCGACAACGTTCCGCGCCTCAACCCCGACAAGGCCAACGGCGACTTCCCCACCATTCTTCTCTCCCATGTTCCGCTCTACAGGGACCCCGGTACGCCTTGTGGCCCCCTTAGGGAGCACTGGCCTCCGCTGCCGAAGCCTGCCGGGCAGACGGAGCCCGTGAAGCCGGACCACCGCAACGCGATCTCCGTCTCGAGGGGCTACCAGTACCAGAACGTGCTGAGCGAGGAGGACTCGGTCAAGCTCGTCAAGAGCATCGGCAATGTCGTCCACGCCTTCTCGGGCGACGATCACGACTACTGCGAGGTCGTCCACTCCGACAGCAAGAACAACGTGCGCGAGATCACCGTCAAGAGCTTGAACATGGCCATGGGTGTGCCCACGCCCGGCTTCGTCATGGTCAGCCTCTTCAACCCCGTGGACGACCACGGAAAGCCGCTCCCCGGCTCGCCACAGCAGACACTGCAGACGCACCTCTGCCACCTGCCGAACCAGATCTCGACCTTCATCAAGTACGCCGTCTTTGGCGTCGTCTGCCTCGCGGCCATTGTCGTCCGCGCCCTCCTCATGCCCGTCCTGGGCTTCACCCCCTTCACCCTCGCCGCCGACCAGAGCCCCGGCGCCGGCGGCCTCCTGCCCACCTACAAGGACAAGGTCGAGGACGACGGCTACTATGCCCACCACAACTCGACCACGGCCGCCTCCGGCTCCTCGCAGTACCGTTCCTCGCGCCTCCGCAGCTCGTCCCTGACGTCCTCCGCCAACGGCTTCGGCGGCAGTGGCGGCGCCGCGCGTGCGGGTTCGACAGGCCGCCACAAGCACCACGGCAAGAAGTGGGGCTGGGCCGAGAAGAGCGGTCCGCGCATCGACATATACAGGGACGACCTCTACGACAGCGGCAAGTCGCGCTCGCTCGGCTCGTCGTGGCGTGCCGCGTCGGCAAGGCCGCGGACGTCGCTCGGGCTGATGGGCCGCGAGGTGCTGGCGTGCGTGTGGCGCGTCGCGTGGATGGTGCTGCTGTTCTGGGCGTATCTGGCGCGTAAGGGCTGAGTGGGCAAGTCATGGCCGCATTTTCGTTGTTCTAAAGACACTGGACGGCCACAGCCCGTCCCGGAGAGATAACCTAGAGAGAGTGATGGCATAGTGCGTTTGGACATGAAGTGGAACTTTCCACATATAGACGGGTCAGTATCGACTTGGCTCCCGACCCTGTATATAGCGGGTCAAAATGGTCTCTTATTGTATCATATCTGTAATGAATGGCTGAGGCAGCCTGCTGGATAATACTACTGGTTGTCACCCAGTACGGCCTTGGGGCTACTTCATGATATCTTTTTAACATTGAGCAACTAGGTCGAGCAACTTGGAGCATGAAACTTCCTGCGCGAGCTCGACAAAGACAGGATTGCAACAACTCCCTTTCCTTTTACTGGACTTGATAAAGTCACCTTTGCAACCAGGTGTGGTTAATACAGCGCAAACACCGGTCACCGTAAGCTCGGCGACAAGTGTGCGTACCACAACGTGCCCTTTTCCAGGCATAGCAATTCATAAAGCACAAGACAACTGTCCGATCATCTTCCTCGATACCGCGATCCCTCCTCCAGTCGCTCACGCACTCTGCAACCTTCAAATCCTCATTCTCTTGTCGGAATGGGCGTCGGCGGGCTCGTCGACTTCGTCGACTTCGGATCTCTGACGTTTTCTGCTTTGCATATTCATACTGGCCCAATCCACATTCTCGTTCTCGTTGTAGTCGTCGTATGAAAACATTGCCTCGCTGTTTTGCGCGCGTTCACCATACGGAGGCACAGAATGGCTGTCATTGCCATACTGGCCGCGACGGGCTCGGGTTTCGAGGCCGATCCTCGTCGAGCCCGAGGATGTTGTTCGATCTAGCTCGTACGTAAGCCACGTGGGCCAGCCTCGTCGAGACTCGTGACTAAATTGATCAGTATCAGGCCCCGTATGTCGGGCACGCCAGGCGCGACCGGCTATAACTTCTCTTGAAGATCCATGAATATGCGGTGTGTAGTCGGTTTTATAGAGGCTTTGTCCGCGGGGGAGTCTCTCCTGAGACGAAGGATAGGATGAGGACGCATTCAAAGCGGCTTCATGGTGCTGTGACACTTGATGTCGGAGCCGCTCTTTCTTTTCGCGGCGCAATCCCTTCAGACGGGTTTGGGCAACTGAGCTGACGTTCCTACCACCACCCGACCTGCTTCGCTGAGCATGTTCGCCTGCATTCTATGCGGAAGCGGCCTTCTCCATGATTTGGGCTAGCTCTATGGTTGATGGAAGGGAGGCAGTGAACTCGCCGTCCCACTCGCTGATCCGGACATTCACAGGGACGCCGCCTTCCGAGATGACGTTGCCGCTAACATGTCGTATCTTAACTGCCTGGGCCGAGGAGTTGTTCGAGTGCACACGAATCAGGTCTGACTCGACATTTTGCACGACGACGATACCTTCCTTGAACACGACATTGGAAGCCACGGTCATTCGAGAGCCGCGCACAGATACAGGCATCGGTAGATGCTTCTCAAGGTGCGTTGTGTGTAATATGTAGACGTTCCCCGCTACGTTGTCGACAGTGATGGTGGATGCATCAGCACCAACGACTTGGTCGGGATTGCAGTTGTAGAACAAGAAAACGGATCCCTCGATGTTTTTGATCGAAAGTTGCTTGTTGGTAACACTCAAGTCCTGGACTTTGCTAGCCATTGTGTTTGGCTCTCCTGCGTAACAGCTAAGGAGGAAGCTTGCCGAAAACGGAGAAGAAGAAAAGAATGGAAGGTTGTTCGCAGACCCCTGAGAGATCTGGGACCAGGGAACCACTCAATGAGCGAGACGGTGTTCGTAATCAGGACAGAGTGCCGGTGCCTGAACAGCGTTCCAGGGCGCCGGAGGTTCGTCGAAGCTGAGTGAAGAAAAGAAGGACGAAACGATCGTACAGCATTCAAAGCCTTGACTTATTCGCTCGAACGGCTTGCAGTGGCTTCTGACAATCTACTCTCGGCATTAGTCGCAAACAAAACGTGAATTTGAGAGAGGGTTGCGGTGGTTGAAGCTGGCAGAAATGAAGAAGTAACTACACCCAGAGATGATGGGATGTAGATGGGGGCTTGACCCGCGTACCTACCCAGGAAGAAATATTCAGAAGGGGGTCAAGAGTAGCAGCGAAGATAGAAGGAAGGGGCGGCCTGGGTAGTTAGATGCTCCTGCTCTTCTTGAAACGGATGGAAAGAGCAAGGTGATGATTCCATCCGCTGTTCTCGCCGCCCACCTCACTTGCCTTGGTAATTTTGCTCCGGATGTTGTTCTACCTACATCAGGTTCTTTATCTATTTACCTAGGTATCTAGTCAGCAAATCCTACAGCTGCATGCCTGTCGTTCTTTGGCTTCCATTTCAAGGCTTCGCTTCCTCGGGTATCAACGGTTAGAGGTCAAGAGTAGAGCGGCTACACCACGGTGAACCCAAGCAATGGAAAACGTAGAGCTGACTGAATGCATCTCTCCAGACTTTGCTGAGAACCTCAGACATTTGATCCCTACGCCCAATCCACTTCTAGCTCCAACAGGTCAGTCTAGCCAAAGGATGCCAAAAAAGATGGCCATCTCGCGCTGCCACGCGTAAATAAAAAGGGGGTATCAGTTATTACTAGCATGGTATCTTATCCTCCACATGTTCCAGCCCGTACGGCCCAGGCCCACGACATTACACGCCTCACAAGGGCGCACCACCAGCTCAAGACAGACTCGCCGCCCGGCTCCTCCGCCGCCTCTTCGTCTCATCAAGGTCATAGTTGGCATAACGGCACGCACACTGCCCGGCCCGGCCGCAACGGGGATCACCGTCCCAGACCCCTCGCGACAGCTCGGCCCCTTCTTGCTGACCTGCTGAATCTCCACCTCCCCAGGCCACTCTCTCCAGTCTGCGCCCTCGGCCGCATCGCCCGCATCCGCCATTGACGTCCGCTTCCTGTCGCCGCCCTTGACATTGTCAGTCCAGACCACGCCCCTGAAGATAGTGTCGTACGAGCACGTGGCCCCAGTCGCCGTGTGGTTCCCTGGCACGACATCTCGGTCCATCTCGATCTCGAACTCGAGCCGCTCGTTTACCGTGTTGCCGTCGCGTAGCATCATGGTCACGTTGCGGAAGCGCGGCGCAAAGGGGTTCTCTGCGCTCGACACGGTGTAATCCGGTCTGTTGGCGCCTGCGTCAGGCGCGGTGATAGTCCAGAAAAAGATGGCGCCCGCGGCCGAGGGATCCTCGGCGTGGGTTGTGAAAGGAGGGCAGCGCCAGGTCGCCGGGTCGGACGTGCAGTCTGATGACGAAGTCGTCAATGCCGTCTGGAAGGAAAAGGAGCCGGCGGGATACGCCGCTGGTGACGCTGGTGATGTTGACGGCTCCGATGTGCCGTTGTTTGCGCTGGGTCTTGTAAGTCACGAAACATGATAGCGAGATGAGCAACCAAAAGAAGCAAAAGGGAAGAAAACGTACCCTTTTCGTAAGCCAAGAGCCAATCCAACAGACAGACCGACGATGATCAGAACGAAGAAGAGCATAATCAGGCAGATACGGCACCACCCTCCCCTGCGCGCAACCCACGCGTTCTCTGTGATCCTCTCTCGCCGCCCCTTTTTCTCCGTCACGACCTCCCGATCCGGCGAGTCCCAGGCAACGCTGTTCCTCAGCGGGCTCGGCCACAGAGGCTCCTTGCTATGGCGGGGATAGTACGATGGCGGGGGGTACGGTGGAACGTTCTGCTGTTGGAGCTGCTGAAAAAAGGTGTACTGCTGCGGCTGCTTCTGGGGCGACGACCCCGTTGCGCTGGTCGAGGCAGAACGATACCGCGCCGGCCGATGGCGTTGGGGACGGCGCGGCGTCACGGGCAGGGAGCTTGCACGGCGATGCGGTGGGCGAGATGGTGTATCTTGCGGGTACTGTAGCTGTGGCGCGCCATGTTCGGCGATGCTGGGCATGCGCCCTACGCCAGGTCGGCCGCTCCGTGGGCTCGGCGTGAGGACATACTTGGGCATGCTGAGCCCTTGCTGGGGCGTCGACACGACCATATCGTCGGGCCTACGTTTTTCTTTGGTGGCAAAGGAGGCTTCGTGCGTGACGGCGAGTTACGAGCTCCGTATTATATCAAGCGTTCACTTAAGTGTCCTGGACAGAGAGTATCAAGTCCAGCGTGCCGAGCTTTCTGAGCACACAACTCAAGACTCGTAAGCTGGCTTGGTCAAGAGACCCTCCACAGTCGTGCTGTGGAGTGATGCCAATGTCGTTGGCGCTGGGTCAGGTTCAGGTGAGGGACAGGGCTAAGCGCGCGGTACACCCGTCTTCTTGGTGGTGTTGTAATCTGATGTGGTTTGCTTGGGGCGGTCTTCCCTCTCGAACATTGGTGTGAAGGATCGAATGCGATGATGGATGAGAACCGAGGGGCAGGTAAAGGGCGAAAGAGACTTTCTTTCATGGAAAAGCAATAAGTCGTTGTCTCTCTCAGGATGCAGAAGGGGGAGGATAGATCTGTAAGGCAGGCGAGTGGGGGAAGTGTCTGTCGGTTTAAGAGAAGCAGCGGCAGATGCAGGCAATACTCGCTCCCTCCGCTCCTCTGACGTCGCCCTGGCCATGCCTGTCACCAATCCATCGTCAAAATGACCCGGGCGCTGCCCGTTCTTTGGGCCCGGTCATCATCGCGGCCTTCTTCGTCTCCGTCTGCTTCTTCTTTGTCGCAGCGTCCCGCACTAGCAATGATTGAAATCCTCTGCTCTTCCTAGAGGCTCGCGGCGACCTGGGCCCCGCCCGGAGCTTCAGTGATCCAGGTCGGTGGCTTGGGGCGATTTGCTGGATTGGGAGGCGTCAAGCAGGCGAGAGCAGGGATGTGAGCTTCAGCGCCAGCTACGCCATTGGGCCACGCGCGCGAAAGAAGCTCTGATCGACAGAAAGGAAGTGAACCCTTCCGCTGCGGGCTGGCGAGATTTCGCGGCATCATCCCAGGTCCGGGCGGGCAATAGTCTGGTCCATGGCGCGGGCTGTGCGGCGACCGTCATTGGCGCAAACGGTGACGGGGGACTGAATGGCGATGCAGCCCAGGCCTAACTGGGCACTTGGCCGTTGACGGCATGGGAGGGGGGGGGAAGGGGCGGTCGGTTGCCAGACGTGCGGGTTTCGGTTGTTGAACAAAGCTCGCGAGGGCGATGTATTGGGTCATCGGATACATCA
>NW_003315035.1:1322197-1328207 GCF_000150825.1 Verticillium alfalfae VaMs.102
AAGTAGTCTGATTGTACAAAATTGGTCTTGTGTATGTCCTCGTCTACGCCGATGCCTCCACATGTACCTCCTCTTCCTCCTTCTCCTCCGGGGCCTGAATCTGCTCCATCTCGCCCTCTTCGTGCTTTGCCTCGCCTCCCTTCTCGAGCTCGACGTAGGCAGGGGGATCCAGCGACTCGCCACCCTCCACCCAGACCTGCGCCAGTTCGTCCTCAATCTCCTGTCGCCTCGCCTGCCACTTCTCCACCTGGTCCAGTCGCTCGCGGAGGTCCTGGAGCTCCTTCTCGACCTGCATCTTCTCCCTCTCCGTGCCGATGCGGTCAAATGACCACTCGTCGCCCTGCTCGCCCTGACCGAGCGTGAGGTTGTACGTGTGGTACTTCTTGAGCGAAGCGCGGGTCGAGATGGTGATGAGGGCTGGTTTCATGTCAGGAATGCCACCTCGATAATGCGTGACAGGATGACTTACTGATTCCCCTCTCCTTGCACGTCTCGTACAAGAGACCCTCGACGTCACTCGAAACAGCGCTGGTGCCTTCGTCGATAATGGCGTACTGGGGCTCGTGGTACAGCAGCCTGGCGAAGCCCATGCGCTGCTTCTCGCCGCCACTGAGGATGTCCTTCCACTCCTTGCGCGTGTCCCAGCCGCCTTCGCGATCGGGGAGGTAGCCCAGACGCGCATCCTCGAGGACCCGCTTGAGATCCTCCTCCGTCTTGCGCTTCTCGCGCATGTCGTGGTGACCGTCAGGGTAGATGACCTGGTCTCGGAGCGTTCCGATGCTGAGGTAGGGTCGCTGCGGCAGGAACATGATGCCGTCCTGGCCGGCCGACTTGGGCCGGCTGACGAGGCCGCGGTATACGGGCCAGAGCCCTGCGAGGACGCGGGCAATGGCAGTCTTGCCAACGCCGTTGGGGCCGTCGATCTACGTACCGGGTTAGCGAGGGTCATCTGTTGGCAGCATCATTTCAAACTCACCAGGAGATGCTCGCCTCTCCTCACCACCATCGAGAGAGAGTCCAGCAGTTCGTCGCCGCCTTGGGGCCAGAGGGCAGGCGCCACAATGGGGACGTTCTCGAATCGGACACCGTCAAAGCCCTTCTGCGTCGTGCCCTGGACATCCGACAGCGAGTAGAGCTCGTTCTGCTGTCCACGTAGGTAGTAGGCGTCGGCATGCACACGATGCAGCGTTGAGATGAGCGTGTACACTCGACTCGTGTAGCCGGCAAGCTCGGACAGGTCCTTGATCGAGTACATCATTCGACCGCCGGCATCCGCAAGCGACAGCATGAGCCTCTTGTTGGTGATAAACTCCTTCATGCGGCCATGCTCCTTGCCACCCTTCTCGGCGCTCTGGACCATCTCCATGGCACCACCGAGGCCACCCCACGCAGGCAGGAAGACGGGCAGAGACGAGAGGAGATAGCCGTAAGCACTCCAGCTGTACTTGAGAACAAAGTCCTCAAGCATGTTGTAGCGAATCTTGAGCATGTAAATGCCCTCCATCCAGTTCTTGAGCGACTTGAACTCCTTGTTGAGGAAATGCTTCTCCATGTCGGCTCCGCCGTAGAAGGCAACCTCCTCCGCGTTCGCAATGAGGCGGGCGTGCAGGCTTCTAAAGTCACCCTCCTTGCGTCCCTCGACAGCCTTGAGCTTTCCAAATGGCGGAGAGAGTCGGCGGAGGATGTTTGCGGTCAGGATGTAGTTGCTCGTCAGTCCGATGAAAGCCAAGGGGCCGAGCGAACGGTAGAGTTGATAGTTGAAGACACAGAGATCAACAAAAGGCTTGCCCAGAGACGAGTAGAGATTCGCGGCAGACGCACAGAACAATGTAAGATCTTGCGTTATGAATTGGTCAGCGCCCTGACCAACGCCGCCGTCGAGGTTGGACAGTTTGTAATAGTTCAGGTTGTTGTTCAAATACAGGTCATGGATATAACGTGTCAGTCGTGTCCTGAAGGCAATGGACACCTTGGACTCCAGGAACTTGATCATGGCATTGGTATAAGACGCTAGGCCGCCCAAGCCGCACCACTGTACTCCTGTTAGCGAAGCGCAAGCAAAGCGAGGGCTTCGTCTGGCGTTTGGCATACCTTGGCGAGACCTAACAGGAAGGCCTTGCCTTGTCCGGCAACGAGATCCCGCACAATCTCTCCGTCGAGTCTCGCGACCACAAGCGAGAGATACGTGCGCAGCATGAGGAACATGCCGTGGCTGAGGAGAAGACCGGCCTCCTTGCTCGACCACCGCGGAATCATGATGCTCATCAAGCTCAGGAACTGGTGCAGGAAGGCCAAATTGAGACCGGGTTTTGTCTGTGCAGATGGAACAGTCCCATCGCCGAGCCCAGACACCCGCGGCGGGTTAAGAAAGAGGCGGCGATGGGCTTCGAAGGTCAAGGGCTTGGTTGTGTGGATGACGACCTTGGAGGTCCCCTCCTTATACGGCACGTAGATGGTGCGGGAGCCATCCTTGTTGAAGAGCCACGAGTTGGTACGGACCAGCTTGCGACCTTGCTCCCTCTCTTCCTTGCGGCTTTTCCACCAGCGTCTCCCTCCAGCCGCGCTGAGTATGATGGATGTTGCGAGGGCGAGTGTGGCGAGGAGTCGGGTTGTTCGGGTCGTCCTGCGCAGTCGGGTTCGGAAGATGGTGGAGTACTTCTCAATGAAGGCCGCAATGGCCTCTTCGGCTGCAGACCCACGAAGGGTCGATTGAGCAGCCATGTCGATGGTTGTCGGGCGCAAGCGAAGTAGCTTGGCGCAATGGTGTCGATTGATGCTATGAATGGGAACCCATTACAGATCGAAAGCGCCGGGCAGAAGCTGTCTTGCTGTTGAATCAGAGAGGGTGTGTGACCATGACGGAGATCGGAGGGTGCGATGTGGTGTTGTAATTCCGGTGCAGGCCTTCGCAGATGTGGCCTCGTTGGGGAAAACGGGCAGCGCTGGGCAAGCTTGTGATGGTGGTTTACATTAGGCACGATGCCGATAGGTGGTCCCGTGGAGGGTCCCGCGAATGACCAGCTCGGATGTTGGAGTAACAAAGCCTCGGGTCTTCCAGCGTACCTAGTGGGATTTCACATGCTGGAATGCCAGCTGCAACAGGGATGGTCGGTGGCCTTCCCCATGGGCATGACGTTTACTCATCTCATGCTAGCGGCGTGTGGCTTGTGACTGGCGGAATCCACCACGGCATCGTCACGTGTCGACGTTGTCCGAATACCCCACGTCTATGAGCTAAGTACGGCGCCGACATATGCCCGGCATCATCCCCAGGATTGCACTCACATTAGAGGAGAATGTTCTGATGTTCCAAGTCCTTCCAACGGGCTGTTCATAACAGTGTTGATTGTCTTGACCCCATCGGATCTTGCTGAACAAATGGGGGTAAATGAGATCTCAACGAGTCTTACCAACAGTGACGAAACCCCGAACCTGTAGATCGCGAGGGCGCTACGCGACAGCCCATGCACAAAAACTTTGTTGATGTTCGTGAGAGGCTGGATATACAGCCTTTTGCGAGGCCCAAATCACCTGAAGGTTAAGAGGCCCCTCGTTGGTGGAGCAGGAACATTCTGGCTATGTTGACCTGGCAATTTGACCTTCTCTATCCATCGCGTAGATGGAGAGAGTCATGATTGTTCTCTCATCAAAATCGAAAGAATAGACGAACACGGTTGTCTGATGTACGTCGATCAGGCTGATCTGAGCGATCAAGTTCGACAGAATATTGAGAATGTAACCTTACTGCCCATGAAGATGTGACAAGTCTCATTGTCTCGTATATATCCACTAAGGCCGAGCTCATGAGACGAAGCCCGTCGAGGGCGCTCCGTTGTGCAGATCGGCAGAACGGGGACCAGTGCGGGATGCTTTCTTCATGAACCATCACGATGATGCGGCTCAGTGACATCGATTCTCATAGCCCCGACGAAGATTCCTGCACTGCCACCTTCTGTGCTCTACTGAAAATATCATGATCCCATTATAGCTACATGTAGATATCTTAGCAACTCGTTTGTGCCGCTGTGGCTAAAGGCACGGGCAATACGCCCATGGCCGTTGGGATAGGTCACCTCGGGCTATCTGGAGGCTGCATTGCTAGTGTGAACCAGGAGAGTGGCTTCTTCCACCAGGTTAGCCTAGCCTTCGTACAAAGAATGACTGGCAACAGCATCGCGAGCCATGTTCAATACGGAAACAAACGCTCCACCACTGATCACTTGTTCGACACTGGGAAAGATTCACTCCATATTTTCTGGATGCCGGCTTGACAAGCTTGATTAGCATACATTGCTGATGTGAATCTAAACTTCGCTACCAGGTCGGCAAACCTCCCTCCCTGAAAGAACCTCCTGAAAGGTCAAGAAGATCGGGTCACATGTTGGGCGAGTCTTCGTGACGACGTTTTGCCACCTGCGGGAAGACCTGCAGGAAAACCCTTGGCCCTGGGGTTGGGCCATCACTGGTCTGGAGCAACGATTTAGAGCCGAGAAAGCGAAAACGGCACGATTGGCCATACTCCACGATCTTGGGCGTCCAACCAGATGTGCT
The DNA here is from genome assembly GCF_000150825.1 of Verticillium alfalfae VaMs.102. Classification (NCBI taxonomy): domain Eukaryota; kingdom Fungi; phylum Ascomycota; class Sordariomycetes; order Glomerellales; family Plectosphaerellaceae; genus Verticillium; species Verticillium alfalfae. The sequence goes on from NW_003315035.1 coordinate 1,326,749, forward strand.
GTTGAGGCGGGCGGCAAGGTGGCCAATCATGGGGTAAGGTGGTGGGCTGCACCCCCACTGGCGGCGGGAAAGTGATGCCACCAATGTGGCATTGTCACTGTCCCTTGCCCATGTCGTTCTGAAAGCTCTCAAGCTCTGTTTGCCATGTCTGTCTGGTCTGCGGATACTCACCTCAGTTGGGCGGTGTGGGAGGTCTTCCCTTGATTCACGAAAAAGGGTGGGAGCCAACTGGATCACGGCATCATCAATCACGTTGTGTGTTGAAGCTGGAATGTGGACCTCGTGGAAGTTGTGAGCCTTCGACCAACTGAGCTTCTACAAAATCCTTCCAGATACCTGTTGAGGCTGAAGCTTGCTTGCCTCAAGTGTACCTGGATCCATGTCGCCATGCAAGGACCACAGCTGTCAGTGGGCCATGGGCCGCCGACTATGGCCCGTGAGGAATCAGGAGCTGAAACGATGAGACAAAATACGTCTGGTGATCCACAAACCAGGCCTGGGCACGGCAGATTCCAGGTTCGGATGGTGCAGCAGTCCGATGCCTCGAACCGTTCTCTACCTTCTCGCCAGGTCTCGGGTTCCCAAGACGTGTGAGCGGGACGGTAAGGAGGGCTGGCGAAGTAGCAGGAGAAAGGAAGAGGGGCGGGAAGGGGGAGCAGACAGGTTGCAGCCCTCGGCAATGCTCGACGAAACTGAGATGGGATTCGAAGACACGGATGGTGACAAGGGCCTGATGAGAATACTGTACACCTGTACAATGTTCAAGGTGCTGGCGGCTCGCTCTGCCCTGGATACGGCTCGACTACCCTGAATGTATCCACCTTGGAGATTTCCCATGCTGCTAATGAGCTTGGCGGCAGGCCAGTCTGTGGTGGAGCATACGGCTGGAGAGGAGACATGGGACGCGACGAAGACGTCCTGGCTGCTGATTGCAGAAGAGTGTACAAGCCATAGCTCACACAGTGTCCAATTTGGCCGAGCTGCGGAGCTCAGCCCAACCAAAGAAGGACCGTACCTCATGTCTATTCCCACGGCTCAACCCTCATCACCGCTAGTACGTCTCATCTCATTTCCCCTACTCGCCTAACGCCTACTGGGTAATTTCGCCGCGATACCCACCTGGTGCCTGCCATCCCTACCATTTTACCCTGTGTGGTGTGTGTACCCGCCCAGCCTTTCCCCAGTTCTTGCTCACAGCGCACATACCCCTGGACACCACCCGCCCCCCTCCCCTTTGGAGCTCAAACCTCCTTGCCCCCCCCCCAGATGCTTCCCGTCCAGTGCCTAGAAGCAAGCAAGCAGCAAAGCTAAAGCAGTCAGAGCCGCCCGGATAGCTTGGAAGCACCTCCGGCTCTGGGCGGTCCAGAAGGCCACGAGTGAGCACAGCACCAAGCAAGCCAAGGCCACACCTAGGCATAGTGCCTCGTTCCTCTCTCACACTCCCCCATCTTTCTCTCTT
>NW_003315035.1:1329413-1343077 GCF_000150825.1 Verticillium alfalfae VaMs.102
ACAGGTCTAAAGGATCTCGAAGCAGCATCATGGGCGGTCAACGTAACGGCAGTATTTCCAGCCGCCGATCGGGGGTTGAGACTGAGCCGACCAACACACCCGGAAACTCGCAGTTGAATTCGCCCACAAACCCGCCCCAGAAGAAGAAGAAGGGCGGCCTCCTTTCCCTATTGGGATGCTGCGGGGTTCCCGACAGCGCGCAGGCCTTGGAAGGAAACGAGCAGGGTGTCCACAAACTTGACAGGCTCCCAGCTAGGCCGACGACATCCAAGTCTAGGCAGGCGACCCCACAGGACCAGCCTTCATCTAGCAAAAGCCAACTGCAGGAGAAGCAGCCTCAACCAGAACTTCCAATGACGGCCGCCGAACAAAAGGGCAAGCGGAGTTCCAACACCACGGCCGTTGACGAACCCGTGCCAGTGATTCCAGAGAGCTCTGATCACAAGCAGCCGGCAGCCGGCGGCGTCGCGGATGCACCGGCTATTACGGTTGATAGGTCCGCCGACACGAAACCCGAGCCTGCGCCGGTTGAAGACATTCCCACGACGACCAAGGATGTTGACGGCGACGAAGTCATGGCCGATGCCACGATACCTGAGGTAGCTGAAGAGAAGGCACAGGGTCAAGTCCCCACGCCCGAATCTCAGTCGAGTCAAGTCCCACCTCCCCCTCCGGGTCCGGCGCCCACCACCAGTATCCCACCTCTGCCTGTGAGCAACGCCGAGGCCGCGCAATTACCAATTTCAGAGCCGCAAAGGATTTCGCTCTTGCCTCCCATCGCACCCGAATTCAAGGGAAAGAAGTGTCTTGTGCTTGACCTCGATGAGACACTCGTGCACAGTTCGTTCAAGGTGAGCGATTTCTCAGGGTTCCCCAAGCTCGTTGCGTGCTAACACAACGCCAGATCCTGCACCAGGCTGATTTCACCATACCGGTTGAGATTGAGGGCAACTACCACAACGTTTACGTCATCAAGCGACCCGGCGTCGACCAGTTCATGAAGCGCGTCGGTGAGCTGTATGAAGTCGTTGTCTTCACAGCATCCGTCTCTAAGGTGAGATTACATTGCTCTACTAAAAATATCGTGTTTGATTGACTGACGCCGCCTCTCAGTACGGCGACCCCCTTCTGGACCAGCTCGACATCCACAAGGTCGTTCACCACAGGCTTTTCCGCGAGAGCTGCTACAACCACCAAGGAAACTACGTCAAGGATCTCTCCCAGGTGGGACGAGACTTGAAAGACACGATCATCATCGACAATTCTCCTACGTCCTACATCTTCCACCCGCAACACGCCGTACCCATCAGCAGTTGGTTCTCGGACGCCCACGACAACGAGCTGCTTGATCTCATCCCAGTCCTCGAAGACTTGGCAGGCGCCAACGTGCAAGACGTCAGCCTGGTCCTCGATGTCACTCTCTGATGATACCCCCATCCCCTTCTCTTCTTTCTCGTTCGCAGTCCCGCCCAAGGGTACGGGATTCCGCCCCCATCATAGCGGCAGGCGTTTCGGTTGCGATTCTGCTTTATTTTTTCTTGGTGTAGATGTATTACTGTCTAATCTATATACGAGCATTGGCGACAACACGGTGCCCTTACAAAGCCCCAAACCGATTCACGACGCGAACAAATGCTCTATCGATTATTGATACCAGTCCCGCTCAAACAGGTTGAACACATAGCCGACTTCACACGCGTTGTGGCAGGACTAGATAGCATGTGTTGGAGCCCATTGTGGGCGACAGAAGTATGGCTTTGAGTGCGTTTTTGGGATAATGATGACGGACAGTGGTGGAGGGTTCGTCAGGCAGTGTTGTTGTTTTTTACTCAGCTTTACATTGTTTCAGTCCATACACGCACATGATCGAGATTGCGAGCAGGCCCGCTCTCCGTCGTTGCATTTGCGCGGGAGTGAGTAGCCAGTCGATAGGAAGTGGTTTCCAGACCGCAGTAGATGCGGCTGGCTTGAGAGCAGAAGATGGCGTCGAGCTGCTGGCGAGCTCAAGGAGCAGCGTCCGGCAGCAAATACCGCGTCATTCGTACACCATACCAATTTAAGAGTTACCGGATTTGACTGTTATTTACATGACGAAGTGATTTTTCTGTCGGCGTTCCACGGCTTCTTGCTATTTTTCTTCTTCATTCTGATTGAATACTGACCGGCACCCGAATGACTGATGCGCCGAAAGGGTACGACTCAGATGGAATTCACGTGTGAGGGGAAGGGGGCCAGATCACATCCCATGGCGGGTGGCCAGTGGGGAAACCTGGAGAGATGCAGGCGCGGTCGGGTGGAGCTTAGAGGCACGGACAAGAGGCCTGGAATTTGCCTTTGGAATCAAGCAGGCGTCGGAAGAACATCGGCGCGCCGGTTCGCATCTGGTCGATGGTGGCAGCTCGCCCGCACGCGCTCCACTGCAAGCGACCCAGGCGGGTAGGTCCCCTTTCCAAAAATGTGGCCTCTTTTGGGTGGGTGTCCGTGTCCAACAGTAGCAGAGAGAGACAAACCTGTCCTGCCCCCATCAACCTCCTTGCCTTCTTCCCATCGCCGAGCTTAATTCATCCATCCCCTCCCACATCAAACTCGACCCGACCATCCTGCAGTGATACCCAGGGCCCTCCGCTTCCTTGACCGTTACAATGGTATGTCCCGAAATGCAGCGTCACGAACAATGGCCGATCTCCTAAGGGGGCGTTGAGGAGGACACGCTCGCCGCGACGAGGCCACGATGGCCCATCGCGAGGACCTACCCAAGACAACATAACCAGTCCACTGACACGGAGGCCTACTTCTAGTCTTCTCCTCGCGCCGCCTCGCCTGCTGGCACCCCCGCCGCGTCCGGCGCCAGCATCGCCCGCCCTTCGTCGCCTTCGATCCCCGGCGGCCCCCGTACCGCCATCCGTCGCCGCGCCGCCGCCGACCAGAAGGAGAAGATCGCCAATGCCAGGCCAAGCAGCACGAGGGCCGCCGGCGCCGGCGGCAGCTCCAGCACCATGCTGAGTACGCCCAATCTCAGTTAAAAGGGAGAATGTCAAGCGGGCCGTGATTTGCTAACTCGTGCTTTCTCAACAGGGCTGTACACCGACGAGTCCCCCGGACTCAAGGTCGACCCCGTCGTCGTTCTCGTTCTGTCTCTCGTCTTCATCTTCAGCGTTGTCGCTCTGCACAGTACGTTTTGCCTTTGCCGCCAAACCACACGCATCACTTTTATACACATCATTTTCTAACACATCACTGTAGTCATCGCCAAGGTCACCAGGAAGTTTTCCAGCTAAACGGCGCGCGCTCTCATTGACGAGGATGAATTGACAACGATTGGGCTGAGCCGATAAAATCAGCTTGGAGAAGCGAGCGCGACTGCATCACGGTTGCGACCCTTTTTCGACGCGGTTGTTCGAGCCCTGCGGGATATCCTGGGTGCGGCGAGACGAACAAAAGAAAAGCAGGCACGACTCTTTTTCTGTTCAGGGCCTGCTCTAATGGACGGCGCACGTTCTCTTGCCTCCTGTTGGGGTCACCATTCTTGCCTCGGCATCGGGCACGGGTACCAGGGGCGGTTGTGCAGGAGGAGTGGTTGGGATGTATTATACCAGTTTCATGGGGATGTCTAGGCGAGGAATCTTGACGCCCTTTGCAGTTTGAACCGTGGAGTGTGTTTGCGTGTTGGTGTGTAGTTGCATGTAGCCGACAGGTGCTACCTCGAAGTCCTTACAAGAGGACATGACATGTTGCAAGGTGGGCAAGGAACAGGGCACTTTGATCAGGTTGACAAGCAGAGACGTCAAGTCATTGCGTTGTCAAGTTAGCCACGGCCCTGAGCTTCACCTGCTCCAGAAGGCACATGCTAAATGAGACGGTAAGATGCGAGTTTGACATGCCACTCGTGGTGGCAGTGAAAATGGTAGGTTACGCCATAATGGCTGGATCTGGAAACCGGGCGAGAAGGAGCGCAGCTGGCTCCTGATTCGCTTGACCTGGCAGATGGTTGGAAGGTTGCTGTGCATCCCGCCAGGGCACTCTGTCAGCGTCAGGTACCTTGGAGTGCAGCTCTCAGGGGGGGAGGGGCGATCAGCATCGTACGTCACTGCCTTCTCGCGCACCTTCCCCTCCCCCTCATCGCCCAGTTTCCACCTCTTGCCGCAGAGCGCCTGACTTCTAGGCCTCGTTTTGCCTCCACAAGGTGCTACCTATCCTAGCTGCATGCCATGTTGCCTTGCGTTGTCCCTCTTTGAATTCCATCGTATACATATCTGGCGGGCCCCCCTTGTTATTGCCTTCTCAGTCTTCGTCATTTCGCTCTTGGGACTCAGTGGCTCCTACACTGAACTGAATCGCGCACCACACCTGCACAGCCTTCACGCTCAAACCAACCAGCCCTTGGAGGACACGACGTGGAGCTTCATGACCGGCACCGACTCGGCACGATATCACATTTGATTAGAGTTTGCACAAAGCTGCCGCCTAGATGACGAAGCATCATTCGTAACCTCTCCATACATCCCGCCTTTTTTGAGGAGTCTTTATCTTGCACTGCTTCTACGCAGCACCTGGACGCACACGCTTCGTGCTCGGGGATCTTGACGTTGTACCACGTCTGCAAGCCTCACCAGCCAATATGGCCGTTGATAAGACCGCCATAGGGAGCTCTGCACCGACGGGTGCGAGCAACTCTGACACGGCGCATACCAGACCGCGCCCCAACGCACGACAACAGTCTGGCATCGCTTTCTCTTCTGACGGCTTCAGTCTGCCCGACCTGGAGGCGGAGACTGAAGCACCCCCCGCTTACGGCGAGCTTCATGACCAGATTCAGCTGTCACAGTCCGGCATTCAAGCCGGCGCAAGTGTTACCGGTATGTGAGCGCTCATGCTGCCGGCCCTCGGGGCTCTCTGAAAATCAAACAACTGACGCTCGACAGAGGATGGACGAGTCAACATCAACATCAATCAGAAGAACAGGCGCCTCACTGATCTGCTTGCCCCAACTCTGAGGCAACAGCTCGCTGAAAACGTCGCCGATGCTCCCCTCCCTCCGGCCTACATCCCACCCAGTCTCGGTGGTCAGCCGGGCCAGACGCCGCCGCCACCCATGAACATCGTCATACAGATTGTGGGATCCAGAGGCGACGTTCAGCCCTTTGTGGCACTTGGCAAGATATTGCTCGAGTATGGGCACCGTGTTCGTATAGCAACACACGCTACTTTTCAAAGCTTCGTCGAAGACGCTGGGCTCGAGTTTTTCTGTATAGGAGGCGACCCTGCTGAACTCATGGCTTTCATGGTCAAGAATCCAGGTCTCATGCCGGGCTTTGATGCCCTCAAAAATGGTGAGATCAGCAAGCGGAGGAAGGGCATCCAGGATATACTTCTCGGTTGTTGGAGGTCCTGCATCGAGGCTGGCAACGGGCTCGGACCGCCGCCGAAGAAGCATCGCAGAGACCAGCCTCTCGAAGAGACTGAGGTTTTCAGACCGGGCGATCAGCGACCCTTTGTGGCGGATGCCATCATTGCGAACCCTCCGAGCTTTGCTCACATTCATATTGCCGAGAAGCTAGGCATCCCGCTGCACATGATGTTCACGATGCCCTGGTCGCCAACTCGGGCATTCCCTCATCCCCTCGCCAACATCCAGTCGACCAACACGGATGCTGTCATGACAAGCTACCTATCTTATGCTCTAGTAGAGATGATGACATGGCAAGGTCTCGGCGATGTCATCAACAGGTTCCGAGCAAAGGCTCTGGATTTGGACCCCATCTCCCTCATCTGGGCTCCTGGTCTGCTGACGAGGTTGCGCATCCCTTACACATACTGCTGGTCGCCGGCACTCATTCCGAAGCCAAATGACTGGGGCAACAACATCGACATTTCAGGCTTCTTCTTCCTCAATCTCGCCTCCTCGTTTACCCCTGACCCTGATCTGGCCGCTTTTCTGGAGGCCGGTCCGCCCCCAGTTTACATAGGATTTGGGTCAATCGTCGTGGATGACCCTAACGCCCTCACTACAATGATTTTTGAAGCAGTCCAGGCCACCGGTATTCGAGCCCTGGTATCCAAGGGCTGGGGCGGCCTGGGAGCTGAGTCGATTGGAGTACCTGATGGTGTCTTCATGCTTGGCAACGTTCCTCACGATTGGTTGTTCAAGCATGTCTCCGCCGTGTGTCATCATGGCGGCGCAGGAACCAGCGCCGCAGGTATTCAGGCAGGCAAGCCCACCATCGTTGTGCCTTTCTTTGGTGACCAGCCATTCTGGGGCGCCATGGTCGAGAGAGCTGGAGCCGGTCCTGCACCTATACCGTACAAGGATCTCACGAGCGAGAAGCTTGCGGATGCTCTGAATTACTGCATGAAGTCTGAGACCCAAGCTCGCGCGCAGGAGCTGGGTGACAAGATTCGCGAAGAGAAGGGTAGCGAAGAAGGCGGAAAGAGCTTCCATCGCCATCTCAATGTCGACGACCTGCGATGTGCGCTGGCGCCTAGTCGGACAGCGGCGTGGAGAGTCAGGCGGACGCAGGTCGCATTGAGCCCTCTTGCTGCAGCCGTTTTGGTGAACAAGCAGCAGATCAAGTACACAGATCTGAAACTGTAAGCGAAATTCCCACGCGTTCCTACCTTGCAAATCTAACATGACCGAGGTTTCGACCTAAAGAGTACAATACTGAAGAGCAACCTTGGGATCCGGTTTCCGCCGTTACATGCTCGCTCGTCGCAGATATCAGCAGCATTGGCATGGCAATCGCTGACTTCCCTCGCGAGCTCTTCAAGTCTCGCCCCAAACCGCAGAAGGAAGAGTCAGGCCCGTCAACACCGCAGGCTGATTCCACTCCGACTGGATCCTCTGGTGAAAGAGGCAGCTCACAGCAAGCGCTCACCAGCGACTCGCTCTCCAGCCTGCAGCATCCAACAGTTCAAGAGGATGCCGAATATTTGAAGGCCGAGCTGCAAGGTACCGAAACAAGCCAAATCATGTCATCAAATTCTTCGACATTTAGCGGTCCCGCGGCTTCTAGTCAAACTCAGCTCACCCACACCGATTCAACCGCCTCCACCGAAGAGCTGGGTACCAACGCTGATCGCTTGAAGCCCCAAGATAAGCCCGCCAACAATAGGAAGACATCGTCATCGAGTGGATTTAAGCTTGACGAGACAGCAGAACGGGTCATGGGTGCCAGTGAGAGTGTTGGTCGCATAGTGACGACAGGTGTTAAGTCGCCTATGAACTTTTGTCTCGGCCTTGCGAGAGGCTTCAGGAACGTGCCGAAGCTCTACGGAGATGAGACAGTTCGTCCTGTTGAGAAGGTAACTGATTTGCCCACTGGGCTCAAGGTCGCTGGCAAAGAGTTTGGTCTAGGTCTATACGACGGCATCTCTGGTCTGGTGACCCAGCCATTAAGAGGAGCCCAAAAAGAGGGCGGTGCAGGCCTGGCAAAGGGCTTCGCTAAAGGTATTGGTGGCATCATGACGAAGCCCGCCGCAGGTATGTGAATTTTGCATGCGGCCATATCCAAGACTGACATTTCTTGACAGCTTTCTGGTCCATACCAGCATACACCATGCAAGGCGTCCACGCGTCGCTCCGGAACCAGTTTGCGAGCAGTGTACAGAACTACATCATTGCATCTCGAATCAAACAAGGCGAGCTCGAACTCAACGATTCCCTTCCCGAACAGCATGAGGATATCCTCGTCCGTTGGAACAAGGTCAAGTACGATCTCCGGAAGTGGCACGCACTTAAGATTAAGGAGCAGAAGGAGGAAGAGAAGCGGCAACGCGCTGAGCGTCAAGCTCGCGGAGAGCCGGCTGAGTTGCCGGGAGAGGACGAACCGCCCAGAACAGGTTTCTCTTACACAAAACACCTTTCATTCGATGAGCGCAAGGCCCTACATGCGCGCAAGAACAAGTCACAGACCTCTCAGGTTGATCTGCAGATTCCATCCTTCTTATCTGAACAAGGTCGTGCTGATTCTGGCGGCTCGGCCCACGGCAAAGCTGAAGACGAAGACTACGAGAGAGCCATCCGGGCTTCTGTGGCCGAGACGTCGCGTGGTAATCCTGAAGAGGATGCGCAAGTCGAGCAGGCCATCCGCGCGAGCGTCAATCAGATGCGCAGTTCTGGACAGGGTCTTCCGGGCACGAACCACCCTGCCGCCGACTCGGACGAAGGGGAAGAAGATCTTCAAATCACGGATCAGGAGTACCAGGAGCTCATTGAAAAGGCCATGCAGCAGAGTTTGACGATGAGCTCGGCCGGCATCAGGCCAGGCGAGGGCGCGCCAGATGATGACGAAGATTTTAAGCGCGCTTTAGAGGCGTCCAAGATTCCGAGCGGCCAAGCACACGGCGATACGCACGAAGATGACCTGAAACGAGCCATCGAAGCTTCAAAGAGCAGCAACCTGGCCGACCACGACGAGGAGCTCCGCCGCGCGATTGAGGAGTCCAAGACAGCACACGAAGATCTCCGTCAGAAGGACCAGGCGGCTAGGACGGAGGAGGACATTGTGCTCGAGTATGTCAAGAAGCAGAGCCTAGCCGAAGACAGCTTTCGATCTCAGCATGGAAAGGGCAAGGCCAAAGTCGAGGACGAGGATGAGAACGACAAGGACCTGAGGAAGGCCATGGAAGAGAGCCTCAAAATTAGTAGGCCGGAGCAGGGACCAGGCGGGTCTTCGACGTGAAAAGGACAGGGGATGGAGAGGGCCAGCAGGTCTGGTCGCCAGCGCTGACGTCGTTGAAGAGCATACGCATGGAGTAACGCGAGATACCATTTCCTTGCCTTGATGCGTTTACCTGAGCCATCGTACTTGTCCAAATCGCCCAGTGTTGCATACAAGTGAAGGGAAAAAGCTACCTTGTGCACAGCAACAACCCACATTATGTGTCACCACTAGCATGTACTATGCTCCTCAAGTCATCCATGCTGAAGCTGTGAAAGTTGTAATTGAAGATAATATCATCTATAAGGGGCGGCAAAGACCTTGTATATGTACACGTAATAAACACATTTCTCATTTCTAGAGGTCCAAGCAAGTTCCCGCCCACCATCATCTACAGCAACACATCCAGGACTCCTTTTCGTACCGTTCCTTCACATTTGAGCGCGGCTTGCACCTAGTGCAGCCTCTGCTTGAGATACACCTCGGCCGCATAGCCCCTGCAACATCCTGTAGTCATGCCATGTTTACACCAGGGGCAGTTGACTGACGTCGTGATAGAGCCGCTGACACCGAGGGCTGAGTCTTCAGCAGTGGCGTCGGGGCGCGCCATGCACTCGTACACCCGGCTCGGCATGTCGTGGAAGAACCGACACTGGCAGCACTCGACGAGCATCTTAGCCAAGGGGGACCCGGGCATGCGGGGGCTTCGCAAGGGGCGCGGCACGGCAGGGTCGGTCGTGCGATACGGACCGAATGTCATTGTCAGTGCATCCGGGAGGGATACGGAGGAAGTGTGTCCCACGGTAGGGCTGGTACGTGCGTTGGATCGCGGAGGTGGTACCGGGGCCGAGTCCGGGCCGAGTCCGCATTTGGCGACGTTGGGGCTTGACTGGCTCTTAGACAGACTCGGCGCTCGGGCAAGGGTGTTCGGAGCCGTTTCGAGCCGAGTGCTCTCCTCTTTGGGCTCTACCTGGTCATGAGAGCCAGACATAGGAGGGCAGACCAAAGAAGATTTGGATTCGTCTGCTTCTTGTGGTGTCAGGCAAGTCGTGAATGACTCGACATCGTTTTCTGCGTGCTTCAACGTCTTATCCCAACTCTCACGCACGAATTGCTCCAGGTCGGTCTCTCCCGCATTGTCCTTTTGGACTATCTGAGTGAGCCCTGGAAGGACACTTCTCGGGGTCATTGGGCTCGATGCCGAGGTCATGGTGCCACGCTGAGACTGCTGGCATGCTCTCTCATCGTTGGTCACAAGAAAGTGACCCGTCGCACCCTGGCTAACCTCGCCAACCATAACAGGAAAGCCCTTGTGCGATTGGGGGCGTGAAGAATTCGGCGTCGTTACTGATGATGGCGAGTGAATCGAATCGGCATAGAAAGAAGAAGACGCCGACGAGGGTCGCGCGGAATCATGTCCCCTCATGGTTTCTTCATTGTACTCGCCTAGGACACGGGCTGCTTTTGGCATGTGCGACAGCCGGTCGCGATTGGATGTTCGAGATGTAGCTCTGGAATCGGGCGTCGAGGCGTCACGGCGAGGGCGGTCAAAGTAAGCCGCGGTAGGTGGTCTGGATGTCGGTCTGACCTTGGCTAGAGCGGCCTGCATGGCACTTTTAAACCCATTAGGGCCCAGTGAAGGGGTGAATGGCAACCTGTCGGTCGAAGTCGAGCGGTCGCCGAGGCGGTTTACCTCAGGAGTGCTGTCTCCGGGTGAACGAGGCTCACCGGAGCGATTAGTCCGTGGGGTAGAAGAACCCTGGGTCGTTGAGACTCGGTCCTTAGCTAGCGAATATGCACGGCTGTGATGTTGACGATTCGCTTGAGGCGGGTAATGGGACCGTGCTGCCGTGCGACCTTCTTCCACCACCACAGAGCCCGCCCGCTCTGAACTCTGCCATCGTGAACGACGGACGTAGTTCGCAAATTGGCGTCCTCGCCTCGGCTCCTCCGTGTCAGGGCTGCCAAGAGCGAGCCCAGCTTCCTCTTCTTTGGCCTTGACAAGTTCTTGCGCGGACGCCTTAAGTGCCTCCTCAGGCGTCATGGGCTCCTGTTCAGGCGCTTTGGGCTTGGGACGGGTCCTCCATTGCTCAAGTGTCTTCAGTCCAGGCATCGGTGGTGCAGTAGGCGAAATGAGAATCTCAGACCGGGATGATGAGCGTATGGAAATGGGTGAAGCGCCCTTTCGGCGGAGGAGTGGGTGGACATTTGACTGTCCATCAGCGGACATCTGGCGGGGCAGTCCGGGCCGAGTCTGGCTCGAGGCTCGCGATCCTGTTCCAAAAGAGTGGGCCTTGGGTAAACTCAAGTTGAACCTGGTGTCACGAGACGAACTGCGTGACGACTTCTGAACCGCCTGTGTGCTGTGGCCATCAGCAGGACGATCGGCGGCTTCCCTCTCTTGATCCAACTTGAGACCTCCGACGAAACCAGATTCTTTCTCCTTGCCCCAATTACCGGTTAGGGCAAGACGGAGCTGAGACGTCACAGAACTAGACCGTGACCTGCCATGTTTAGGGCGAGCAGACAGCGGTGGCGTTGGTTCTTGGGAGCTGGAGCGACGAGTGTGATTTTGTGTTGTCAAGGCAGGACTCGAGTAAGATCTCTCGGTGATGGGCGGGTGGCTCGGTGTAGGAGGGGCTTTGGTCAGGCGTGTGGTGGACTTCCTCTTTGCCTCTTTATTGTCCTTTTCAGCCTGTTTCTCGTCCTTGCGTCGCTGCTTGGCCTCGTCCTTCTTTTCCTTCTTGCGCTGCCCATAGCCTTCCCAGCTGGGAGACTGGCAGATGGAGGAGGCGTCGTCTTTTCCCTCATCCTTCTCACCCGGCATGAAGGTAACAGTCTTGCTAGACGACTTGAGGGGCGTCAGTGGTGCCTCGACTGTGGGTACAGGTTCAACCTTGGCCTGAGGCCGTGGCTCAGTCTTTCGCTCGATCTGAGGCGTGTTGCGGTTGGGTGGCGGAGGAACAGTGATGGACAAGCCAACGACCTCATTAGTTTGAGAATTTGAGGCAGTGGCGAGGAGGTCGCAAGGGACGGACGAATCTCTTCGGCGGGCCAGCAAAGGAGCGCGTGGAGGCGGAGGCATGGTGCTAGTGCGTTGCTGAAGCGGTTGCAGGTGAGATTGCTCATAGGGTGACGGAGGGTTCTGCGACAGAGGATTCATCAACGGTGTCTGATGAAGCCGTTCCATCTACGAGGGGAATGCAATGTTAGCCAGACGGAGGTGATATTGGTGAAGTGCAGGAGGTATTACCTTGCACTTGCGTTCCAACTCCAGCATCTTGTCCATATTAGAGGACCTCGAAGGATGGGCAGAGGCGGCGGACTCCCGACGGGCAGTGGCAGAGGCCATGGCCAGTTTTAATACCGGGGTGGGAGACCGGCCTTTGTCGGTATAGTTGGCGTCGGTAAATGTTCCTGGTGAATGTATATCACGGTGGGTCCTGCCGACGAGCAAACAAGAATAGTGAGCACACAAAGAAAAGGAAGCGGTATATCAGCGAAACGCAAGAGAAGCGGGCTACGCTGTTGCAAGCGCAATAATCGACGGGTTATTATTTTTGTCCTCGGGGCGGCGGGGATGCGACGTGTGATATGTCTGTGACTACTTCTGGCCCTCGCATGCGCTGAAGTGTCTATTGGTGACGATAATGGTTGAGGTGTTGAGAGGTGGGGTGACCAGCGATCGGTCTGTCTGCTGGATATTACTGAATTCTTGTGCCGTAGAATGGATTGGAAAGAAGAAGAATAAAAACGAGAGTGACGATGCTCGTGACACGAGATCTGGCGCGATGGATTGCATTAATGGACGACAAAGAAGGAGAGAGAAGGGAGGGGGAGTGCAACGGGATGTGACGACGGTGCAAGTAAGTAAGTTCACGACCGTCCGTCCCGGTAGAGTACTCCGGCAGAAGCAGCGTGGAAAGAGAAGCCACCGAGAGAGGCCGCTAAGAGGCGGGCCAAGGCGAGGCCATGTCAGGACAATCCGAAAGAGGGGCGCGCCTAGATCAATCCGGCTGGCTTGTCCTGGTCGGTTCAAGTCTGAAGCGAGACGAGGGAGGCTAAAAAGTAACAAGCTAGCCAGAGCCAGGTCATCGGGGGTCGTCAAGGGAGGAGGTGGGTGTAAAGAAAGCGGATCAGGGGGACCGATCCAGGATTAGTGGCCAGTTCGCGTGGTCGTGCATCAGTCCAAGAGAAACATCAGACTGTCGTCTGTTAGGCCCCCCCAAGGCTCATATCATTGACTGGTCGCTAACAGAGTCGTGAATCGCCAATGAGGGGGTGAGCGGGGGTGACGGGAAACAATTCCTGAACGGATGCCGGCAGCAGCCACTGCGACCTTGCAGTGGCGGCGGCAATGCGTTGTTCGTCAATCTTGGTACAGCCCTGGCCTGCCTACAAAACTTAGTGACTGTGGTGGAGAAGCATGCGGGTGTGAAGCTGAAATTTTTCTATTGGTTTTGTATGTGTTCACTTTTGCCAGAATCTGTAGGTTGGACTAGACACCAAACAAGAAAGTACGCTGGACAGGCACCTGCTGTCAGGCTGTACTCGGTTGCTCCATTGCCCTGAAGCAACGGTTAGTGGGGAAGGAGCACCTCGAGCTTGGAGCTTGGGGCATGGGAGGGCGGTCGCCTTTCCTAGAAGTCAGATTCGTTGACCCAACGCAGCTGACGGTGACCAGGATGACCCAGCAGCTGCAGCAAAAAAGATGTTCTTACTCCATCGTGGTCTGTTCGGATACGAGGTGGGAGGTAGGAAACAGCCGCCAGATCTGCAGCTATACCTGGCCCCACTGTTAGTATGAGCGCCCCAGGATCGGCGCGAGGGCCTGCCAGCGTCGGCGTCGCCTGCTAACACGATGCATCGTCTATTTTTGTCTGCGCCTGCCCCCTTCTCAGCTTCCCTCGTTTTCGCTGGAAAGCGTGATGCATTTGCAGACGCAGGTGCACGTAACCTGCGCTTGAACCTGCACTCATATATTGGTTCGTCAGGGGCCAAGGT
>NW_003315035.1:1343177-1346380 GCF_000150825.1 Verticillium alfalfae VaMs.102
CCAAGGTACCAGCAAGAGGTCATAGTAGGACAGCAGGGAGAGATTTTTTTGGAAGCAGCGGACGGAAGGATACGTAAACAATGTTTCTGCTCTCCCCTCTCGGATTCCTCTTTTCTCACCAGCATTATTCCGCCATGGGCAGAGGTAGTCAGTTCTTGTTTCGCGATTGCGGCTCGTCAATCACTTCGCCTCTTATGGACTCCTCATTGACGAAGGGACCTCGCTTGGCCTTGGTCGGATCGAGTCTGGCCCACATCCCACGGAGCTCCCGTCGGCTCCAGATGGCGCCCAATTCTGAATCCAGTAGCTAACATCGCACTACCAGACTGGGCTTGATCAACAAAGATCCATCCTACCCGAGCTAGCTTACCCCCAACTGGATGGCTGGCTTGCTGGCTTGCTGGCCAAGCTGGCCTACGCCTCAAACACCAAACACCAAACACCAGGCTCTAGAACGGCGAGTCCCCTGAGACCGCCCTGCATTTGTCAACGCCCGTCCGTTCTTGTCGCTCTGTAACGCCTGGGCCGCACGGCCACAGGACCACACTGACGATCCTCCGTGCGTGTCTCGGATGCTCCGCTCCTACAGGTTACTCCCAGCCAAAACATTCTCCAATTCACCATTTTGTACAAGAACCGCAGCTGGAGAAGCAATCTTAACGATGACGGAACGGGGAGCGAGAGTGGGAGGGGAAAAAAAGTCAGTTGCTCAATTGGTATCACTGAAACTCCAAACCATGCTGGAAGGTCATGACGCAGTAGCGCCTACTTGACATACCGCCTCACAACCTCTTCTCCTGGACTGAAGTGCATCCAAACTTCGTCTCCACGGTCCCAGTCCACTAGGCCCTCAGGCTTTTCGTCGCTTCTCTCACGCCACAGTGACCACCTCTTCTGCCGGAACCAGCCACGCGCCCGCCACGACACTTCATTGTCAACCTTAAGCCGCACTGCAATCCATTCGTCTGACGGACGATGCTCTTGTCCCATTGCAGCCTCGGGGTCCGCCGGCGCTTGCATTGTCTTGAGGATCTGTTCGTCCACCCACATGTCATTGGCCGACTGCTCCCTAGGCAGCGTCATCTTCAGAAACTCGAGCGACGGCGCCACCGTCAAATGTATTGCCCGCGGCGGGTTGACCACTGTCTTCGCCAGCAGGTCCATCCACGTCGAATAGAGCACAGCAAAGTCTGTCTGAGACAGGTGAGTCGAGCCTCGGATCGTGAGCATTCACGTCAACGTCGCCGGGTTCTCCTCGCGCGCCTCGTGGCAGAGGTCCACCAGCCGCTCAAAGTTTTCCTGCCGGCGGTGCATGAAGGCCTCTGATCCGATAGACAGAAGCGGCTTGCTGATCCGGCCCTTCCCCGCCGCCGGTGTTGCTGGAACCCCCGCATCAAGAATGATCCCCTGTCCAATCCACGTTAAAGAGGATTTCCGGAGACACTGTACTGTTGTCGCACCGCCAAAAGAGTGGCGCATGGCAGTCACGTTGTTTGTAAACATGCGTACTGTCCAGTCGTCCCATCGGATTCCACTCAGGCCTTGTAAGCTTGACGCGACGCTGCCCTGGCGGCGCAGATTAGTTGCGGACACCTCACTGCCCTTTCCGTCATTGATGAGGCTCATAACGTGAAAAGCTTCCTCCATCTCGGCTATCCTCATATAGATCTGTGCCGTTCTCAGCTCCGTGTCGACACCGCGAACGTTATGAGGTGACGTATCCTGCGCATTGTCTTAGGGGAAGAAAAAGTCGACACAGTAGTGCTGCGGCGACTACAGTTTAGTGCTCTTGCTTTTCTGCAACTCTCCACTCATGTCAGATACATTGAGGTTTGCCTCTGAATTGGTTTCAGACATTTCTTGCTCTCCCGGCAGGTTGGCATATGTCCTGGCGCCACTGCCGTCCCGATGTTCCACAGCAATCACCATGAACCCGTAGCTCGCCAGTTCACCACAGATGAAACTGTAGATAGTTCTCGACCCATACAGCCCGTGGCTGAAGATGATAATCGTGAATCTCGGCCTCTGTCATCTGCCAGGCGAGACCCCGTCAGTAGCCATCGTATTCCGTGGCCACTGCGTCGCGAGCCTGGCATTTCGAAAAGCGGGAAGTTTGGTGAACATGCTGGTTATGGCCAGATAACCTGTTTACCAGTGCGTGGGGGCTGTTCATGAACTTGGCGTAACCCTTTGCTGTCTGGATTCGGGGCCTGTATAATAGGGAAGGGCGTGTAGAACGCTCACGGGAACTCTTGGGCGGACGAATAGCGGTGCCCACGCTCACATTCACGATCCGCGCTCAGAAGACCTGCAAGATGCCAGTGTCGCAAAGCTATGTATCAACAACGTCACGCTGTCTCGAACCCTAAGGACGGATTGATGCTCATGGCTGTTCCGATGTCTATGATATCCTGTTGCTCATCAACATGAGTACGTGGTAGGTGAATGCCTGGGACTTAGCAGCTGTGTGATGAATGCATTCGTAAGCTGCTTCATCCCTGATCGATTCCAAGCACATCTGTTATCGCCCCGTTCAGCATGAACGCAGCACAGTACATTCCCTCCTCGAGAAAGTATTTCAGGCTAGTACGTTTGATCGAACGGGTCTAAGGTTGAACTACAAATATAGTGGTCTCACAGATATGGAGACAATGGCAAAAAACACCCCCCCCAAACTTTGTCGCTCCCTTGAAGCACTTTCTGTCCAGGCGGTATCCATTCATAGCCGAACTCCGGAGGCAGACTGCTCGTGAGCCCGTCTCTCAACTAAAGTATTCTGTTATGCAATCGCAGCCCTGCAGGAACTGGCTGCCGCTATTCTGCGTTTCGTTTGCTGTCTGGTCTCGCGCCGTGGGATGCTAGGTGGCCGTTTACGTTTGCCAGCGCGGCGCTGTTCAAGCTGGCTGCGCCCCTGGGGCTCTTCAGTCTCGTTACCGCCGTCGCCCTCCCCTCCCTTGTCCTCGCCGCCAGCCATGTCATCTGCCATTTTCTTGGCAGCTTCTTTCTCTTTCTTGACGCCCGGAACCTTCTGCAACACCTTGATCAACTCACCAAAGACCGAACCCGCAGGTGCCCTTCGCTTCACAGCCTTTGCGACGCTCAGCGCGTCCCGCAATGTCTGAAGCTCCTTCTGCGTTAATGGACTCGAGCCACCCGCTTCGCTTTGGCGCGTGAGGCTCTCTCATTGAAAATCTGGCTGCTGA
>NW_003315035.1:1346821-1365728 GCF_000150825.1 Verticillium alfalfae VaMs.102
CTGTGCGGCTTTGGGGGAATCACTTACGATGATGCCAACCTGGAAGACGTTGCTAGCCATGCTGTAGTTGCCGGCGACAGGAGGCTTGAGCTCTCCCTGGCCGATGAACCGATTCTTATTCCCGTTGTTGTTGAAACCCATGAAGCTATTGAACTCGTCCCACTCTTGACAGAATTGCTCCTGCAAAATTATAAGTATTCTTCCCGATCGTGGCTCAGTGACACTCATGGTCTTACCGGTACAAAGTGACCAGATTTTCCAGTACTCCTTAACTGCCAGAACTTTCTCTCGCTATTGTGAGTCGTGTCAGTGTGCCGTGGCAGGAGAAATAACCAGAAAGGGGACCTAGAAGACTTACGAAAAGGCGTTAGGGTTCTCCTCAAGGAGACTAAAGTCCTGCATGAGGCCGAAATCGCCAATCTAGAAACAGTCAGCAAAGAATTCTGGAGAAGAAAACAGCGCAAGACTGACTTTGAACGTAGGCCTGCCTTTATGGCCTCGGCCCATGTGGTTTACGAAGACTAGCGAGACTCAGCGTGCGAACAAGGGAATTGGAGGGCGACAGCAGGCTGACCATTATTAGGATCGAGGTCAAAGTGCGTTCTTTGTCGTACCTCGGGTGCTGGAGATGGAGGCACAGTCTCATCAGTCACCTTGCCAGGCTGATCACTAGCTTCGCCGTGAGGAGCGTACGCCATGCCAATCAGACCCCGCGTCACTACAAAAGAAGGTCAGAACATGATAATACCACCAAATCAAGAGTGTCAAACATACGACACTCGAGAAGTTGCCACAGCGCCTTGTTCGGCCATGGGCCGAGTTTGGAATTGGGATCGGCAGCATGAGCACTGGTCCTCTGAAGCCAAGTGAGCAGATTCCCCAGCTCTGCATATTCCATCATGACAAAGTTTCGCTTCCAATCCGCTCCGATATTGAGTCTGTCCTTGTACTGTGAAGGTGGTTTGCGGCTGTTTCCCTTTTTGGAGCGACGGAGATTCTTGAAGTACCGCGTGTTACGGTCATACTGCACAATGTGCTTGCAGCCCTCGAAGTCCTAGTTTCAATTCATCAATCCCGAGGCTCTCCATGAGGTCAGCTCTGTGATTCTTACTTGCAGAAGACCTTCTTCCTTCTCAACGTCATTGATGTTCCTCCTGTCTACTTTGCAGACGGACTGGTAGGGCTGGCCTCCATTGACGGCCGGCACGTTGACAAGACCCGCGATGCCACGTCCGCTGACACCGAACAGCTTCTCCAGGGTGATGCCCATGCCGACATTGGCGCCCTTCTCCTCATCGCGTTTGCGCTTTCTGTCCCTGACAGCGGCCAGATCAGGCTCCTGTAACGCTTCGACCAGCTGATCTATGGGCCTTCCCTGGCCTGCGAGGAGGGATGGAAACTTGCTGTTGAGCTTTCGTGGCGCCAATGTACCATCTGCGTTCATAGGTCGCGTTGCCTGCCCTCTATATCGAGCAGCATCTCCGCACTCAAGGTTCCGCCGGACCAGACCTGTGGGATCATCCTCATCAGCGTAGACTGATTCAACCCGCTTGAGGTGGCCTGGGGCTCTGCCATAGTTGGTAGCCATGTTAGATGATGGGAGTATTACTTCGAATTCCAACAGTTTGGTTTTAGCGTTCTGGCGCGACATGGTCGGTGTCATCCCACAGGAGGAAGAGGACGTGCGACCTTTATGTGAGAGTGGGCATCACGAAGAAGAGAATGAGGATGATAGTGAGGACGATAATGAGTATTCCTTTGCTGGATGGTAACTCTCATAATGGAAAGAAAAAAAGGATGTGCGGTTTTGGAACAAAGGTAGGGACGGATTCTTTCTGGGCCATAGGTACAAGACATGACTGCGGCGAGCATGCTACTCCGGATGAGGGGGCCATTATCCTGACGCTGGCCGACCCGCGAGTAGTTGACAAGGCTGTGGTGTGCAATGTAGCTCATCCACCTGGGCGGTTCTTGTAAGCGTTGAAGACAAGGGCCTGTGGAAGGAGACGGTCAGTGACAAAGAGCTACCCATTCCAAGGCAGGAAGAACCTCGAGGCTTTGACCACTCGCATAGAAAGGGTAGTAGCCGATTGGGCTGAAGCCCTGAGGATGCATCAAGAGGGTGTATGGCTACCAACAGTTGTTGTGTTGTCGAGTCAAGGTCAGGTGGGCAGGACACACCGAAGCCAGCTTAGCGGGGTCCTGCCACAGTCAGTCAGGCACATAGGGGAGGGTGAGCACGTTGGTGACATCCGGGAAATCTTGCGAGGAAACTGCTAGATGATTCGGGAGCGTACCGGATAACCCCCCCCAAAACGCATTTAGGTCGGGAAGAACCCCATAACGGACTAAACGCTACCTCACCTGCGCCCACTCACCCACTCGCTGGCTCTCCCCCCCCCCCCCCACTGACCGAAGAGGGTCCCAGCGCTGGAGAGCCCCCCATTGCCCCCCAACTTTTGCCATATTCCAGGGCCCACAGCTAGGGAATGGCCAGTGCTGGTGCTACCTTACCTACAGCCATTTCTCGCCCACTTCACGCCCCGTGTCCCAGGCCGTATAGCCAGGCACCAGGCCGTCGTGCGACGATAATCCGCGAGGCGAGGCAACCCTGTGGGTACCTGAGATCTCCCGGTGACTCTCCGGACGTTGCGGGCTCGGGTGTCGTAATGACTGGCTGGCTCAGATCCGGAGCGACTTGACAGTTCCGGAAGGGGCTGTCGAGATACAACTGACTTGACCCATGGCCCGAAGCAACCAAACTGTCTCTTCATGATCGTCGAGGGACTCGTCTTTTATTATCAGAACCTGGCACGGCAGTTCGCCCAAATGAGGGGCGAGGTGAACCCTCCATGTTGTCGCTTCTCCTCAGAGACGTACAACCTGTTTTTTTAAAGGGGCATCCTCCAGCGCAGAAGTCCGTCCAGTCAACGATGGCCAAACCCGCCGTCCACGTGCTGGTGCTGTCAAGTGATGTACAAAGGTACACATTTGATCCGACGTGAGAGGGCTGCATCTTGCGTCCCTCATGCCTGGCTGGAAATTAAGCCAATTGCGCCGAGTTCCGGCTCCCAGAACGGTCCGCCCTGGCCGGGATAACAGGGCGGAAGCTACGTTTTAGTCCAGGTGCTTTTGCCAGGGGGGAGGGGGTTGCTGTGGTTCTGCGCCAGAGTTCCATACTAGTGGACATGTACATGTACACCAGGGACGAGACGGGGCTGCTCAAAAAAAAAAGAAGGGCAGCCATCACAAGTTTGGATGTGCCCCCCGACGGGTTAAACGCGCGAATGGGGACTCCCCCTCTTTCCCCGTCCCACATTGGCCCGGCTCTGGCCTTTACCAGTATTAGCCATGCCAATCAGTAACATTGTCGCCTGGCAAAAAGGGACGGGAGGCCACAGACTAGGGACATTCTACACTAGCACATGGACCAGGTGCCGTCATCTCTCCTGCGCGAGCAGCCCGTCTCGCGCATCCCACCATCGTCACCGGGCCTGTCGTGGTGGGCGTGCCCAGCAACGCCCGCGGCGGCAGTGAGGGATGAGGGGCAACCGGGACAAAAGGCAGGCCCGTTGGGTTGGAAGGGGGGGCGTGCGGGCAGGCAAGCGGGCGCGATGGAGGGGAAAAAGGGAATGATGACTTGCTTCACGCCAGGCTATTGAAGGAGGAAGGCAGGATTTGATTTGAGAAGAGGTCAATTATAAATATCTACTTACACATCTGCTCCATCCCATCGACCGTCCGAATCCCTTCCTCCTGATCTTCCTCTTCCTCTCTCCTCATTCTCTCTACCACTTGTGATACCCCCCCTTCTTTCGACAGAAAGACCAACAAACTTCTACAACCAACCACTACCTCTCCTCTCCCTTCGTCTCGCCTTCACAGAAACACCGTCAAAATGGCCAACATTCCCAACGTTAAGCTGAACTCGGGCTTCGACATGCCCCAGGTCGGGTTCGGCCTGTGGAAGGTTGACAACGCCATTGCCGCCGACACCGTCTACAATGCCATCAAAGCTGGATACCGTCTTTTCGACGGCGCTGCTGGTACGTCCTTGCGACCCCTCCGCAGCTCCTTGCATGGTGTGGCGAGGGAGAAGGGAACACAAGCACAGCGAAACGTCGTGACGGCGCCCCAGAGAATCCTGCTGTACGCTGCATGGCCAGGCAGAACGTCAATGGCTCGGGTTGGGAGCTCTGGCCGCGACCGTCATGATCCGTCAAAGCTGCATCCCACCTTCCGCGTCGCGACTTTTTCGGTCGAATTTACCCCTCCTTTTACCCCACCATGCACCCCCTACTACGTAGTGCACTGCACCGCTGTACCGCCGCGACCCCCTGTGTCCGTCAGTCTTGGCTGTGACGGTGCCCCCTGTCGCCCCCCACTTGTACTGCCCCTCTTTACCTTACCTGGTGCCCTTCACAAAGGCTCAACAGCGTCATGCGGGGCGGCATCACCAATTGTCATTTTTTGGGCTTCACCAATGCTTTTCACCTTGCTCTAAAGTTCACATCAAGTACCGACGAACAAGAAGCTGACATGTCTAGACTACGGCAACGAGGTCGAGGTTGGCCAGGGTGTCGCCCGCGCCATCAAGGACGGTCTCGTCAAGCGTGAGGAGCTCTTCCTCGTCTCTAAGCTCTGGAACACCTTCCACGACGGCGACAAGGTCGAGCCTATCGCCCGCAAGCAGCTTGCCGACCTTGGCATCGACTACTTCGACCTCTATGTCATTCACTTCCCCGTTGCCCTCGCCTGGGTTGACCCCGAGGTCCGCTACCCTCCCGGCTGGCACTTCGATGGCAAGTCGGAGATCCGCACCTCCAACGCCTCCATCGCCGAGACTTGGACCGCCATGGAGTCTCTCGTCGAAAAGGGCATTGCTCGTTCCATCGGCATCTCCAACTTCCAGGGCCAGCTCGTCTACGACCTCCTGCGCACTGCCAAGATCAGGCCCGCCACCCTCCAGATCGAGCACCACCCGTACCTCGTCCAGCGTGACCTCATCCGTCTTGCGCAGAACGAGGGCATCGCTGTGACCGCCTACTCCTCTTTCGGCCCCGCCTCCTTCGCCGAGTTCGACTTCCCTCATGCCAAGAAGCTCGAGCCCCTCCTCAAGCACCAGCTCATCACTTCCCTTGCCGACAAGTACGGCAAGGCTCCCTCTCAGATCCTCCTGCGCTGGTCTACCCAGCGTGGCCTGTCCGTCATCCCCAAGACGAACCGCGCCGAGATCCTCGCCCAGAACCTCGACGTCACCGGCTTCGACATCTCTGAGGAGGACATTGAAAAGATCTCCGCCCTCGATATCAACACCCGCTTCAACCAGCCCGCCAACTACTTCCCCACCGAGAAGCTCTGGATCTTCGCCTAAATGCCATGTCCAGTCACGTATCCACACCAACCCACTCCTCACCGATTATACTCACTCCTACCCACTTAACGACTTACATCCTTTTACCCGCCTATGGGAACCGGTCCAATGAGGCCCTGCCGGCTGAGCCGGGCCTCCGGTTCTGTTGCTCACGGGACTGCCGGAGGCGGTCATCTCTTGCAAAAAGAACGCAGAAACGGAGGGGCATAGAAATTCCGCTGCGCTGTTGCTGGTTGTATCTAGAGAGGCATGACTGTGATCTGCCGACATCGAATACAAGGTCTTTTGAAACTTTAAACATGGTTCATCGGAGCTAGCTCCTCCGTCCTGCATATCCCTTCCTACATTCCCATGCATGTGATCATGACGTGGTATTCGCCAACGTTGCAACGGGACACACTTGCAGTAACCCCGGTCGGGAAGCCGCCTCTCTACGAACTATGCCCATTTATTCCACCTTCCTGAACGCCTTGCCCAATGCTCGTGGTATCGTTTCCATTACTTTCTTGTACGTCAACTCATATTTTTTCTTTTTTTAATGCATCACGTCTTGACAAAAGCTGCAAAAGGCAGGTAGGTCAGTTACACCATCTTGCACGGCGGGGATGGGTGTTTCGGGCAGGGCTGAACTCACTGGCATCTATCTGCGATAACTGCGGCAGCGCCAGGCGGACCTTGTTCCTGTACACGGCGGGGCCCCTTAGCTGGAGCGGGTTGCCCTCAAAGTAGACGGTCGTCAGCCCCGCCTTGTCGCGCAGCTCGCGCTCTACCTCGTTAAAGTCGGCAATCTGGTTGTAGCTGGCCCAGAACTCCTCGAGGGCGGCCAGTGGTGCGAGGCCCTGGACCGAGGCGACGGCGTTGTTGGAGATGTCGAGCACGCGGAGGGCCTTGTTGGCGGCGAGGCCGTCGAGGGAGGTCAGGGCGTTGTGGGAGATGTAGAGCTCCTCGAGGCCCGTGACGTCCGCGAGAGGGCTCAGGTCGCGGATGCGGTTCGACTGAATGCTCAGGAGGCGGAGCTTGGGCAGGGCGGCGAGGCCGTCGAGGGCGGTAATCTTGTTCTTGGCGACCCAGAGCTCCTCCAGGTTCTGCAGCGCGTCGAGGTTCTCGAGGGTGCGGATGCGGTTGGAGCCGAGCTCGAGGCTCGTCAGGCCCGTCAGGGTGTCGAGCCCCTCGATCTTGCTGATCTTGTTGGCGACGAAGAAGACCTCCTTGAGCTTGGTCAGATGGCTGATGTTCTTGATGTGCTTGATCTTGTTGAAACTGAGGTCGAGGCTCGTCAGGTGCGTGAGCTCGTCGAGGCCGCGGATGTGGCTGATGAGGTTGTCGTAGAGGTCGAGGTCCTGCAGCGTCGGGGCGAGCGCCGCGAGGCCGTCGATGCTCTGGATGCTGTTCTGGCGCAGGCAGAGGCGTATCACCTTTTGGAAGCGCTCGAGGCGGAGAGCGGGGATGGAGCCCACGCGCGAGTGAGACACGATGATTTCGTCAATGTCCGGGTCCTCTCCGTCTAGGAGATCTGGAGAGGCGGGAAAGCCCGTGTCAGCAATGTGCCGTCATTCTCAGTTTGTCACGGTCCCCGGGCACACGGTAGTAGGGGGTTTCGTTATGTACCTTCGTCTGCGGGCAGCTCCTCGCCAGGCAAAACATTCTCATCGTCAGACTCGGGTTCTGATTCGAGAATCTCCGGGTTCGCGAGCGTGGCGGTGCGCTCGACACGCAGCTTTCCGTCCCAGCCCTTGCTATTCCTGATGCCGGGACTTGACTGATCTTCGGCCTTGGGTGATGTGGTGCCTTTGTCAGGGAGCGCAATGTGTGGTGAGGCTGGCCTCTCGGTTTCCTCGGAGCCTGCCATGGCACTGAAAGGCGGGGTTGACGGCGGCGAGGGGTTGCTGAGGGTTTGAATGGTAAGGAGTCGATGTTTTCGCTCGCGTTGGTACGTGATGCAAATGAAGTATGTTGAAAGCGTAGACCTGGCAATTTGCAACCACGGGCAAGTGAAAACGGGTAACGATGTGGACGGACGGGTGATGTTATTTGTTTTGAGTAGAGGAGAAAGGCGACTGTCGATGGATTAATCAGGTAATCCGGTACCAGAAGGAAGTGGCATGTGTGTCTGGCGGGGCACGCTCGACGTGGTCGGCCCAATGGCTTGGCCCGACAATCGACCCCTCTCTGATGACGGCTGTGCTATCCAGCGCATTCCAGGCCTTGCTTAGCGTGCCCCCAGCACATCAACTCTAGCCTACCCCTTCGTCACGACCGCTCTCTCTGTTCATCGTGATGGCATAGTCCACACTAAATACAAGGCCGAATTCTACCATTGAGACAGGTTTGATGAGTTTTTGGCCGCCGCGGAACAGACAGAGAAAAACCTAAGGCCAATGTACGACCACAGCCACTGTCAAGCCTGATGCCCAGCTCGTGGGAAACTGGCACAATGTGGTTCAAGATATGCTGCCGCTCACTCTGATAAGGTCAATTCTCTATACCACCTGATGTAGTGCTCAATAAACACCATAACGGGGGCACCGAGCCGGTACTGTCTCTTACGAAGCAAAGTTAGATGAAGGCTTCCTTAGACCATGCTCAAGCCCCAGGTCTCTACATATGAAGATGCATGGGCTAACGCAGAACCCGGCATCCCGACTGAAAAGAGAGACCGATAGGCGCGAGATTCGAAGGCCAGTCTGGGTCCGTTGCTTCAAGCTCTCCTCGTTCTCAGTGTGAGCTCAACATGCCCTATATAAAGGTACAGCAATGAGTGGGCGCGGTTTTATCAGGTACAACAGTCACGATAGCACAGAAAAGGATGTCAACATCAACCGAGCGAGATGGAGAGCTCCGGATGGGGAGTCAATTGCTTTCAGGACGACAGATGCTTGATTATGATTTGAGGCCTGGGTTGCGCTTCTGAACCATTGCAAAATTGGAGGACCTTCATACCAACGACTTCTCAGATATCCTGTAGTCGGCAGGGCCTGAGAGCAACGGGGCCAGAGCTGGGTAATCCTTGTCGAACTGTCCCACCTTTACCAGTTGATAGCCCAATTTAGAGTACCAAGCGTTCATTCTTGTTTTGAAAGGGTGCTCCCAAGTCGTCGGCACGAGAAGCTCAAGCTGCATAACTTCGCATCCTTGGGCTCGGCTGTGTTCTTCGACGAACTGGATGAGCTTTCTCCCTAAGCCTGAACCTTGGTAGGCCGCCCCTAACGCCAACATGCCGAATGCACTCCGTGTTGGTGACATGGCCTTCAACGACACACAACCTACAGGTTCACCTGTTGGATCCCGAGTGGCGGTCACGAGTTGGCCAGTGCGGATGAGACCTGCAACCTCAGTTGGGGTTGTTCGTTGGTAGCCCGTAACGAACATTTCGCTTTCGGTCTCGGCATATGCCTTGTTGACAACGTCAACAAGGCCGTTGACGAAGTCGAGTCGTTCAGCATCCGACGCTGGAGGGAAGCCGATAATGACCGGGTCATTTTGCTGTGCGGAGCCCATTTTGCGGGGTGAGGTGAGAGATGTTATTGAGAACCTGATTGTTTGATGAGTGGAGTTTGTTTGAGAGAGTTTTCCGCATCAGGTCTCTTGACAGAAGATGAAGACACGTACGAGCATTGTGTTCGGCTCAAGTCCTTCCAGCAATG
This sequence comes from Verticillium alfalfae VaMs.102, assembly GCF_000150825.1. Classification (NCBI taxonomy): domain Eukaryota; kingdom Fungi; phylum Ascomycota; class Sordariomycetes; order Glomerellales; family Plectosphaerellaceae; genus Verticillium; species Verticillium alfalfae. Next base: position 1,355,840 of record NW_003315035.1, read on the forward strand.
GTGGTGGTTAGTCTATGCTCAAATGGTGGAAGTCGACAGCAGCGACACATGCACTTTAGTGGGGCACCCCAGGTCAGGATTGGAGCTCGACTCCCAGCGTGTTCTATTGAACGAAACCATCGTAAGCTCACAACAATGTTGCTCGCACCGCTCACTCGAAACGTTGAATACCGAGACCTTCTATCTACGATGCCGTTCTTCTGAACGACTGCCCTTCCGAGCGAATCCTTCACACCACGGACCTCCGTCGAACGACCCGGACCAATGTCGGACAACAGCGCAAACAACATCGAGGGGAAACAATGGCAAGGATGGCACTGAAGGCGGTGCGCGCCTCTGTTTGCCATTCGAATGCTTCTAGAGTCTCAAGCTGCACAGGCTCCTCCTCGCTGCGATGCACCACGCCTCGCGCTGTTCTATCACCAGCGCGCTTCACCATCTTGCCCCGGACTCCCAAACGACACCTACAAACACAAGTCTTCTGGCTCCCGCCACTCATGTTCGTCGGGCTTTTGGGCTCGCTCTGGATATGGAAATGCATGATGATGGTGGTGTTCCAGAACAAGATCATATACATGCCGGGTCTGCCGCCGAACGCACGTCGCGAGCGCATTGAGGACTACGCCCGACAATGTGGAGGCATATCATGGCAGGCGCGTAGGATACGAGCTGCCGATGGCACGGATCTGTCCGTTTGCATGACGAGTGTAGAGTGCGGTGGCTCAAAAGCTGGCGCATCGTCACATGCTGCTGGGCGCGGCCTTGCAACTCCGGGTTTACATTCTCTACTTTCAGGGTTTGTCCCACTCCATCCGTAATGGCTAGCAAGTGCTGACCTACCGCAGGGAATGCGTCATCTCTACCACCTAGGTTGCAGGATCTATCCTGGGTCTTGAGGGTACTGCAAGGCTCGAGCCAGCCGGCACACTATACAATGGTGTGTTTGAGTTACAGAGGATACTGGACATCGCGTGGGCGCCCGTCCGAGAAAGGCATCAACCTTGACGCACAAGCCGCGCTTCGATTTGTCGGCCAGATCCATGCAGAGTCTTATGGAGAGGATGGTCCAAAGCCACTCATCGTCTTCTGGGGTCAGAGCATCGGGTCTGGAGTCGCGACGAACCTTGCTGCTTGGGAGGAGTGTTCAAAGTCTCTAAAACCCGGCGCCCTTGTCCTCGAGACGCCTTTCACATCCATAAGGGCAATGCTGTTGGCGCTATATCCTCCTAAATGGGTCCCTTATCGCTATCTTTGGCCTTTCCTTCGCAACCATCTGGATTCCTTGAAGAACTTTGAGATGATAGCTGCGCGTCGGGGCGATACGACAGGTGAACCATACATAACACTGATAGAGGGGGGTAGGGACGAGCTGGTCCCAGCGGAGCATGGAGCTCAGTTGCAACAACGGTGTATCGAACTCGGATTGCCGGTAGAGAAGAAGACGGTACAAGGCGCCTTTCACAACGATGTCATGTTCCGTGCCGAGGGCCGGAAGGCCGTGGCAGAGGCCATTGAGAGAGCGGTTGTGGCTCGAGCGCAAGTGCGAGACGAGGCCTAAATGCACAGTCACTTGCCACACACAGGAGGATCATGGAAATCGAGGTATCACAAATGGGCTTGTGAAGAACGTCACATTGTTCCGCTGTGTACTGCAGGATCGGGCATCATCAGCCATTGACCAGTCATGTTGCTGTAGTGGCCCAGGGCGACCCAGCATCACGAACATGCAACGCATTTGCATTAGTTCTTGACGCCCCACCCCTGAGTGGCGGACTCCTGTTGATCCCCCTAGGTTTCCAAGGTGGGTCGTTAGAGTGCTTCCTCCATCGCTGGGGAAGTGTTCACAATCGAAGTTCATGGCACCGTACAACATGAACTGCCGAGACTTGTCGCACGCTCACCTGGTCAATCGAAGCTCGGGAAGATCCAATTGACTCATTCACAGTGAACAATGTATTCACGCTGCTATCCTGGGGGTTCCGAAGCCTGTGGCGAGTCCCATACATGTTTGCTTCTTCTCATCAACTTTTTTTCTTGTTCACGGTTGATGGTGGGAGCTTGGACACTTTACGTCGCTGCTCTTATGGGGGTTTCATTTCGGCCACCACACTAGGAACTTCCCCTCAGGCAGTGACTTCTAGGCAGAGCCGGGTTCATCATCTCCCGTAGCAAGTACTCTCCCGCTTGTATATCACCCAAAGTGACTTGGACGAGGCAAGTAATGCCACCCAGCCCCCTGAGATCTGACTCGCCTGATCCCTGTCACCAGCAAACGAGGCAGCCGGCGTGGAGGCGAAGACCAGGCGCCATCGAGTTCAGGCACCACCCACCCCTGGCTACAGTGCACTTCTGATCCCTGCGAAGGGTCACGTGTTTCCGCGCCATTATCCCGTTGATCCTGGCGCGTCCTCTCTTCGGCCAGACGCGTCCAATAACGTTTCCCTCACCACGCCAGCTGATAAAATGGCGAGGCATCACGGCAGCATGGATCGCTGCGTGCGTGCCTCCGTCTGTGCATGGTTCCCATGGGTTTCGTATTTATAGGATCGCACCCCTTCTTGCCTGGCAAAATTCCTCTTGCTCTTCCCCTCATCAAGTCGTCGCCTCAGGTAGGTCATTTTTATGATTAGACATCGACACAACCAGGAAACACACGACAACAATTTATTGATCTCTCTGTATACTTTACTTATTATCCGGCCTTTGATTTAAATTGAATTTTCGGAGTTTGAGTCGGATATCGCCAAATCGCAACCATGTTTTCCTCCCGCCGCTTCGATCCCCCTCCCACATCGAGCAGCAACAGAAGCTTCTCGAAGCACCACAAGGCCAATAAATCGAGCTCGTCTTTCAGCAAGACCAGCGGTGTATCGAAACACCGGACAGAGCAACGACAAAGCCGCCGGCCGACCACCGCATCGACAGCCGAGGATGGCTCACCCAACAGCAAGTAAGTCTCGCAGACTCATCTGCCTTTCGCACCCAGGTCATCACTAACGCCCTTTTCATCAGCAACCTTACGTCTGCCATCGTGACCCTCGTCGTCGGGCTTGAACAACGTCTTTTCGCCGCTCACGAAGATGTTCTTTGCTCATCCCCCTTTTTCCAGAATGCCCTCCGTGGCAACTTCATGGACAGCACCACCCGACGTATTGCGCTCCCCGATGAAGAGCCCGAGATCTTCTCGTCTGTATTGGAGTTCCTATACAAAGGGGACTACTTCCCTCGTCTTTTGCACAACAAGCGTCGCAACAGCTGGGAGCTCGAGGCAGCAACCGACGAGGCAAGGGGCTCGGTCGAATCGACCGTGTACCACCATGCCATCGACGGTGATCTGTTGAAGGACACGGTCATCTACTGCACAGCAGAGAAGTACGGCCTGGACGAGCTGAAGAGGATCGCTCTTCGAAAGCAAGGTCTGCGTACGTTTCCCCTTATCCGTCATCTCTCACACCACCTTGTCTGACCGAATCACAGAGTCAGGCATTCAATGCAGCACCATCCTCGCTTCTGCCCGCTACGCCTATGCCCACACTCCCGACTCGGACTCCCAGCTGCGCGCCCATTACCTCGCCCTCATCATTCGTAGTCGAAGCACATTTAAGAGGAGCGGCACCATGCAGTTGGAGATGTTCAACGGCAATACCCAACTGTTCTTTGATCTTTTTGTTGCTCTTTGCAACCATGTTGACGACATCACGGCCGCGTAAGCAAAGCAATGCGATGGTTCTTCTGGAAATTCATGGCTGACTGAGTCGACAGGTCTACACCCCGCACGCCTCGCAGCGGTCGACTCATGTAGCCACTACACTGCACGCGTCTCTGCTCAAACCCCAATGCATCTACTTACCTAATGATCTTTTCCAAGATGTCGTTTGACATCTTGATCATTCCTGTTCACTTCTCTTCCGCATTTCCTAGACATCTGATTGCGACACCAGGTCTCAGAGAGAAATCTTGACAAATACCATAAAACACGGCGTTTTCACGACGGGAAGGCGTTGGGTGGGTGTTTATTTTCTTGTTCATTTTTGCGCTGTTCTGTCACTTTGATTTCATCCCAAGACCCCCCATGTACAATTATAACCAAGACCCCGCGAGGAGGAAGGCCCCGGGCGCCGTCGATTCTTGGGAACTGACTTATACCATGAGATTGAGAGTCTCTGCAGTGAGCCCAACCGGCCTGCTGTGAGCATTGTACTGAAGAAGCAGATTGTCACGGAGGACGTGTGTATTTTTATTCTTGACGCTCTTTCTAAGATGATTGACGGAAGAGAAATTTTTGATTGATGATCACTATCTGATCGCGCTTCGCATTGTGAAGTGGCAATGTGCTCTGCAAGTGAAGCTCTCGATGTATTGCTGTGCCATGTGCAACAATCGGTGACACCTCTTGAGAGGACACTCGTTACCATAAATCGCACGCCGATCGCAAATGCGGGAAGCAGGAATCCGACATCCGGGCGCAGTTCCCCGACAGAGGCCTCACTGACAAGCCATGCACGTCTTGTGAACAAGTGCCCCCGCTCAAACGGCAGGGATGCGGCGTGGATCTTAGCTTGCCACACCATGTGTTTAGCATCTGGCGGGCGTTGTTTGCCTTTTTTGTGCTTTCAATGGTCCAGCATGCATTTGAGGGGTGGTGCACCGTGATATCGTGCGAGAGGTCCCTCGACGCGTGAGTCACGGCGCAGACCTGTAGCACTCCGCGAAACCACTTAAACCCCCTGTTTAGCTCGGGCTTGGGCTGGGAGGGGATTCCGGGGGAGTGTACCGGGATGCTGGGTTGGTGCGAGGAGGTCGTGCTCGGGCCAAGGCGGCGTGCGCGGGCGTGAATTTGGCCGCCTACTGTGAACTTGGTCCAGCACGCCACTTGCAGCAGTGATGAGGAAGAAGAAAAGGAAAGGCACACTCCTGCTCCCAATCTCGTCGACCTGACGTCTAGCGCAATGACTTGGACCGTCGGTCTTCAATTAGTGCACCAGACCAGGCTTGACCCGGCTCAGACATCTCAGCAGGCACAAGCCCGGTGTGCTATCTTGTCGAACAAGCCAATGAAATGGAATAGAGATAGGTATCACATACAATGCCGCCGCTTTAAATCGGAGAATGCCATTGCCAAACGCAAGACTACGGCTCGTTTGCTTCTCCGAAAACACCTTGGCTTCCCTGGGTGAGCGCATCCCCAGTCACTTGCTTTCCCAGTGTCCTAGATCCCTGTCCCGGGGAATGCGCCGTTTTTGGACAGGACAACTATGCCGTGTTCGCGTGAGATGTAACCCTTCATTAGATTCTGTATGTGCTGGTCAGCAACGGACTCTAGTGCGAGTGGGTTTGCGTTTGTGTAGGTGTGCCAATGATTGTGAAGAGAATGCATGGGTAGTAGCCTCGTGGCCTCGGGTAGCGAATTGACGCGATGCCATCAGCAGCTGCCTGGCAGACAAGAAACTGCCGATGAGGCTATAAAAGGGCCGGAAGCATGCAACGTCCGACGTCCGTCGATGCAGTGCAGCTGCAGGAGCACTGCTGTGCCTAACCGGCGACTCTTCAAGGCAACCATCTGAAGACACTGGCCGTTTCAAGCAAGGGAGGGATGCCTACCTTGTAGATCATATTCGCCAGCAAGCATTCGACCTCGTCCATATCCACCGTCTCACGGCTTCCAAGACTGATGGCAGCGGCAAACTCAGCAACACGGACACGGGTCTTGCGTAGTGGGGCGTCACCGGGGTTCTTGGGCTCCTCAAAGCCCTTGGTTAAAAACACTTTTCTCAACAGGTTTCGGAGCGTAATGTCACGGCCGCGCTCGAGCGTAAGGTAGATTCTGCGCTTGACGAATTCTTCCTCGCCCTCTTGGAGAGCGACATCAAATCCGTGAAGATCACCTCGCCTAATGCAGCGCGCCAGAGGGAGGAATAGGGCCTGGAGCCGGGGGAAAGGTTCGAGCAACGCTTTGCTGGGCAAAGTGTGCGTTGTCAATAGCCGACACGGGATCAGGTATGTGAGGATTCTCCTAATAACATGTTCAGTGGAAAGGCTACGCCAACATGATGCAGACCGACTTACTCCTTGTTACCAAGTGCATCCTTGTGGCATTGACTCCACGCTTCTGTCAGGTGCTTCTCGGCCTGAAATTGTTAGACCACGTTTTGGTCGCTGGGGGAGACCCAATGTCGCGTACCTCAACGTAGTTCTCCTCCAAAGAAGAACAGCACTCCCCTCGTAGTACTTGAAACGTTACCCGCTGCGGTGCGGGATACGCCTCGAGCGGCGCCCATATCAGCTCTATTTGTCGCCAGAGCCTTCAGAATCGTTCGTGCCAGGCTTGCCGAGTTTAATTTGAAGTAAGTCTTGAAGAGAAGGTTAATGGTAGCGTAGACTCCCCATTTGCGTGTGTCATAAATATCTGTTGAGCTGTTGCTTGGTCAGAGTGAACAGAAATGCATAAATTCAATGCCGCATACCGGTCGCTTAAACACAAAGTGAAGATGCGCTTCAGTTGCTGCTCGCAGTCCCTGAGCTTTTGATGCTCCTCTGTTTCCAGATCAAAGTCGTCGCCGAGTTGAACCTCTTCTTCGCCTGCAGCCCCTGTTGTGCTCCTTTCTGCGTCTGCCTTGATGGCGAAGAGTCTCAGATACTTGCCGGCCGTGTAGAGGCACGGTATCGTCCACGCCTCAAAGCCATAGTTTGTGTAGCCTCTGTGCAATGCAATCGTCATCTCCTTCCAGGCGTCGTAGACTTTGGTCCAGGATGGCTTCTTCAAACTCTAGAGACAATCAGCTGCTTATGATTTTAGGGCGACGTATTCTGCACACAAAGCACTCACTGAGTTGTCCGCGGCATCATTTCCTTCTACTGCCAAAATCTCGTTGATAGCCTTCCAGTAGGCAGCATAGACCTCGACCCAGCCATTGATCTGTTGCCTAACATCGCCTCGACTGCCAAATCCGTTCTTTTTGGAGATGGCTTGGGTCAGGAAGTGCTTGACATCCTGCTTGACATTGAATGCATTTGTTGACAGCTTGATTGATGCCAGCCGATGTAGCTGATCCGAGGGTGATGTGGGCGAAAGAGTCTTGGCGAGATCATAGCCGTTTGACCCTGTGTTTTCCGTAAAGGCACGGCCAACTTCCTTGAAGAGAGCCTCCATCACACCTTCGTGACCGAGGCCTAATAGAGATGGCTAGGGACACAGCGCAAAACCGTGGGCGCGATTTAGTCTTTCGATGACAAGGTTCGTGCGGATTAATAGCTGTAACTGTCCCTACAAATTAAGCCCCTTCAGTTTTGTGCTGCTACCAGTGAGCTGTCGATGAGCCGAGATATATGTTAACGGTGAGATCCCACTGCACCCGCCTCCAAGACAATCACTAGGATCTGAGGTCGTGGTACCTTCTCCACACATAGCGGGCCCTCGGACAGGTTGGTGGGAAATGTTCTTGTCGTACACCACCTCCCAGCCGCTTCGCCAGCTGGGAGCAGCTGGGTGGCGGGCAGGGAAGCCAACCCCACCATCATCACGTGCCGACCTCCCACCATCGGCGTCAACCTAGCGCATTCGAAAAGTGGATCTCGCTTAGGTCGTCGAAGCCCTCAAGATTTTGAACTTTTTCACTCTCTGCTGCGTCTTTGCGTCCCGACCCTGCAACCACCAACGATATCGACCGACGGCCATCGACAATACCGCCAAAGTGAGTTTGCTGCTTTCAATACCACTTTCTCGTCGACAATTTACTAACCACCTTCAAGATGGGTAAGCAGATCTCTATTCCTTTGCACAAGTGCGAGAGCCATCGATGTGCAATGTCATGAGCGACCGACGACAAAATCCCCCACGACTTTCCCGGATTGGATACGATACCCTACCTAATGGGTCAGCCATGCTCGAGCGCCGGAAGACGACCAGCAACGTGCTGGCGACCAATTTCGACTGGAGGAAAGCGGACGACCTTTGAATGTGTCTTCGACGTCGAATTTCGAGCACATCATTTGTTGGAGGGGCAGGTTGGGAATCGCAAGGGCATCTGCTGGATTTGACCATGTGCCGCGACCACTACACGACTGACGACTTTTTCCCGACCGGCCACTGGTACCTCCTTGACCATCGACACTTTTGTTTACGGCATTGCGCACACGATGGCTCATGAACGGCTGGCACGTAACGAACTGAAGAACTAACATTGTCCCAAGGTCGCCTTCAGGAATACGAGGTCATTGGGCGCCATCTGCCCACGGAGTCCCAGCCCACTCCCACCCTCTACCGCATGACCATCTTCGCCCCTAACACCACGGTGGCCAAGTCCCGTTACTGGTACTTCATGCGCGGCCTGAAGAAGGTCAAGAAGGCCACTGGTGAGATCATCGCCGTCAAGTCGGTAAGTAGTAGCACGACAAATCGAACAGTACGACGAAAACGGCCTCTAACGGCTTCTGCAGATCTACGAGAAGCACCCTCTCAAGGTCAAGAACTTCGGCATCTGGATCCGCTACGACTCGCGCTCCGGTACCCACAACATGTACAAGGAGTACCGCGAGATGAGCCGCACCGACGCCGTTGAGGCCCTCTACCAAGACATGGCCGCTCGCCACCGCTCCCGCTTCAGGTCGATCCACGTACGCGCTTCCACCCCGCGGCATCCCAGCCGCCGGAGACCGATTCTAGACGCTAACAGCATATCAGGTCCTCCGCGTCGACGAGCTCGAGAAGGGCGACGACGTCAAGCGTCCCTACATCAAGCAGCTTCTCACCAAGAACCTCTCCTTCCCCCTCCCCCACCGCGTCAGCAAGATCAGCAACCAGAAGCTCTTCAGCGCCAAGCGCCCCACCACGTTTGCGTAAACAAAAGCTTAAGTTTTTCGGGTTTCTTCGTCGCGGGGAAGGTTGGGCAGGTACTGCAGGTGTTTACTAGGTCTCATGGAACTACCACGTGCATTTGCTCCCTTGAACAGAGGGCACAACGAATCAACCAGGAATTGACGCATGAACTGCTTCCTCTACAGTAATCGTTACATTGATGTGTGGTGATTGTTCTACTTGTCGCTACCAAATTGTCTGTGCAACGCCACCTCACAACTGAGGCCTTGATTCAGGCGCCTCTTGTCTATTATTCACTCGGCGACCCCTCCACCTGCGCGTCAGCTAGAAACTCATTCCAGGTCGTCCAGTCCATAGAGGGATCACCTCCCTCGACAGGGGCAACCCATTCGTCGTACAACTCCTGCGCATTGTCCCATTGCCACGGCTCACCTAGGAAGGACAAGTCGGCTTGAGCGTCCCCTGCGTCTGCCGCATATGGCTCGGCGGAAAGTTGAGTCGCCGCAGGTAGCATGACAACGTCAGTAACACTGTCGTTATTTTCTTCCACCACCGCCACGCTCGTCCCATGCGGAGCATCCGTCACTCCGCTACCTCTCCTGTTCAGAGCTTCGGCCCGCAGGCCCCTCGCCTTTTTCAACAGCTTCTTCACCGGCCTCCACAGCGGCCCTTTCCTCGTGTCAGCCACCATACTCTCGAGTCTAGGGACCGCCCCCTCGACGACGACCCACGCCCTGTCAACGAGCTCGCCCTCCGTCTGCGCGCACAGCTCGGCCAGGGCCACGGCGAGCGGGTGCCACTGGGGATACATGTCGTACCACCAGTGGAAGCGCGCGGCCTGGGGGGTGCTGTCGTGCATGGTGGACGAGCTCGAGGACGGAGATGGCGGTGCGCAGCATGGTAGGGCGGGGTACGCGGAGGCGGGGCGGGTGGAGGGACGCGGGCGGTGCTGGAAAGGGGTATTGCAGGGAGAGCCAGAGCTTGAGGATGATGACCCTCGTCGTGATGCAGCCGGCCCGGCGGCGGGTGATGTCGATGCGAGGACGGGCCGTGACGGGTCAGGAAAGGGCTTCG
>NW_003315035.1:1366313-1369465 GCF_000150825.1 Verticillium alfalfae VaMs.102
TCTGTGCAGCGCTCGCTCAAGGTTTTGCTGATAACGGGGAGAATGGTGGATCTGTCCTCTGACAAGAAAACCAGACATTCCTCATGACTCATGGAGGTGGCAGCGGCATAATACATGGCAAAAAAGAGCGCTGCCGTGTCGTTGCTGATGGTCTTGGCGTCCAACGAGTCGGCAAAGTGACTAAGCTCTGCGGGAGCGGTTGGACGATGAAGAATCTTGATGACGGGATCAACGTTGGTGAAATATGTCCGCGAAAGATGCCTGATTTGAGCCTGCGAAGGATGTTGTGGACCGTAGGGGTTTATGTCGCCTGAAAATGTCATGATCAAGCCGGACGTAGCTCCAGGGGATGAGTGCGTCTGGGAGGGAGACTCGGAGCTGAAAAACAGCCCTTCGTCGTCATCTGATTTGTCGCTCTCCGATTCCTGGTCCAGAGCTTGCTTGATCCCATCGACCTCGTCACATAAATTCGACCAGAAGTCGCTGCTGAGGTAGTTATTCGGGGCCACAGATGTCTCACGGGATGATGATGTCGTCGCTGGCCCTGCATTTGTCACAGTGTTGCCTGGTGACTCTGTTTGTTCCTGGGTATGAGGCGCACCGGATTCCACCTTGATAAATGTCCCCAGTGGAGGCTTGGAGACGGCGGACTCGACCTTGCCGACAATGCTCTCCAAACGGTGGATGCGGTTCAATAGTTCGCTTTGCCGAGCCTGCCTGGGTTTGCGAGTGCGCTTGCGAGCTGGAAAGACGCAGTCGAGGGCAGATCGCGCACACTGTGTACAGCGAGGTTCAATTTTGTCACATTTTATCTTCCTTTGGCGACAACTTGCGCAGCTCAATGGTTTGTTCGAAGGATCTTGTTGTGAGAGAGGCGGCATCGTTCGTGAAGAGGTCGTGAGCGACAGAGGTGGTGTGATTCCAAGGGAGATACACCAGGTATGAGTTTGAGCTGTACGAAACCGGGCCAGAAAATATGTGCCTAACAATTAGATTCCGGCTCTCCATGCCCATTGAAGACTCAGGTATTTGGCAGATAACACATGGATGTAGATGCAGGGGGGTCAAGTGGTGATGTCGTTGATCCTTCGGCCAAGGAAGCCTGGTGGTAGCGATGCATCCACTCGTTGTAACCTCAACCGTCGTCAGCCCTAGGCAGGCGAGTGGGGCTCATCGTGCATTCGATTCATCCCTCTCCTCCCGCCCATTGATTTGCTTACCTTAAGGTATGCCACATACAGGTACTCACATCGTGACAACATTTAGGTTCTGGCTATACATCGTGAATGAGCTACTCCCCGAGGTGAACACCAACTTGTTACGTCTGTGCCTGCTCTGTCAAGATCCACAATGCGGCTTCACCGATCCAGGTGATGAGTTCTCAGACAGCTTGTAGCGCTCCAACTAGCGCCCATCGTATGCCGTATTCCAGGCTGTTGTGTACCCCGCGATCTTCTGTGCACGCTGATACTGTCATGTGAGTCAACCTCTGTTGGCTTTGTGCACAAACGAATAGACAAGAACGAAATCGTTCTCGTACTTACATGGCATTCCTCCCTTCTCAAAGTCGGTTGAACACACCTTCTCACTTCGGACCATCTAGACAGTATGGCTTCCCCAAACCCCGCGAGCGAGGCCCTCATCGAAGGGCCCCTTGATTTCATCACGGTCAAGACAACTCTGCCCGCAAGGCCACTCCCCGCCCACGCCTCGCGCCAGCCTATCCTCACGCCGCGTCTCATGATCCGCCCCTTTACCGAATCGGATATCAACGCACTGCGCGTCCTCCGCACGCAGCCGGAAGTCATGAGCAACACGGCCGCCGGCCGCATCGACCTTGACGTCGCCGAGACGCAGGCCAAGCTCGCACTGAGCCTGCCGCCCAACGACGCGCACACGTTCAACTGCGCCATCTGCCTGCGCGACTCGGGCGAGTTCATCGGCTGCGGCGGGTGCCACGTGATGATCGGCGAGTTTGGGTGGCCTGTCCTCGGATACATGTTCATCAAGGAGCACTGGGGCCGAGGCTTCGCGACCGAGTTTGTGACGGGGTTCCTGGCGGCCTGGTGGGCGCTGCCGAGAGAGGTCTACGAGCTGCAGGTCGATCGGGGCACGGTGAGGGTCGGGGAGGATGGGCTGGCGGAGGAGCAGTACACGGCCGTCACGGTCGACGATAATGTGGCCAGCCAGAGGATCCTGACCAAGACGGGCTTCGTCAAGAGGAGGGTCTACAGCGAAATTGACTCGGCGGATCCCAAGGGCGAGGCGATCGTCACGTTGCTGGGGTTTACGAAGGGAAGGCCGAAGGAGCTTCCAAGCCCGACCTCGTAAGATGAATGTGGCCAAGGTTTCCCCGTTTGTTTGCTCGTGTGCTGCAATCTTACACTGACCGGTATCTCGAGGTCCATGGACGTGGGACATGTTTGTTGCCACTCCGGCTCCGACGCCGCCCTGAACCATCACTCCGGTATCTGGCCGGCCATTCAAGCCACTTGTACGAAGCATGTGAAGAGCGGTTGATTCTTTCTGTTTGGGGAGAACTGTGTTCTGAAAAGAATATGGATGTTGGGGCAATGTTCCTGATTGAAATGGCCTTTTATTTTAGGGACTCTTATACTTGACGAATAGCTATGAGCGATACATAGGAACGGGCCTTTGGCATGACGACAGCTATTGCAGGGTATCTCGGAGGTCAGTAGGTGTTTCTCGGCCTCATGCCTCCGCACCATTCCAGACCACTCGTCCGGTGTAGGCTGAGTTTTATCAGAACCATGCCAGGGGCGGTGATTGCGCTTTCGGCGTTCACCTGGCTGGGAAGGCTGCCTGGCACAGTCAAGCGTCTCCATGGCTGATGCTCCCGGCACCCAGTGGCAGGAGGCTGGTTGCAAGGCGAAGGCGCAAGATGTGATGCAGCACGGTGGGCTCACAGGAGGCTCAGCACGAACGGTTACGCTGCTTCCGCGCCCCTGGAGGCCTTCACCGCTGGCCCGCCCCTGCAGGTGCCTGCCTGGTGGGGGGGGGAGTATCTAAATTAGGACAACGAGGCCAAGCTGTCAGCATCTGGCCGAGGAGTGACAAGAGACGGGAACTTGGGTAGCATGGGAAGAGAATTTGACTTCTGGTGCATGATGTTTGGTGAATGAGGGAGGACA
>NW_003315035.1:1369860-1371883 GCF_000150825.1 Verticillium alfalfae VaMs.102
CTCGAGATTGAACCACGGTGTCCCAGGTCAACAATCAGAGTACCTATCGTGGGGCAAGGCAAGCTACCTTGTACAGACACAAGGCAAGCCTCAGGGCGGACGAAGACGCCATGTCCCCTATATCGCACGTCCAGTGCCTGAGGAAAGTACCGGCTGCCCCTGTGCGGGTGGCACTCACCTCACCAGAGCGGGCCCCTGCCCTGTGCTGTCGGCCAGGCAGATCACCATTTCTGGCCGCCGTTGGAGTCAGCCCCGCTTCACCTTGTACGCAACACAAGGCACCTGGGATGAATCGTCATTCCCTCTGCCCCCCTCTCCGCCCCCCCCCCCTTCCCACCACAGGCTTCATCCAACCATCCACCCCGCCATCGCACCATTTGGGACCTCCCTCCTACTACAGAGCACCATGGCTTGCATGACCAGGGCCGCTACAGCTGCACCCACGAGGCCGCCGTCCCTATTTGGCACTCCAACTTCTCTCTACGCAATCTGAGTCACGACGCTTGGCTGAAGCCTGCCAACTTGGGTGCCCTTCATCTCAAGCCAAGGTCAGCCCAGCCGTCGATCAGCCAGAATAGCCAGCAGCGCCAGCAGAGCCAGCATATCCATCGTTCGGTTGATGAGTGCACCCTGCCCGCGTCCTGACCCGACCTGACTGACCCTCCCGTCGACAACGATAGCAAGCTGGACGGGACCCATGCTCTGCCGCTGCCTGCCGCCGCTTGACTCCTCGTATGATCACCCTCTGCTGCCTCTGGCTGGGCTGATTGACGCGCTCGATACATATAACCTGGGATTCGTTCCTCACGACAGTCCATGTCAATACCACCCTCGCGTTTCCTCGCCCACGATCCCCTGTCCATCGCCATCCCGCCGTCCCGCTATCCCACCATCACCGCTGCCCCCTCTCCCTGCCTCTCGCTTCCTACGCTTTCTTGCTTTCCCACTCTCCGCCTGCTCGCATGCGATTGTGTGCTACACCACCATTCACCACCGTCTGGGCCGTTGACCGACAACAACCCACATCTTCCCACTCCCCCCACCAGAGCTGCAATCCCCCCCTCCCCGATTCCTTCCGACTATTCACTGCAGCATCGCAACATCACCGTCACAGCTCACACACCCCAACACCGACACCTGCGCAAGCTTCGAAATCCATGCCGACGCGACCAACAACGCCCTGAATGGCGGCACCCACCGCAGAGGCCAACTCGAAAGAGTCCGCCAGTCCCAACAACGCCAACGCAACGAGACCCGAATCGCCCAAGACCTCTCCCGCCTACTGGGGCTACCTCTTTCAGGATGACAAGACGCCGACAAAAACCCTCGAGGCCTTGTTGCGCGCCGTCGCAAAATACATTGTACGTCGTCTTTCTCGCCGCTAGCTAGCTACCTGATGCGACCTACCTGACGGGCGCCTGCTGACCGCCTTGTCCAGATGGCAGAAATCGGCGACAAGCGTATTCACTTCTTGACGCCCACCAAGCTGGCTGCCTTTTACCGGGCCGTCGGCGGCGATTACGACTGTAAGTGTGGAGGCTGACTTGGCGCATGCCCCTTCCCCATTCCGAGAATCGCTGCTGACCGTTGCATCGTGTCACGCAGCCCTCTTTACCGGCATGGACCATCAGTCCATATCCTACATCTGGCGTGTTACTGGCTGCCAACACTCCTTACAGCCCATTCCCGGCAACGACTTCGAACCTCCGTCCGTCCCTGCCTTGACCCCGCGCGGCTTCGTGCGCTGGGAGTCGATCGAGATCCTGCTCGGGCCTGAAGAGCACGTTCCCTTCATGCAATATGTCGTCAAAAACTGGGCGCTGAAGCACCCTGAAACGGGCGAGCCCTTTCCAACCGAGCTGCCCAAGGAAGCCTTCCCACTCGAAGCCGACACTGAGGTCGACAAGTGGCACAAGGCGTGCGCCGAGAAACTGAAGAAAGACGCCACGCCTCGATCCGACCCGGCCGCGTCCAAGCAGCCCCATCATGAGCACTCATCCTCGGGACCAGAGCGGGACGAACC
>NW_003315035.1:1371983-1373151 GCF_000150825.1 Verticillium alfalfae VaMs.102
CACCAGCCGCCGCCGCAGCTTCTCCGACTACCCCTCGCCATCACATGATGTGGAGCAGTCTCGTAGCAACTTTCCGCCGGGCAGGCCTGGAGCAACGCCACGACGTCACAGCCAGACGAAGCACTCGAGCTCGGATGCGCCGTCTGATTCGGATGGCGGGAACGCGAGCCCGGATACCAAACGTCGGCCGCAGAGCCACGAATCGATGCGCCCCCCGCCCACCATTCGCCGCATGGCTCCCAAGAACTCACAGGTCCCTCCATCACCGGCCGTCACCGCGACAGCACAAAATCTCCATCCTCACCGAGCCGAGACGAGAGCAGATGAGACGCGCAAGCGCACGCTACCCATCCCAGAGGTTATCAGGGACAAGTTTGACAAGGTCACCTCTTTTCTTTGCTTTTGTAGTCGATCGCCCGATCGGCACCGTTTGCGGGTCAGGTCGGCGGAGCGACTTGTGAACGAGACCGCGAGCGTGAACGGGAACGCGAGCGCGAGCGAGAAAGGGAACGCGAACTGTTAGCTGCACGTAGGAAGCGTGATCAGATGGCGCGCGCCAACGGGGGCGTCCGGGCTCAGTCGCAGCTTGGTCTGATAAAAGATTCCGATGAGTCGGACGCCGCCTCTGACGAGAGCGCCGTCGAGAGGCGCCGACGCCAGCGGCTTCGAGAGAATCGTGACAGGGAACGGGACGAGTATCAACGCGACCGCGAGAGGGCTGACCGTGTCCGCGAACGCGAGAGAGAGCGGGAGCGAGACCCCGGCAGAGATCGCGGCCGCGAGAAGGAATGGGAACGGCAGCGCGAACGCGAGCGGGAAGACGAGCGTGAGATGCGTAAGCGGGCCGCCGCGGTACATCCCGCGCCCCGAGGCCCAGCGCCGGACCAAGCAGCCACGCCGACGTTGATCGCATGCGGGATGAGCTATGGGACCCTCGCGACCGGGGATTTCAGGGACGACAGGAAAAGGTGGAACGAGCGAGAGCGGGCCCGTGGAGCCCCAATGACTGGGTTGTGTGGGGGCGGCGATACCCCCCTGAGCCTGCCTGAAAGCTGAGCTTCCCAGCCCGCCTCCCCCCGGCTGGGGGTCCCGCCGGCCGAGGCATCCACGGATGACTCTCCCCCGAGAGAGGATTTATGCCCCTTTGATCTTAGCAACTTCTTCCCCC
>NW_003315035.1:1373830-1375070 GCF_000150825.1 Verticillium alfalfae VaMs.102
GAACTCGGGGCAGCTCCATCGCGGCCCACATGAAAGCCTCGGACCCACGCCAGCGACCCTCCCCCGCACGTCTCGGCCGGCCGGCCGGCCACGCACGGTCTGCGGGTCGGGGCCCCGCTGTACACACGACCACCACGACTCGTTGCAGTTGGTGTGTATTTGAGGACGGAGCATCGGGGACTGCGTCGGGGGACAGCCGATGGGCTGACTTTCTCATCATTTCTTGTGAGAGGGCATGAAAGGCTGATGGCTGCGTGCTTATGGACAGCCCGGGCTCGACATGACGAGGTTGAACACCAAGGGTCGTGACGGCAGAGCGAGATAGATGCAAAAACAGTCATGTCTAGTCTATTCTCATCCGGGTACAGTATTACAGCGCTGCAAAACTCAGTTGCCCATCCCATGTCGAACAGACCAAAAAAAAAAAGTCCAGTCTATCGGAAACCTCACACCCAACCAAGGTCTCCCTCTACGCCTTGACCGTCGCGGCCTCGACGTCGGCCGTCGCCCTCTTGGCTGCGGCGGCGTCCCGCTGCTTCGTGATGAGGGCCTGCTTGGGGTCGTGGGCCTGCTGCAGCGAGTAGCTCTTGACCGAGGCGCTGAGGACGAGGCAGAAGGCGGCAAAGGCGAGCAGGCTGAGCCAGATGGTCTTGAGGGCGTCGGCGTAGGCGGCGACGAGGACGGTGCGGTCGGGGCCGGGGGCCATGCCGTTGATGATGCCGATGACGATGGTGGCCTCGTCGGCGTACTGGTCGGCGACGGCGGCGAACTCGGTCGTGGCGGCGAGCTCGTCGGCAAAGGCGTTTTGGAAGATGACGCCGGCGACGGCGACGCCGACGGACTGGCCAAAGGTGCGCAGGAAGGCGAAGAAGGCGGCGGCCTGGGCGTTGAGGTGCGGGGCGCAGGCGGCCTGGATGGAGAGGGCCATGGCGGGGAAGAGCATGCCCGTGCCGACGCCGATGGGGAGGTTGAGCGGGATCCAGTGGCGGACGGGCGTGTCGGGGTTCAGGAGATAGAGGAGGCCGGCGCCGAGCGTCGTCAGCGCCCAGCCCGTCCAGAGCGACCATCGGTAGTGGCCCGTGATGGCGGCGATGACGCCGACAACGATGCCGGCGGGGGCGACGGTCAGGCTCTCGGGGAGGCAGGCGAGGGCGGAGATGATGGGGGAGTAGAACTTGACGCCTTGGTAGTACAAAACTGGGGGCGTGGGTCAGATGGGAGGGGGGGGGAACGCCAATAG
>NW_003315035.1:1375170-1376300 GCF_000150825.1 Verticillium alfalfae VaMs.102
AACCGACGTCTGTCCAAACGTCCCAGGAAACCCTATAACCCAAGTTCTAGGCGTTTAATTGCTTGCCCAACCCGCCTGGATAAAAAGGGCCCCTGGCGGGGAAGACCCTCCCGTGCCGCCCCCATGAGAAGGTTAACCGGGATCCAATGGCGGACGGCCGTGTCGGGGTTCAGGAGATAGAGGGGGCCGGGCCCGGGCGTCTTCAGCGCCCAGCCCGTCCAGAGCGACCATCGGTAGTGGCCCTTGATGGCGGCGATGACCCCGACAACGATGCCGGCGGGGGCGACGGTCAGGCTTTCGGGGAGCCAGGCGAGGGCGGAGATGATGGGGGAGTAGAACTTGCCGCCTTGGTAGTACAAAACTGGGGGCGTGGGTCAGATGGGAGGGGGGGGGAACGCCAATAGACAATGGGGGGGGGGGAGGAGCATACTGAGGAAGTAGATGAGCGACAAAGGATCATGCCGTGAAAGACGGTCATGATGTAGTTGGCAATCATGGTCCAGTTTCGGAAGATGCCTCTGTCAATGACGGGCTCTTTAGCCCAGTGGAGCTCCCAGTAGGCGAACACGGGCAGGGTGAGGATGCCGAGGATCAGGGGCAGAAGGGTGCGGAAGGAGCCCCAGTCGTACATGACGCCGCCGGTCGAGATGCCGAACAGCAGAATGGTGGAGCCGGCGGTGAAGAGGAAGCTGCCGAACCAGTCGAAGCGCGCGAGCTTGGTGCGCAGGTTGCCGGGCAGCTCGGTCTGATTGAGGAAGAAGTAGATCATGAGGACGCCGACGGCCATCAGGGGCAGGTTGATCCAGAAGATCCAGCGCCAGGTGGCGTGCTGGGCAAAGCCGGCACCCATGAGGGGCCCGGCGACGGTGCCGATGGCCCACATGGCCGAGAGGATGGACAGCCACTGGCCACGGACGGCGAGGGGCACGAGGTCGGTGACGATGACTTCGCTGAGGGCGATGATGCCGCCGCCCCCGATGCCCTGGATGCTGCGGCCGATGAGGAGGACGGTGAAGTTCTGGGCCACGGCGCAGACAATGGAGCCAACCGTGAAGAGCAGGCAGCTGACGTAGACGACCTGGACGATGCAGTCAGTCAGCAAGGTTGCGCGCCAGCAGTGTTGGTGGCAT
>NW_003315035.1:1377111-1379481 GCF_000150825.1 Verticillium alfalfae VaMs.102
AAGCAGTGAAGCGGGGCGGAGCGGGAAGCAGGGTGCACTGCGACGGGATCAAGGGGGTTTGCGGCTGTACTGAAAAAGGTTCCGAGTTCGAGATGAAGTAGAAAAGGCTCTGAGCTGAGCAGCACTATCGAGCTTGCGCCATACCGTCTATATATCCAAGACGATCAAGACAGGGTCACCAAAAAGGATCAAAAGAATCAACGAAAGACCCGAAACCGTACGGCGGCACAGCAATTGTCGGTGTCATCATCCCTTGATGGGGGGAGGGGGGGGGCACTGGCTGCATGTCCGGGTGCGTGTCCGGGTGCGAGGAGGAGAGCATGTCGACCGGCACGACTTGAGCCCGGCGAGCCCTGAAATTCACAGCAAATATGGTGAGGGTGACAAAGCCTTGGTGGCATCTGTCATGGATCCGACGGGGTGCCGGTTCATCAGATCATGGGGCCACCAGGCTGGCAGGGCTGATGAATTGCGAGCCATGTCGCGATCGGGAGGAAGGCAACCGCAGAAAGGTTCAATGAGAGCGTGCCATGGGTATCAAAAGAAGGTCCAATCGTTTGGTCGTCTCTGCCTCTAGCGTGATCTTCTTGACAAGCCATCTGTCTGGTAAATTGGAATGCGTCAGGCGAAGCTTGTTGTGCTGGTGGGTGTGGGCTGTAGGTGCCTTTGGTGTCGCAGTCGAATCGCAGTCGGAGTCGGAGTCGCACTCGCACTCGGGAGAAGCTGGAGAGCTGTGTCTGGCCAATCGGATCCATTGTTAAGCGGAAGCGGGGCCACGGATGAATTCGCGGCTTCGGGCCCACTGTTGGATCGAGATTAGATAAGATCAGGCTCCAGCTGTCACGTTGTTGTCACGTTGTTTGTCCTTCTGTTCCCCAAAGTCAAGCCTGTCCATGGCCTTGCCAGCAGCAGTGCTTTGCAACCACCAGCCCTTTGCAACCATCAGCCCTTTGCAATGAGCAGCGCTGCTCCTGCACTGCTGCTGGGCCTCGTGTCCCTCAGGTCCATCGGCAGATCCTGTTGTCCCGTCTGCCGACCAGTGTCAGCCGTGATTATCAAACACATCAGAACCCAGCACGCCGGGGCTCACGCCAACCTTATTCCCAGCCGACAGACACTGACTGCTATTTGGGGCTAGAATGCAACCTCGATCGACTCTCTCCTTTCGTTGATGCATACTTGACAG
The DNA here is from genome assembly GCF_000150825.1 of Verticillium alfalfae VaMs.102. Lineage (NCBI taxonomy): Eukaryota > Fungi > Ascomycota > Sordariomycetes > Glomerellales > Plectosphaerellaceae > Verticillium > Verticillium alfalfae. Next base: position 1,378,298 of record NW_003315035.1, read on the forward strand.
CTCCGCTCTGCCGACAGTCAGGCATCAGACAGCCATCTGTCAGACGTCGTCGTCGAAACCCATGAGTCTGCCGGACAATGTCCATCATCCCCCAGTACTATGTAGAATTCTCCCGGCTGACTACATGTCTTGGTCTCACTATTTGAAACACTTGCTTTCAACGTTTCATGAACTGGTGGCCGCTGCCGACTTGTCGCGTCTACGTGGGTCGAGCCTTGCCCCCAAAACTTCAGATGAAGCATCGACTCTGCTCCTGTTGCCCTTCGCCCATGACCATCTCATTTTCAGGCCTCCCTGTGCCCCTCGTCTTGCTGGGCCACAACGTCTCGCCAATGTCTTTGACCGTGAATGAAACGCGGATTCTTCGACAAACTTTTCCTGCATCGTTGGGATGATTCATTTGTCACTCGGCTGGCTCTGTCAGCGGGATTGTCATGCCTCCTACTTCATCGAAATGTCCATACTTCAACCAACCCAACGTCCCTCTTTCTCTCCCTGATCTCTTGTTCGCAGAAACCCCGGCCAACGATTTGGCTCACCTATCTTATCTCTTCTCATCTTTTGCCAGCCTAGATACTTTCCGAACCCCAAAAAAATACACATCTCGAACAACGTCACCATGGTTAACACGGGAAAGCCTTCTGGGGGCTGCAAGCTGTGCAAGTTGAGGCGCATCAAGTGTGACGAGGCCAAGCCCTTCTGCATGAAGTGTAAAAAGGCCAAACGGGACTGTCCAGGCTATTCTGACCCTTTCGAAGCCAAAATCCGTGACCAGACACAGGCAACCATCAGGCGATTTCGAAAGATGCGTGGTGACACCACAGGAGCCGAGAGTCGCATCAGTCTACCCCAGGTATCTTTCGCCAAGTGCCTCCAGACGCCATTCACGACTTACAAGCAGGCAACGGCAACGTCAGCAATGACCCTGTTGCATCGCCGGAGCGGGAGCAACAGCAGCAACAGCAGTCTGGACAGCCTGATGAGCACCAGTTCTACCAGCAGCGCAAGCAGCCATGGCGATCATGGCAGAGACGATCAAGACATTCCCCTTTCCATCATCAACCACTTGGAAGACCGCGCCACGTCCTACTTCCTGTCCGAATTTGTCCTCATCCCCATGCGAGAGGGAAATCTCCCCGTCCAGCGGCTATTTCCCCTGGGTCCCCAAGTTCATGAGCAGTGGG
>NW_003315035.1:1380619-1388242 GCF_000150825.1 Verticillium alfalfae VaMs.102
ATTCGCGGCGAGCGTGAGCGACTTTGCCAAGGATGGCGAGATACGCTTCCTCCAAGGGAGGTTGCGCTATCTGGCTGACGTGGCGGGCATCACGCAGGCGAGGACATTTCTGGAGGTGAGTGCTTTCCCTCTGTTGCCTCTTCTTTTAAATTTTTCTGACCGCGAACAGATGAGGGTTTCAAGCCCATCGGATGATATTGAGAGGGACAGAGGGATGGGCTACCACTGGTAGCGGTGACGAGACCGTTGGTGATATTACGTGATGATGATGATGATGATGATGACGATGGCCGTCATGCGGTTGTGATGATCAGGAGAAAATCCAAATGGTTCGGGTTTTATGATGAGCTACGTAGCGTTCTTGTTCTACGAATGTCACTTTCTTAGGAACCATTATATTATCAGCAGGATGCGCCGGGTGCTCAATCACCCAAGTTAAAAAGCCTTGTATATGCCCACATGCATCATGCAACCGATTAAAAGCAAAATTCAAGTCGGAACACGTAGCAAGATCTTCAGAGCAGCCGCCCAAGGTGAATTGGAGGAAGTACTAGCAGATGGAAGACTCCAATAGCGGCCAAAAAAAAAGATTTCTCTTTTTGCAGCGCCCCGTGTCGAACCGGTGATCCCTCCACGCGCCTTTTTAGCTTGCGCGCCCTCACATCTAGAGGCATGTGTACGGGTATTTATTAAGCGGGCCTCTGAACCACCACACCATGCGTCACGGTATGGTGGTTGTTGGGGAGACGGGGGCACTGACGCGACTTTAAGGATCTGGGGGCTGTTGCCTCGTGGATGGGTGGCCAGGCAGGATGCTCTCGAAGAAAGAAAGGCGCCTCTCAACGGCGAAGCTGCGCATGGCATGGCAGGACGCCGTGGAGCACAACAGCCCGACCCGGGATCTGCCAGGCTTCCCAGCTCCGTGCCGCACATAGCAAGTCCAGCACATGAGCAGGACGTGGCTCGCCGTGCACGGATCCAACCAGAGACATCCATTCATGACATTCATATACAAGATCTTTTCGGCGAGGGAACGCCGGCGGTTCACGGCCCCCGCCGCCCAAGCCCGATCCTCTCCTCCCTCGTCCGCCCCCCCCTCGCTATACCCTCAGGGCCCGGCGTCGGCGTGAGCATGACGCCCGCCCCGCGCCCCCGTCCTCCAGCCCCCCTCAGCCCACGGCCCCGAACGCTGCCGTCAGCGCCCGCCAGATCGCCCGCGTCCCCCTCGTCGTCGTCGTCCTCGCTCGACCCGACAAGCATCTCCGTGTCCTGCTCCGTATAGCTCTCCTCGAACCGCGGCTGCGGCGGCGGCGGCATCATTTGTCTCTGCTGCTGCTGCTGCTGGTGATGATGATGATGATGTCGATCCGGAAACGGGCTCTCCGTCTGGGGCGCATACGGCGACTGCGTCTGCGGCTCGTACGGACTCTGCTGGTATTGCGCTTGCGCTTGCGCTTGTGCCTGTGCCTGTGCTTGTGCGTGGGCCTCGGCTTGCGCCTGCGCCTGGAGCTGCGCCTGCTGTCGCTGGTAGTGCGCCTTGTTGAGGGCCGCGACGCGGCGGGCCTCGGCGGCGTCGTGCTCGCGGATGCGCCGATCTTCGTAGGCGGCGACGTCTTCGGACGTGATGGTCAGGGTTGTGGCGGGCCGGCGGAGCATGGTCGCGGACTGTCGGCTCGTTTGGGGGGGCGGGAAAGGGGCTTGCCGAGCAAGCTGGAGAGCGAGAGGGGTGTACGCGATACGCGGACACGCAGGTGTTGGGCTGCTGGATCTTCGGGACGGGATAAGGCGAGGCGAGGCAGCTCGGTGGTGAACCTGACTCTGGTCTTTCGCGTGGCAAGGGCTCAAGCCCAAGAGGGAGGGGGGCCCAGTGGTCGGCACTTCTTGTGTGAGGGACGATTCTTCAGCGGACCATACAGCTGGTGATTTTCGGGTGTGGAAGGGCTGTTGTGAATTGGGTTTCGGGGGGCCATGCGCATGGAATCCTTGTACTGTTGCAGTTGCGGTTGGCGCTCCCGATACAAACGCGACTAGTGACGACAGGGACGTGACGTGACGGTGGGGGTTCGGCCGCGTGGGGTCCGCGTCGGGCTGAATGCACGCTGTGGCTTGTGCTGTGGGGCTTTGCATCCTTCAGCCTCGGGGCCTTCAGGGGCCTTCCGCGGCCTTCAAGGGGGGCCCTGACACCGACTACACTCACTCCACTGCTCATCAACCTCCATGTCGAACCTCTTCTCTTCACTGCGTCTCGTGATCACCCTGGTTCTCCTTCGACAGCATTAAAAATTCCACTGATTACTTCTCCCCCGCTGAATTGGGGTACCAGAGTCTACTGTCTGACGTGCTCTTCGAAACGCCTACGCCAACATGGAAATAGTTCTGCGCCATGCCGCTGCTCTTCTTCGGTCATGTTCCCTATCCTCGCCCCCATGCCGGCGAAGCGTACGAATTCTCCGCCTCCCACCTGAGAAACTCCCCCAAATCATGAAAAAGGTTGAAGCCCATTGGCACGGCGTCCCTTTCGCCGTGAGCCCCACCTAGGTACACGACATCCAGCTCGGGGCTTTGCCGCAGACTATCGATGCTCCCCTGACTATCCTTCTTGTACCGCTTCTGTGGCCCGTCCATGGTCCACCGTTTGATATTGCAGTGGCCTTGGTCCTGCAGAAACTTAGACGCGTCAACATGGCCTGCGTTCCAAAACCCCGTGGGATACTCTGGCGCCACGGGAATAGGCAGATCGGCGTCTGTCGAATCCGTAAACGTAGAGGCCGTCGGTGAAATCGTCTCTGCTGTCGTCATGCTCAGCGTCTTATCGCTGTGGCGACGTGAGGAGATCAAGAGACCGTGGTTTTCGAAGCCAAAGTCGGCGAACCAATTCGCGAGCTCGTCAATCTCGTCCGCCTCGGTCCGCGGCGCGAAATCCGAGGGGTCCGAGAAAAAGTCGCCAGCGCCGCCCAAGATGGCCATCTGAAAGGCCGTCCAGTCAAGCGTGTCATCGGCGGCAATCTTCCTGCCCTTGACCACCTCGGCCTTGGGGAATCGGATGCGTCCATGGCGGAATCCAGGCACCGTTAGGGTGCAGGGAGTTGAGGCAAAGAACACGAAATCTTCGTCGTGGACAGGGGCAAATGTCCGGCCCCGATGAAAGACCCTCACCTCTGCCGCAGGCATGTTGTCGTCTTTGTCAGGAGTCGAGGCGGTGACGAGAAGCTCGGGTATAGTAGACAGCGGTCGGCTCTGCTGCGCTGTCCTGGAAGGGTGGCGAGGCGTGTTCTTGGCGGGCGGGCAAGGAAAATGTTGAGCGTCTTGAACATCATCTGATTTTCGGCTTTGGCATCCGCCTTTCCACATGTCCTCGATGTTCTCCTCGCGACAGAAAAGTCTCGTCGCACAGGCATTTCAAATGGAATTGGTCGTGATACAGCACCACTTGGTGCGACCGATGTCTGAACCCCGGCCGCCCCGATTCGAGAAGGTAGATCTTGCAGATGAAACGGTTCTACCGGGGTTTCGCTGTCCTCGGTGAACAGAGTCTCGGAAGAGCGCGTCTGGCGTAGCTGGTAATCTCTGCTGAGTCTCGCAACCTGGAGGCGGTCCGGCGCCAGCATCTCGTTCGCCTCGATCTTTCGGAAGAATTGTGCTTTGAGCATGTCCGTCACACTTTCGCCGAAAGCCCACCGCGGCGTCCGCTTCGAAGATGTTGTAGGCCTTCTCGCAGTCTTGGACTTTTTTGACTTGGTCTGCTTCGGTTTGTACACGGATGCCCTCCGCGCCGGCACAACGGGAGGTGTCATGCACTTTGTTGGCTGCCTTTCGAGTGTAAGGCGTGCCGGTGTGCGCCAGGGGGCACTTGGAGTACTCGGCAGCGGTGGGGACAAGGCAACGTCCGGCTCTGTGGAGGTGACAAAGACTTGTGGGGTGAGCTGCACCTGAGCAAGCGCTGCGCCAACCGCGTGGAAGGCTTCGTCTGTTTCTTTGATGAGCTGCTGAACCGTCTCGGACCAGTCGTCGACCTCCACCTCTTCTTGGCTCTCTACCACTGCTTCCTTGACCGCCATAGTGGGCTCTGCGGCCGCGCCGTTGTCCCTATCAACAGCGAGGTGGTGATGATGCGTAGGTTCGATGGCTGATTTCAGAGGCGATATGTTTTGTAGCGGCGTGATCATGAGATGCCTGCGCTCTGAGAGGCGTTTGGGTGTTGATTGTACATAGAGGGGATCAATGTCTCTCTGTGATGAACAAAAGTTCGCATCATGGGAGTTGCCTTTGACACTCGGTTCCGTGTAGTAGTTATCGAAGCTGTATATAGAGCTGCTGGACGAACGCGGGGAGTCAAAGGGCAAAGGGGGAAGAGGCCTCATGACCTGGTGGACGCTCTGTGATCTGTATACCAGAGGGGACTCGACCGGCTTCGTTTGGTACATGGCAGGCCGCGCCGAGTGCCTGTGCTGGTCAAGCTTCAATTGAGTAATTTCGCCGTGTTCGTCAAGCTCATCAGAATCACTTGGGGAATCTGGTCGATTTTGCGAGAGGAGTCTCCGTATGCTGAAGCTGGAGCGAGACAACATCTTGGAGGTTTCGGTAGGCGTGGTTTCTTCAAGGATTACATGGACTGGGGAAGGAGGTCCGGAGGCGGGACGGGTACAACACGGCATATATGTGGTATTTAGACAGACAAAGTGCCATGTTGGGGGTTCAGAAGGCGGGACTGCGGTCAGCCCAGACAAAGCGAGGAGCTTGGGTACTGTGAGGACAAGGGGGGAGGCGGGCGGGATGCCGAAAGGCCAGGATGAGGAGGAATGAGATATCAGCCCAAGGTACGTGACCCATCGCCCACATCGTAGGACAAGAAGGGCACCAACAAGCGACTTGCCAGTCCATGTTTGCCCAGCCCCGCGGGGGGCGACCACTGTGCTGAAGAAGTCTGGTATAGAGCAGGAAGAGCCGGCCGTGAAAGATCAAAGCTGGGGACAGTGGTCATCGGCTTGAGGTGGTGCGGCGGTGCAGTGCCTACCCTGCATGTTGCGCAGGCTTCACTAGTTGGTTGCGGCGGAAGTTGTTGGAGTGGTGTGATGCCCGTCCTCAAAGAATTCATTCCTGTCATTCTGAGGGGGCATCGGGTTCCGAGAAAGTTTGTAGTGATTGGCCGCCCCCATATCGGTGGTTACTATAACTGGTCGTTTGTCTTTCTCTCCTTGTTGACTTGAGGGGGGGCGGGAACGGCAAAGGGCACCAGGGTGGGTAGTATTGCATGTGCCGCAAACGTCGACACTAATAGCACAAGGCAGCAGAACAAGCAATGCAGCAAAGCCTGCTTAGCTTGTTGAAGACGCGGTAAAGGCTTCGAAAGAGACAAAGAGACTGACAATAACATTGAGCCCTCGAGGCCCAGAAGTCGCCGTCGCTGAGCTCAGACTGACTTGAATGCTGCAGCCATTTCCGTCTGATGAAATGAAGTTACCTTGCTTCAATGGAGTCGACCACGGGGAGGCAAGCATGCCAAGCTGGTCATCCAGGATAAATCCAGATGATGGGGTGATACGCAATGAGAGACAGTTCGGTCAGTTGCATTTGATCGTCAGAGGCGACTCGGAGGACTGGAGCTGTTCGGCTACTGTGCGACCAGGGCACGGCGACGTGCAGACAGAAGCATCCAGTGAAATGCGTGGGCAAGCTTCCGACGCTCCGGATGAGAGAATTCCTTGGGCCACCTTGGGCAAATTGCTGGACAGTGCATTGCGACTCGACTGTGGGCTTGGGCCTGGCGAGAAGAGAAGCGGCATGGCAATTTGGATTCATGGACCGAAGGCAGTACAAACATCGTGTAGGTGCCATCATGACAGATACAAGGGCTCGGAATCGTCATCTGAAGTTTCTGGGCACAGATCTGGAAGCCGATGGTGCCTCGTCTGCCGTGTAAGGCGTGGGATGACACGGTCAGCGAGTCAAGTCGGCATCCTTGCTTCAAAGTCTGTACGTTGCCGACAAACAGATGCCATTCTGGCTCCGCGAACCGGGATCTGATCCAACCACCGGGAACTGGCGGCCTGCCAACGCTGCATGCGGGCTGTCTTGAGGTGCGAGGCTTGAGTTGACAGCGTGGTAGATCAGCAGAGGGAGGGGACAGGCATGTGGTCGTGTTGTTGTTGAGGCAGCCTAGGCGACGACAACGAGTCCTACAGTGAATGTGATGGGGGCATAGACACGGTGGACTTGGATTGCTCTTGCCTTGAGCGGATCGGATAGGAACAGGCAGGTACCAACCATCAACTCACTCTCACATCTCGTGCACTCTCACATCTCGTGCATCTCTTTCTCATCATCGCCCTCTTTTGAACAGAACATTCATAAGATGGCCCCGTCGCGAGAGGCCTGACTTCCCAGCGACTGCACCCTCAGATCATCACCACACAAACACCACCACTCTCCAGCGCCTGAGCCCGTGGGGTTTAGACGCCCTATGCGCTAGTCGAGAGGGGAGACTGCCGCGGCCTACATATGCGCAGCCAAGCTGCATGCGACCCCAGATTTATCCACCTGCGTGCTGATTTCTGACATGGACCTTTCACTCGGCTGAGGCTGTGTGTTCCTTCCATTCTATTCAAGATCGGCTTGCTCGCAACCGACGAGGCAAATCATCTTCTCACGTCATTGTTACCATACCCTGACCCGAGTCATCTTCTCATGGCGTCCCAGGCAGCTGGCCCCTACCCAAACTCACAATGGTCCCCTGGCAAATCCTTTATTACTTCGTCAGCGGGTTCAGTCGTTCGTTTCCTGTTGACACCAAATGGCACCGGCAATACTCAACAGGAACAGTCTCGACTACAGGCAGACGAATCATGCGGAATTTCAACAAAGTAGGCGACAAAGTAGATTTGATTGTTGGGGCAGTTTGGCCCTCCCGTTGGTATCATTTTCCCCCTTTCTGGTTCCGCATCCTCGGCAGCTTCAGCTCGCTTCGCCATCTGCCCGGCCCAATCTCACCGCCACGAGACTCGTCATTCAGACCCCAGTATGCCCCAGCCTCATAATCTATCCTTTGCGAATAGGTGACAGCCCCTGCGTTGGGGGCGAGGCGATTATCTCGCCAGGGTATCTTCATGTATCGCAAGCGCTAAGCGCCAGTCACATGTATGTTTGTATGGAAGGGGGGGGGGGAGTCCCCGCGGACCCGCTGATCACCACCGACCACTTCGCCAAGAAGGATTTCGTGGGGTCCGTTCTCCTCCCCAGACTGGCCGAGCAGACCTGCCGCCCGGCTTGTCAAGAGTGCTTTCTTCAACGTCCATTCCCAAGCCGTGTCAGCCGGCTTGGAGACGTTTTCGCACGTCGACCGTCGACCGCGGAGGCGAGGCAGCAGAGTGCCATCGCGACTAGATAGCAGCAAAAGAGCCGTTTCGTGTGTGGGCCATTTTTTGTTTGCTCGGGTGATCCCGCTCGCGCAGTTGGGTTTGGGGCGCGCGGCGACGTTGATTAATACATTGGGGTGCGTGGTAGCGCCACGCTTGCCAGTTTGTGTCGAACCATGAGGGCTTCAGAGAATTTCGTTGGCCTTGCGCATATGCCTCGGCGTCGCGGTCTTCAGAAAGTCTGTTCTCGCGTGCGTCGGCACGTAGGCTT
>NW_003315035.1:1388502-1393240 GCF_000150825.1 Verticillium alfalfae VaMs.102
CAGGAGGAAACTGAGGACTGGAATTGACAAGACTCCCGCTCCCAACAAGACGGCGGCATGGCCTTCCTACTAATAATACCAGCTCGCCAACCCGCCCTTGATGTCGAACAGAGGAGACGTGCCCCCCCCCCCCTTGTCTAGTAGGTATGTTTGCCCGCTCCCTCCCTCACTAGTCACTAAGCCACGCGAATCTGGCATCCCTTCCGCAAACAGCTGGCATGTAAATCCCACACCATTGATACGCTACAAGTACATAAGAAAAAAACACATACGCGCTGTGTGTGTGGAGGGAGGAGGGGGGGTTGTCGGGCCATCACGCTTTCCACGTGGATCTACTGAGAGAGTGCATCCTCTCTGTGCTGCAAACGGGCTAGTCTTCGTGCGGCTGTCTTCGCCAGCGAGCGAGTCGACGGACCTCACGTACATGGTACGATGACAGACCCCACCCCGACGCACGGTAGACCCCCCGGCGACGGCATGAGAGCCCTCGAGCCCCTGCCTAGCCCTGCGATTAGCGGAGGAAGAGGCCCTGGCCGGGGGGCCCAAATCGTCGAACTGCGGCTGAGGTAGACGATGTGCATCGAATAGATCGGTCAGCAACCACTCATTGGACGTGGAGTTGCCGAAGTCGACGACGAGGCGTCGGGCCAGGCGTCGGTAGAGAGGGCCAGGGGAGAAGAGCTGAAGCAAAAAGGCACCCGCACGGGCAGAGCCAGAACACTGGGACGGCTAGGGAGCAGCAAGGGCCAATATTCAGCCCATTTCAGCCCGCCAAGAAGTAAACATGTGGCACGCACCACGCGATCGAGAAATTATGATTTGGCCGTACCCTTTTGCATTCCATTGACTATGAACTATGGGTTTGCAATAACATGGATTCTTCTGACCCTCCCACGGCCAAGCCTTGATTCCGTCGATTCCGATCAGACTGAGACATTGCATCCTTTACAAAGGGAGGGTGGGTGCTGTTAGAGGCTCACGCTGTTAGGGCCGTCGTGTTCTTCCGTTTGCATCAGTCGTCCTGTTCGTCTCCACTGTCGTCTTCGCCATCCTCGTGAGAGATAAACGGGACGAAGCGAAAGTCCAGGAAGCTGACCCCACCACCCTCCACCTCAACCATGAACTGCAGGCTGAGCACGCCCTGACGATCACCCCGCAGGCTGATCTTGCTGGCGATGCGCATGGCCTCTGTGGACGACTTGATGAGATCAAATTTGTACGTCTGGGCCCAGCGTTCCTGTACCGCAAAGGTTTCGAGCAGCTCGCGTCCCTTGGCAAAGTCGACGACCGAGGAGCCAAGATCGCCGGTTCCGGCAAGCGTCAAGTATGGTTGGTTCTTGGACGTTGTGATGGTGAGGCGCTTGGGGCCGTTGGGCGACAGCTCCGCCAAGCCGTCGAGGAGGTAGCGCGACTGCATGATGATTTTGTACGCAAGCTCGTCACGGTTAAACGGTATGTCCTCCGGGATTTCGGGTACATATGTCGTCAGGTTGGCAACGGTTTTGACGCCCGCCTCTTCAATGATGATACTCAGAGGGCCACCTTCTTCCTCCAGCTGCAGACAACATGTTCCGCCGATGCCGAGAGTCTGGTTGCTAAACGCCTCTGGCCGGTAGTTGCGGAGGTTACTTCGGTATGGGTCCTGCTCTGCCTTTTGGGTTCGGGTCGCACTGTCCACGGCACCGAAGATCTGCAGCGTCTCGAGTAGGGCAGGCAATTGGATCTGAAAACTGGGGAGTTCGGGCTGCGAGTCGCCATCCGACTGGGGGATGTTCAGGCTATATGTCGTAAAGAGTTTCTTGTCAAGAGAGGCGGTACCTGGTCCACCGTGAGAACTAAGCGATGAGCCGCAAACGGACGACTTTACTTACCCTGCATGACTCGGGTGAGGTCGGCAGAGAAGCGAATGCCCTCTTCGGTCACAAGAACGTGTATTTGTTTGGTGAAGTTGATGCATCGAAGCAGTTGGTACAGGGGTCGGGTCGAGCTGGCTACAGCTCTGAAGAGCGGCTGTCCCGCTACGGGCGCCACAAGATTATTGGCCATGACAGGCAGGAGGATATAGGGTTGGAGGATCAAGTGGTGGAATTGAAGTTCGGGGCGGAAAAGAACTCGCGCGAATGTGGTATCTAGAGTACAAGGTAGGCGATGTCGGTGCCTTAGAAGAGGCTAGGAAAGTGGGGTGTTTCTTTGGGGTATCTCAGACGTAAACTCCAACTGCGCAGAACATGTAGACTGTTCCGAAGCTGAGATATGGTCAGGATATTGGTTCCATCGGGGCAGTACACGAGAGGGAGCACGTACGCAATGGCAGCTGAGGCCGGGAATCCCAAGGCGGGGATGTTGATAAAGGAGCGGTCTAACATGGAATGATCAGTGGAAAATTCCAGCTTTGTAGAGACCGTCAGGACATACTCAGGGCGAAAGCACCAGTCAAAGAGAGCCCCGTCAAGAGAAGTGCAAAGGCGACGTAGAACTGGGAGTTCTTTCCGATGGCGGGGAGGAAGGCGCCGTTGACGCCGGCAGCCTGCCAAACTTGGGGGAGCGAAGAGTCCATGAGTCGAGGTATGGCAATTGGATGGTAGCTGATGGTTCTCAGCTTGAGTTTCTTCGTGGAGAATTCTGGTGTTGTCGGTTGGCGTGGCTTTCTGGTCTGTGATCATCAACAGGTTACGTGGTTGAAGCTCACAGAAGCTCCAAGCTGTCCTTCCAATTGACCATCACGTGTTAAGGCTGGTCCGTGCATATGCAGACCTCAGATGGTCCATTCATGACAAATATGCCCTCATGTTACCTACAGACATGAATAGTGCAAGCCTCAAGCACTGTCTTTTTTCTTTTCTACTTGGATTTTTTATCTTGCGCTCTGTTGGCTGTTGAAACCACTTACATACGTAGCGGCCAAGTCGGAATCAAGGTGAACGAGACGGACTCATGTCGTGCAAGAGTAATGTGGGTACGTATGGCAATGGGCCGGCTGGCAACAGGAATAGCGGATCTCCAAAGCAGAGGCCGCATTTGCAGTGCCATGAGCACAAGGTCGACACAACCCAACGTCCCTATTTTGATAAATCTCGAGCCTGTCTGTAGTCGAAGCCCCAAGGTTCGAACTACGGCAGGCTGTCTTCAACATGGAAAAAAATCATAGGGACGGGAGCTTTCGTTTCGACGCTAGCGGTGCTGATACAAAAGACACCCATCAGGGACGCGGAAGCAACGCCCATCGGCCCATCTAGTCGGAGGGAAAGAAAGCCTGCTTGAGGCATGAGCCCATTTGATATTCAGGAGTCTCGACAACAAGTCCTCCATGACTGGAAAACTCCAAGATATAATCTCCACGATATTGCGCATCTGAGCAACAGCAAGCGCTCGACTGGCAACCCCTCTGACATGGATTCTGTTGTTTGACAGCCAATCGAACACTGCGATCGACTGGAAAAAAATAATGCAATGCGATCTCATGCGCATGGGTGGAAGTACCAAAAGATTTCGACGCCGGCAGGATTCGAACCTGCGCCCCCGAAAGGATAAGATTTCGAGTCTTACGTGTTAACCACTCCACCACAGCGCCTTGATTGAGATGATTGCCGGAGTAAAGGTTTCATGACGGTAGCGCTTGAGAGTCTATTGAGAAGTACGAGATCATAGCCGCTGTGGTTGCGTGGAGGCGGATGGAGCGGAGGAAATGATGGAGGCTGGGCCAACTTGGTCGTCTCAAATGAGACGGGAGGTCTTCGGGTCTACCTCTTGGTGGTGAAGGCTTGCAGCGTCGGTGTCTCGCATGACTTGGCCTGTGCGTCAACGTCGACTGTATGGAAGATGGAGGTTGAGAAATGTTGATTAGGTACATTGATTTAAGAGTGCACAAAAATATGTGGATTGTTAAAAGGTGAGCAAAATGAGCCATATGCTTTGGTTTTCTGTGTGCGCTGGCGTGTATCACCTCGATACAAGAGCGCGACATCACCAGTGCAGTCTTAGCACGAGTTGTACTTCAACATAACCATTCACAGGTCGGCAATGGTAGCATTGAACTGACAGCCTGTACTCTGAGCAGCGAGAAAGCAATCTTTCAGGATGAGTCACTTGCTCGACACAAGCACTGATCAACGTAATAGCCTTGTTTTTCACCACCTAGTATCGTAAAAATCAAGGTAGTTACTACATACCGGCCAGTACCTCCTTGGGTGCTCAAAGAATAAAGAACTTTGTATTGCCACTGGTCACCACTCTAGGTTCTGACAGGAAGAAACAACGTCTCGGTGCTCCAAATTCTATTCATCATTCTATTGATTAGCTTTCTCTCGCGGGAGCCTTCGAAAACACTAGTAAGATGTAAGTGATATTGTGTTTGCCATTCTGTATGAGCTCAGGAAGTGAAAAAACATCTAAGGCGCTGTGGTGGAGTGGTTAACACGTAAGACTCGAAATCTTATCCTTTCGGGGGCGCAGGTTCGAATCCTGCCGGCGTCGAAATCTTTTGCAAATTGCTACTTGTGGACTCGACAACTCTGAATCAGAGATAACCTCAAGATTCTGAATTGTCTTCCTTCTGCTATTGCCGTTAGTAAACTTTTTGAGGTGGAAAACAAATCTTTGGGTATTCAGAGCCTCTGGTTGCCCAAAGTGATTGGTCGTCGTCACTCAACACAGCCGTCCGTGCACCATAGATCGCCGCGTCGCATAATTCTCGGCCCCTGGCAAGCGCGTCCCATCAACGTCGTTCGAAGCCACCATC
>NW_003315035.1:1393536-1394987 GCF_000150825.1 Verticillium alfalfae VaMs.102
CATCAAGCACGATGAATCCGCCGAACCTGAACCCGAGCCCAAAGTGGCCATGAAGCCTATTCCATTTCCCGAAAAGGTACGTGCATCGCTCTGCTGCATTGGCCATCGACGCGACATCACCATGCTGACGAGCTGTCGTTCCCCTCCAGCCCGCCGTCATCGAAGAGCGCAACAACGAGATCGAGTTTCGTGTTGTCAACAACGATAACGAGCGCGAGTCCCTCATCATCCTCACTGGTCTCAAATGCATCTTCCAGAAACAGCTCCCGAAGATGCCCAAGGATTACATTGCCCGCCTCGTCTACGACCGCACGCACCTGTCGATCGCCATTGTGAAGAAGCCCCTCGAAGTCGTGGGAGGTATTACCTACCGCCCCTTCAAGGGACGACAGTTTGCCGAGATCGTCTTCTGCGCCATCTCTAGCGACCAGCAGGTCAAGGGCTACGGCGCCCATCTCATGTCGCACCTCAAGGACTACGTCAAGGCGACGAGCGACGTCATGCACTTCCTCACCTATGCCGACAACTACGCCATTGGCTACTTCAAGAAGCAGGGGTTCACCAAGGAGATCACGCTGCCGCGGTCCGTGTGGATGGGCTACATCAAGGACTACGAAGGCGGCACGATCATGCAGTGCTCGATGCTGCCGCGCATCCGCTACCTCGAGATGGGCCGCATGCTGCTCAAGCAGAAGGAGTGCGTGCAGGCCAAGATTCGGGCCTTTTCCAAGTCGCACATTGTGCACGCGCCGCCCAAGGAGTGGAAGAACGGCGTCAAGCCCATCGACGCCCTGACGGCGGTGCCCGCCATCCGCGCCTCGGGCTGGTCGCCGGCCATGGACGAGCTCGCGCGCCAGCCCCGCCACGGGCCCAACTACAACCAGCTCCTCCACCTGCTCAACGACATGCAGAACCACGCCTCGGCCTGGCCGTTCCTCATCCCCGTCAACAAGGACGACGTCGCCGACTACTACGACGTCATCAAGGAGCCCATGGACCTCAGCACCATGGAGGTCAAGCTCGAGGCCGACCAGTACGCCACGCCCGAGGATTTTACCCGCGACGCCAAGCTCGTCTTTGACAACTGCCGCAAGTACAACAACGAGACGACCCCGTACGCCAAGTCGGCCAACAAGCTCGAAAAGTTCATGTGGGCCCAGATCAAGGCCATCCCCGAGTGGTCGCACCTCGAGCCGTAGGAGGGCTCCGTCGCCATCACGCGGACCGGCGCACGCGGCAGGGGACGCGGTCGGCCCCGCCGCGGCGGGGGCGACAGCGGCGACGCGGGCGCGCCCTCGTGTCGCCGCCCGGCGATTGACCGTCAGGCCCAGGCGATCCCGTTCATCACGCGGGAGCCAGGCGGCAAACGGCCAAACGGGGCAGGACACGCACGAGGCGGAGCGCTTCGCTTGTGGCGCCGAAGGCGCCGCTACGACGCCACCGGAGGCGTC
>NW_003315035.1:1395098-1396715 GCF_000150825.1 Verticillium alfalfae VaMs.102
GCGGGGCCCGAGCTCTCGTTCATCACAGTCAACCCGGCGCAATTGTCGTGAGGCTCGTTTTTTTTTCTTCAAACAAGTGGGTGGCGTCAGGGGCGTTGGAGGATTCTGCATTTATTTCTCTCTCTCCCTTTCGAGAAAGGAGCACGAGGACTGGGTTCGAGGTAGAGGACATAGGTAGATACCCAGCAATGAAACATGATATCAAACGATCACATTTCTTCCCAACAGATTGAACGGCAAGTATGCCGCCATCACGGAAACGTTCAGATTATGGAAGTTGATCGACTTTTTTTTTTCCGAGGTCATCCAAATCAAAATGTGCTACCTACGTGACACACTCCTGAGGGCCAGGTCATGTCATGTTTCAGGCCTGGCTCTGACCTGCCCTGTTTGACTGACCCAGCCCCCCCCCTTCGTCTTCCGATTGCCTCAACAAAGGAAGGGAGAAAAACCCAGATAACGGAAAAAGCCCATAACGCCAGGGGAGCAGCCGTGGCTGTCTCCCGCAGAACGCCCACGAACGCGAAACCATCCCATGCAGCCGTCCAGAAAGTGTATTATGCATGTCCAAGAAGAAGAAGAAAAAAAAAGCAGAAAACGAAGAAGAGACACGTCAGAAGAGGGCAGGATCACTCCGCGTATACGAGGATAACTTCCGAACCGCACCAAGGTCAAAACTCGCCGGCCAGGAAAGCCCCAAGCGTCATGCGCCCGTCGAAGAGCGCCGTCCAGGCCTCCTCCGCCCACTGCCGCACGACATGACGTTGCAGCAACTGGGCGGCTACCTGGTGAGCAGCCTATGCTCCCGGTGGATCCGCCGCGACCGGCGCGTTGAGATCGGGAGAGGACTGGGTTACGCCGTCGCCAACCGGCAAGCGCAGGCCGGAGTATGGTCGCAGCCAGGGCGCACTGGGATGACGACGCTCGTCGGTCGGCCCACGCCGAGGGGCGCGCGTCAGAGGGGGCATGAGGGGCTCCTCGCGATCGGTCGTCTCAACGCTGATGCTCCGTTGAATCATGTCGTGGAGAAAGTCGGGAATGTCGCTCCACTGGCCAGCCCTCGCTGCACTCAGCATGCGAGGCGGGAAGAGGGTTGTGGGCATGATGGGCGTGTTGGTAGAGTTGGTGGACTGCATCGTCTGTGGCGTGACAAAGGGCAGCTCGCCAGACTCGATGGCGTTCTTGAGCCACTGCTCCCACTCCTCGTCGAGGACGGTGGCGTGCTCGCCTGCCTCGCGGCGGGCGACGCGCTCCCTGAGTCGCTCGTTGAGGGCCGTGCCCACGCTCTCCATCTCCTCGTCTGTGTCTTCGCCCTCCATGTCCTCATCGTCGGATGCTGCCTCCGTGTCTGCAGTGCGGCCGCGGCTGGCGGAAACCAGAGGACGGTCTTCAGGCTCGACCCACTCGGAGAACTCGTCGGCGGCCGTGTCTCTGATTGTGATGCCCTGTTCCTTCTCGTAGCGCTCCTTGGCCCATTTTGTGCCCTCCCATTTGGTCAAGTTGGCGATCTCGTTGGGCGTGAGCCGCAGGCTGTCAAAGGCGCGGAAGAGGCGACGGTGCCAGGGCCACCTGCTCAGTCGGATTCGGTGCACGGGGTTGCAGTAGTCGAGGCCAGGA